>NC_092780.1:66895041-67253437 GCF_047496795.1 Chiloscyllium punctatum | reverse complement strand
TCCTTCTTCAGAACTGTTAGCATCTGGTAAAAGTTCGTTTTTATGCGAAGGTGAGGTTTTGGGGGAAGGGTGATGTAGGAAGATAGGTTGGAGGCGGAACCTACAACGAGGGATGTGATAGGGGCAGGTAAGCAAGGAGGTTATTGATATAGGCCAAGACAGAAGAGAGTCTGAACAAGTCATAATGAGAGCTGAGAGTACCAGAGAAAGGGCTGGCTGTACTCAAGGCCATCCATGTGATCACAGGACTGGGTGTGGGGCTGGGTGAAACACACCGAAGGATGGAGTCAGTCTCAAACAATATTGAATACACTGTTGAGTCCCAGAAGCTGCTGGGTCCCCAGTTCGAGAATGAGCTGCTGATCTTGTTGCTTGTGCTGAGCTTCACTGGAGCCCTGCAGCTAGCCCGGGACCGAGACGTTAGCCAGGGAACACACTCCTGTGCTGAAATGGGCAACTGGAAGCTCAGGCTGGTTTTTACAGAGAGGAGTGTTGGTGTTCTGCAAAGTGGTTACCCAAACTGTATAACAGTTACAACCCATTGACTCCCACAGTTACCTTGACCATACATCCTCACAAACTGCTTCCTGTAAGGACTCTACTCCATTCTCCCAGTTTCTGCATCTCCGGCACATCTGTCCCTAATGATCCCACCTTCCATGGAGTGGGGGGGCCCTCAGAAATATCGACCTATTTCCCTCACCTGAGGTAGACAGGGCCCTTAGCTGGGTCTGATTTATTTCCCGTACCTCTGCCCTCACTCCCCCCCCCCCCCCCCCCCCCACACCCCACCTTCCGGTCCTCACTTCCCATTCCAGCAGCGTCTGACTCCAAAGGATCATTAGCTGCCATTTTCCAGTGAGATGATACACACTCCCCTCCCCTCCCCTGTCAACATTCCACAGGGACTACACCCTCTGGGACCCACCCTGGTCCACTCCTCCTCCACTCCCAATCCCAGCCCCCGCCCCTCCCCCATATTCCTGATGAAGGGCTAATGCCCGAAACATTGACTCCCCTACTCCTCGGATGCTGCCTGACCTGCTGTGCTTTTCCACATTTTGACTCTGACTCTCCAGCATCTGCGATCCTCACCCCTCCCCACAACCTCATGGCACATTCCCTTGCAATCGCAGAAGGTGTAACATGTTTACCTCCTCCCTCCTCACTATCCAAGGCTCCAAACAAATTTTCCAGGTGAAGCAGCAATTTACCCCCCCCCCCACTCTAGTGTTTACTGTATTCAGTGCTCACGGCGTGATCCCCTCTACACTGGGGAAACGAAACCCAGACTGGGCGATGGCTTCACCAAACATCTACGACACGCCCACAAACACGACGCTGACTTTCCATCTGCCTGCCCCATTAATCCCCCCACCCTGTTTCCTGGCCAATACCTCGGTCTCGGGCTTGCTGCAGTGCTCCAGGGAAGCTCAGCGCAAGCTGGAAAAACAGCGTCTCACTCTCCACTTGGGGACCCTGCAGTCTTTAGGGCTCTACACCTTTTTCTCAGCTATGATCAGTTCGGATGGAGCCTCGAAACATTAACTCTGCTTTCTCCCTACAGACTATTGAGTTTCTCCAGCAATTTCTCTTTTTGATTCAGATTTCCAGCAGCCACATTTCCTTGATTTATTGTAATGTCCCCAAAGTGTTGCCCCTTTTTACTGGAACTGACTGGGTCCTGTCTCTCTCTCTCTCTCTCTCTCTCTCTTGGTTCAGGTGTTGAAAGGCTTCCCAGAATGCTTGCAGGCCGACATTTGCCTCCACCTGAACAGGAGCCTCCTCCAGAACTGTAAGGTCTTCAAGGGGGCTAGCCCGGGCTGCCTGAGGGCCCTGGCGATGAAGTTCAAGACCACACATGCTCCTCCTGGTGACACACTGGTCCACTATGGCGACGTATTGACTGCGCTCTACTTCATATCCCGTGGCTCTATCGAGATCCTGCGTAATGATGTGGTGGTAGCCATCTTGGGTATGTCAGCTGTATCCCTCTAGCTGTTAGAGTTTGGGATGGTCTTCCTGTAGGGGGCAGTGGTGGGCACCATTGGACACAGAGGACGAATGGGCTCAGACACCACAGTTCACAAAAGCTGCAGAAAAGATTTTGTTTTACAAATTCACTCACGGGATGTGAGCTTCTCTGACTAGGCCAGCATTTATTACACGTCCCTAATTGCCCAGGGGGCAGTGAAGAGTCACCAACGTTGCTGTGGGCCTGGAGTCACATGTAGGCTGGACCAGGTAAGGAGGGCAGATTTCATTCTCTGAAGGACATTAGTGAACCACATGGGTTTTTTCTGACAGTGTTGAATGGTCATCATGAGAACTTTAACTCCTGACTCTGGACTGAATTCAAATTCCACCATCTGCCATGGCAGGATTCAAATCCAAGTCCCACAGAACATTAGCTGGATTTCTAGTTTAATAGTCCAGCGATAATAGCACCACGGCCTTCCCCGAAAGAAAATAAGCCCAGGGTGGATTGGGTGTGGGGATGGGGGTGCTGTGACTTGGTCAGAGATTGGGATTTCTGCTGCTGTCCCAACACAGCTTCACAAAGTCAGGTCCTGGATCCAACTATCTTCAAACCTTTTAATGAACTTCCCTCCATCAGAAGACCATAAGCAGGGGATGTTCCCTGATGATCGCACCACACATTTTGACTCTGACTCTGCAGCATCTGCAGTCATAGAGTCATAGAGATGTACAGCATGGAAACAGACCCATCAGTCAAACCCATCCATGCCAACCAGATATCCCAACCCAATCTATTCCCACCTGCCAGCACCCGGCCCATATCCCTCCAAACCCTTCCTATTGATTTACAAGGATGTTGCCAGGGTTGGAGGATTTGAGCTAAAGGGAGAGGCTGCACAGGCTGGGACTGTTTTCCCTGGAGCGTCAGAGGCTGAGGGGTGATCTTATAGAGGTTTACAAAAGGGTCATGGATAGGGTAAATAGGCAAAGTCTTTTCCCTGGGATCGATGCCTTTTAAATGTTGCAATTGTACCAGCCTCCACCACATCCTCTGGCAGCTCATTCCATATGCGTACCACCCTCTGTGTGAAAATGTTGCCCCTTAGGTCTCTTTTATATCTTTCCCCTCTCACCCTAAACCTATGCCCTGTAGTTCTGGACTCCCCAACCCCAGGGAAAAGACTTTGCCTATTTATCCTATCCATGTCCCTCATAATTTTATAAACCTCTATAAGATCACCCCTCAGCCTCTGACGCTCCAGGGAAAACAGCCCCAGTCTGTTCAGCCTCTCCCTGTAGCTCAAATCCTCCAACCCTGGCAACATCTTTGTAAATTTTTTCTGAACCCTTTCAAGTTACACAACATCTTTCTGATAGGAAGGAGACCAGAATTGCATGCAATATTCCAACAGTGGCCTAACTATTGTCCTGTACAGCCGGAACATGACCTCCCAACCACTGTACTCAATACTCTGACCAATAAAGGAAAGCATACCAAACACCCCCTTCACTATCCTATCTACCTGCGACTCCACTTTCAAGGAGCTATGAACCTGCACTCCAAGGTCTCTTTGTTCAGCAACACTCCCTAGGACCTTACCATTAAGTGGATAAGTCCTGCTAAGATTTGCTTTCCCAAAATGCAGCACCTCGCATTTATCTGAATTAAACTCAGTCTCCCACTTCTAATCTTGTAATCCAAAGCAACCTTCTTTGCTGTCCACTACACCTCTAATTTTGGTGTCATCTGCAAATTTACTAACTATACCTCTTATGCTCGCATTCAAAATATTACATAAATGACAAATGCCATCGATAGTCACAGGTGAGGTGCCAGAAGACTGGAGGTTGGCAAATGTGGTGCCACTGTTTAAGAAGGGTGCTAAAGACAAGCCAGGGAACTATAGACCGGTGAGCCTGACCTCAGGGGTGGGCAAGTTGTTGGAGGGAATCCTGAGGGACAGGATGTACATGTATTTGGAAAGGCAAGGACTGATTAGGGATAGTCAACATGGCTTTGTGCGTGGGAAATCATGTCTCACAAACTTGATTGAGTTTTTTGAGGAAGTAACAAAGAGGATTGATGAGGGCAGAGCAGTAGATGTGTTCTATATGGACTTCAGTAAGGCATTCGACAAGGTTCCCCATGGGAGACTGATTAGCAAGGTTAGATCTCACGGAATACAGGGAGAACTAGCCATTTGGTACAGAACTGGCTCAAAGGTAGAAGACAGAGGGTGGTGGTGGAGGGTTGTTTTTCAGACCGGAGGCCTGTGACCAGTGGAGTGCAGTCCTCATTTTCGGCTGATTGATAGCCCAGCAGATATTTCGAGGATCTTCAGGAAGATTGGAGAGGTTGGGACTGATTTCCTAGAGGAGATCAAGATGGGGTTTGATGGAATGATTAAGAATCATGAGGGATCAGATCAGAATAGATAGGGAGCAACAGTACCCATTGATGGAAGGATTGAGAATCAGACAGCACCACCGAAAGGTTCTCAGGAAAACATGAGGACCACGCAGTGGGTGGTCTGCAGAGTGTGGTGGGGCTAGTTCAATCAAGAGGGAATTGGATGATTACCTGAAAAGGAAGAATGTTATGGGGAAAGAGTGGGCGAGTGGCTGTAATCGAATTGCTCCTTTAGAGAGCCAGTGAAAACATGATGGGCCGAATGGCCTGTTTCTGTGCTGTAGCCAGTCTGTTATGGATTTCACAGTGACCTAGCCAGGGTGGTGAATCTACATGATGCTCGGCAGATGGGGTTCACTGTGGGATGTGTGAATTGTTGCAATTTGGGAGAGAAACTAAAGCAAGGCTGTGCATCAGAAACGGCAGGACTTTCAAAGAGGGGACAATCAGGGAGAGATTGGCAACCTTTCGCACAGGGTGGCAGGGCACATTGGCAAGGCGGTTAGACAAACAGGAATACAAGGTGAAAGCAAAGGGAGTGTACAACAAATTTACAAATCACTGGCTCAGCCCCAGCCCCATGTGCAACTTTGTAAAAGACAGCAAACCCTCAGCCAGCTTCAGCAGGCTGTTCCCAGGGATGAGGGAGCTGAAAGGTTTCAGATTGTTCCTTCTTGGAACACAAGAGATAGAGAGAGCTAAAGGATAGAGGCTTTCCATCTTATAAAGTTACAGAGATATACAGCACAGAAACACGCCCTTTGCTCCAACTCATCCACATTGACCAGATTTCCCAAAGTAAGCCAGGCCCATATCCCCACCCACCCATCGGATTCATTCCTCCCATTGACCAACCAGGTCATACCCTCTGCCTGCCTTCAGCCTATCCCCACTTCACCACCTGCCCCCATCACCGTCTTTATCTGCAGCTTCCCCCAACACCCACCCACAGTCCAGAGAAAGGGTTACACCTGAAATGTTAACTTCTTCACCTCCTGATACTGCCTGCCTTGCTGTGTCCCCCTCCCTCCTGATACTGCCTGCCTTGCTGTGTCCCTCTCCCCCCTGATACTGCCTGCCTTGCTGTGTCCCCCTCCCTCCTGATACTGCCTGCCCTGCTGTGTCCCCCTCCCTCCTGATGCTGCCTGCCTTGCTGTGTCCCTCACCCTCCTGATGCTGCCTGCCTTGCTGTGTTCCTCTCCCTCCTGATGCTGCCTGCCTTGCTGTGTCCCCCTCCCTCCTGATACTGCCTGCCTTGCTGTGTCCCTCTCCCCCCTGATACTGCCTGCCTTGCTGTGTCCCCCTCCCTCCTGATACTGCCTGCCTTGCTGTGTCCCCCTCCCTCCTGATACTGCCTGCCTTGCTGTGTCCCTCTCCCCCCTGATACTGCCTGCCTTGCTGTGTCCCTCTCCCCCCTGATACTGCCTGCCTTACTGTGTCCCTCTCCCTCCTGATACTGCCTGCCTTGCTGTGTCCCTCTCCCTCCTGATACTGCCTGCCTTACTGTGTCCCCCTCCCTCCTGATACTGCCTGCCTTGCTGTGTCCCCCTCCCTCCTGATACTGCCTGCCTTGCTGTGTCCCCTCTCCCTCCTGATGCTGCCTGCCTTGCTGTGTCCCCCTCCCTCCTGATACTGCCTGCCTTACTGTGTCCACCTCCCTCCTGATACTGCCTGCCTTACTGTGTCCACCTCCCTCCTGATACTGCCTGCCTTGCTGTGTTCCCTCTCCCTCCTGATGCTGCCTGCCTTGCTGTGTCCCTCTCCCTCCTGATACTGCCTGCCTTGCTGTGTCCCCCTCCCTCCTGATACTGCCTGCCTTGCTGTGTCCCCCTCCCTCCTGATACTGCCTGCCTTGCTGTGTCCCTCTCCCTCCTGATACTGCCTGCCTTGCTGTGTCCCTCTCCCTCCTGATGCTGCCTGCCTTACTGTGTCCCTCTCCCTCCTGATGCTGCCTGCCTTGCTGTGTCCCTCTCCCTCCTGATACTGCCTGCCTTACTGTGTCCACCTCCCTCCTGATACTGCCTGCCTTGCTGTGTTCCCTCTCCCTCCTGATGCTGCCTGCCTTGCTGTGTCCCTCTCCCTCCTGATACTGCCTGCCTTGCTGTGTCCCTCTCCCCCCTGATACTGCCTGCCTTGCTGTGTCCCCCTCCCTCCTGATACTGCCTGCCTTGCTGTGTCCCCCTCCCTCCTGATACTGCCTGCCTTGCTGTGTTCCTCTCCCTCCTGATGCTGCCTGCCTTACTGTGTCCCTCTCCCTCCTGATGCTGCCTGCCTCGCTGTGTTCCCCCAGTCTCCTGTTTGTCTACCTTCTCCCTCTAAACCTTTCTAATTCATGCACCTGTCCAAATATCTTTTAAATGTTGTAACTAAACCTGCAACTACCACTCCCCCTGGCAGGTGCTTCCACATTTTGGTCACCTTGCTATAGGAAGGATGTTATGAAACTAGAGAGACGGCTGAAAAAACTTAGAAGGATGTTGCTAGGACTCACTGGTCTGAGTTATAGGGAGAGGTTGGACAAGCTGGGACTTTTTTTATTTAAAGTGTAGGAGACTGAGATCTTATAGCAGTGTATAAGATCATGAGAGGCCTGGGTAGGGTGAACGCACTCAGTCATTTTCCCAGGGTTGGGGAATCGAGGACTAGAGGGGGTCAGTTTAAGGTTCGAGGGGAAAGTATAAAAGGGACCCTGAGGAGTAATGTTATTCACACAGAGGGTGGTACGCAGATGGAATGAGCTGTCGGGGAAGTGGTTGAGGTGGGGACATTAACGACATTTAAAAGGCATTTGGACAAATACACAGATAGGAAAGGGTTAGAAGGATATGGGCCAAGTGCAGGGAAATGGGGTTAGCATGGATGGACATTTTGGTCGGCATGGACCAGTTTGGGCTAAAGGACCTGTCTCTATGCTGTAGGACTCTATGACTCTCTGTGACATATAAACTACTCTCAGTGTGAAACAAATTGCCCCTCAGGTCCCATTTAAATCTACCCCGTCTCACCTTAAACGTTTGTCCTCCAGTTTTGAACTCCCATACCCTGGGGAAAAGACCTTTGCTACTCACCTTCTTTATGGTCCTTGTAATTTTATTAACCTCTATAAGTTCACCTCTCAACCTCCTATGCTCCAGGAAAAATAGCCCCAGCCTCTCCTTATAACTCAAACCTTCCCAGTCCTGGTAACATCCTTGTAAATCTTTTCTGTACCCTGTCCGTTGTAATATCCTTCCCAAAGCATTGTCATCAGAACTGTGCACAGTACGCCAAAAGTGGCCTCACCAAAGTCCTGTATAACCATGGCACGATGTGCCAACTCCTGTACTGAAAGGTGTGACCAATGAAGGCAAGTGAGACAAATGCCTTCTTCCCTACCTTGTCTACCCGTGACACCACCTTCAAGGAACTATGTACCTGAACTCCTCAGTCTCTCTGTTCAACAGCACTCCACACGGCCCTACTGTGTAAGTCCTACCCTGGTTTGCTTTACCAAAGTCCAAAAGCCTTGCACTTATCAAAATAAAAATTCATCCACCATCCATTCGGATTAAGATCCTTTTGTTCTCTTAGATATCCTTCTTCATTATAGTCAGATTCAAGAGAGCTGAGCTTCCCAAAATGGAGGAGAAGACGCCAACTAGGGATCCCAAGTTAGACTTTAGGGTCTTGAGAATGCTAGCAATGGCTGCTGGGGAGCTGAATGATTAGATTAGATTCCCCACAGTGTGGAAACAGGCCCTTTGGCCCAACCAGTCCACAGTGACCCTCCGAAGAGCAACCCACCCACCCTGACTAATGCACCTAACTCTATGGGCAATTTAGCATGGCCAATTCACCTGACCTGTGCATCTTTGGACTGTGGGAGGAAACCAGAGCACCCGGAGGAAACCCACGCAGACACGGGGAGAACGTACAAACTCCACACAGACAGTCGCCCAAGGTGGGAATTGAACCCGGGTCCCTGGCGCTGTGAGGCAGCAGTGCTAACCACTGAGCCACCATGCCGCTGAGGACCAAGATATCCTGCTCAAGCAGGTCCTTACTCTGTCTGAGGGCACGAGACAATTTTCAAGCCTTGGTTTGGGGTGTCAGTGGGAAAATGCTTGTGAAGCACTGAGATGGATGAAATAAAATTGTTCTGCTATCTGGCAAAAACCAAAGACCACTGATTCAAACTGATCAGCAAAAGACCTAGCAGATTGCTTTTCTCACCCAGAGAGTTGTCAGTCTGAAAGAGTCGACTGGAAAAGGTGGTTGGAATTGTTATGTAACTAATTCTCAAAAGGGTTTAGACCACATCTTGAGGATGAGGAATACATAGGCTGACCAATAGTAAGTAGGAATATGGGACTAAACGTACTTCTCTTACAAAGAACCACCAATGTGAGCTCAGCAAAAATGTACCACACGTTTGGAACAGAATGGTGGGTTCCCACAAACCTGCTCCAAGGGTATAAAAAGAAATCATTCAATCGATGGGCTGAATGACCTGCTCCTGTTTCTGAAAAAGATCCTGGAGTGAGACATGAATGTGTGACTTCTCCCCCAGACGTGACAGTGCTCCCCACAGAGCCAGGCTGGTCAGACTCTCTGAACATTGTGTGGTCCCAGTGCAGAGGTTTGATATTTTTGTTTTTTTTTTATTATTCCAGGGAAGAACGACACATTTGGAGAACCGATCAGCCTTTATGCCAGGCCAGGGAAATCTAACTCTGATGTCCGGGCTCTAACATACTGTGATTTACATCGTATCCTGCGAGATGATCTGCTCGAGGTTCTCGACATGTACCCTGACTTCTCCAATAACTTCTGGACCAATTTGGAGATCACGTTCAATCTCAGAGATGTGAGTTTTAATCCTTTCCATGTTTTGCTTCAATGAATGCAGAACAATAATGGTGCACAGCCTCCCTCACCCATCTCTGTGCTGTTTAACGTGGTGTGATGCAGTGTACACCCAGTCTGTCTGTGTCTCAGTGTACACCCCACTCTCTCTGTATCCCAATGTATGGCCAGTCTGCCTGTATCCCAGTATACACCCAGTCTGTATCACAGTGTACATCCTGTCTGTGTCTCAGTGTACACCTAGTCTGCCTGTATCCCAGTGTCAATGCATTCCCAGTATACACTCAGTCTGTCTGTATCTCACCGTACACATAGTTTGTCTGTGTCCAAGTGTGCCCCCAGGTGGCTTATATCCCAATGTACACCCAGTCTGATTCCCAGTGAACACCCAGTTTCTCTGTGTCCCAGTGAACACCCAGTCTGTTTGTCTCCCACTGTACATCCATTCTCTCCATATCCCAGTGTAGATCCAGTCGGCCTATATCCCTGATAGTCCCAGTTTCTCTGTATCCCAGTGTACACCCTGTGTCTTGGTGCATACCCAGTCTGTCTGTATCCCAGTATACACACAATCTGCCTGTATCTCCGTGTACACACAGTCTGTCTGTATCCCAATGTATACCCAGTCTGTCTGTGTCTCAGTGTACACCCAGTCTGTCTGTATCCCAATGTTCACCCAGTCTGTCTGTGTCCCAGTGTTCACCCAGTCTGTCTGTGTCTCAGTGTACACCCAGTCTGCCTGTGTCCCAGTGTACACCCAGTCTGCCTGTATCCCAATGTTCACCCAGTCTGTCTGTGTCTCAGTGTACACACAGTCTGCCTGTGTCCCAGTGTACACACAGTCTGTCTGTTTCCCAGTGTACATCCAGTCTTCCCATATCCCAGTGTACACCCAGACTGCCTGTATCCCAGTTCACACCCAGTCTGCCTGTATCCCATTGTACACGTATCTGTCTGTTTCCCAGTATACATCTAGTTTGCTCGTATCCCAGTGTTCACCCAGTCTACCTGCATCGCCATGTACAACCAGTGTGCCTGTATCCCAGTATACACCCAGTCTGCCCATATCCCAATGTACACCCAGGCTTCCTGTATCCCCGTGTACACCCAGTCAGTCGTTGTTTCCCTGTACACAAGACTGCCTATATCCCAGTGTACACCCACTCTGTCTGAATCCCAGTATACATGCAGTCTGCCTATATCCCTGTGTACACTCAGTCCATCTGTATACCTGGGTACACCCAGTCTGCTTGTACCCCAGTGTACACCCAGTCTCTGTGTCCCAGTGTACCCTCAGTCTGTCTGTGTCTCAATACACCCAGTCTATCTGTGTACCAGTGTACACACTGTGTGTCTGTATCTCAGTGTACACCCAGTCCATCTGTATCTGTGTACGCCCAGTCTGCCTGTATCCCAGTGTACACCCATTATGTCTATATCTCAGTGTACAGCCAGTCTGCCTGTATCCCTGTGTACAGCCAGTCCATCTGTATCCTAGTGTATACCCAGTCTGCCTGTATCCCAGTGTACACCCAGTCTGTATCTCAGTGTACACTCAGTCCGTCTGTATCCCAATATATACCCAGTCTATCTATGATCCAGTGTGCACTCAGTCTATCTGTAACTTAGTGTACAACCAGTTGGTCTATGTCTCAATGTAGAGCTGAAAATGTGTTGCTGGAAAAGCGCAGCAGGTCAGGCAGCATCCAAGGAACAGGAGAATCGATGTTTCGGGCATGAGCCCTTCTTCAGGAATGAGGAAAGTGTGTCCAGCAGGCTAAGATAAAAGGTAGGGAGGAGGGACTTGGGGAACAACTGTTCCAGAATCTTCCATCAAGTCCCTCCTCCCTACCTTTTATCTTAGCCTGCTGGACACACTTTCCTCATTCCTGAAGAAGGGCTCATGCCTGAAACGTCGATTCTCCTGTTCCTTGGATGCTGCCTGACCTGCTGCGCTTTTCCAGCAACACATTTTCAGCTCTAATCTCCAGCATCTGCAGTCCTCACTTTCTCCCCTATGTCTCAATGTAGACCCAGTCTGCCTGTATCCTTATATACACCCAATCTGCCTGTATACCAGTGAACACCCAGTCTGTCTGTGTCTCCATGTGCACCCAGTCTGCCTGTATCCTAGTTCTCACCCAGTCGGCCTGTATACCAGTGTACACCCAGTTTGCCTGTGTCCCAATGTACACCCAGTTGGTATGTACCTCCATGTACACCCAATATGCGTGTATCCCAGTGTACACCCAGTCTTCCTGTATCCTAAGATACACCCAGTCAGCCTGTATACCAGATTACATGCCGTCTGTCTGTATCCCAGTGTACACCCAGTATGTGCTTCCCAGTGTCCACCCAGACTGTCTGAATCCATGTGTACACCCAGTCTGCCTGTATCTCAGTGTCCACCCAGTCTGCCTGTATCCCAGTGTTCACCCAGTCTGCCTGTATCCTAGTAACCATCCAGTCTGTCTGTATCCCTCCATTTGAAAATCAGAAATGTAATGTTAGCTGATGATTGCACAATGGTCAACACCATTTTTAATTCCTCAGCTATTGAAGCAATCCAAGTCTGAATGCAGCAAGGCCTGGGTAATATCTGACCTTTGGCTGTTCATTGACAAGTAATAGTCGCATCATATGAGTGCCAGAGAATGACCATCTCCAACAAGAGAGAATCTAACCATTGCTGGATGGCACTCAATGGCATTACCATCACTAATAGCCCCATCAACATAGATCAGAAACTGAACTGGTCTAGCTGCACAAATACTGTGGCTACAAGCTTAGGCCAGAGGCCTGGGATACTGCAGTGTGCTACTCACCTCCTGATCAACCCCCCCCCCCCTCTCCCAAAAAACACAGTCTTCCAAAAAAAAAGGCTCAAGCCAGGGGTGTGTGGGATACTCCCCACCTACCTGGATGGGGGCAGTCCCAACAACACTCAAGAAGTTAGAAATCACACAACACAAGGTTATAGTCCAACAGGTTCATTTGGAAGGCACAACACTCAAGAAGGTTGACACCATCCAGGTTAAAGCAGCCGCTTGATTGGCAACACATCCATAAGCATCCACTCCCTCCATTATTGATGCTCAGTAGCAGCAGTGTGTCCTATTCTACAAGATACACTGCAGAAATTCACCAAAGATCCTCATACAGCACCTTCCAAACCCACAACCACTGCCATCTAGAAGGACAAGGGTAGCAGATACATGGGACCACCACCCTCTGCACATTCCCTCCAAGCCACTCCCCATCCTGACTTGGAAATGTATCACTGTTCCTTCACTGTCACTGAGTCAAAACCCTGGAGTTTCCTGCCCAAGAGCATCCTCAGCCACAGAAACATGGGCCCACCATTACCTTCTCAAGGGCAGTTAGGGATGAGCAATAAGTGCTGGTCCAGCCAGTGAAACCCACATCCTATTAATGAATCAAAACTTGAACTCCAGTTAAAGTTAAGGTGGATCCGGTATCCCTTTGTTTGGGACTACAGCATCTGCCCTGTCTGGGTGAGCACAGGAAGAGGTTATTTAACATTCTTACACACTGTGTGAGGAAGAACATCCTCATGAACTGGATACCAGAGAAACCTCCAGGTCTTGTGGGGCGGCACAGACTTGTGATGGAACACATCCCCCAAGATAATTTGACAAGTATGGTGCGCCATGGAACAGAGTAATTTTATAAGACAGGGGGGCCCTTTCTAACTTACATGGACATGGACCTATCACTGGGACAGATTAGGGCCTTATATAGCCGCAAGGGTTGTATTTAGTGGTCTGGGGACCACGGTGAGAGGGAGGAGGTCCGAGTGAATTTCGGTATAATAACTGTGGACAGGAGTTTCTGTGAAGATGCAGCAAGTGGAGTAATGTAACGTTGTGTCATGTAATGTCATTTTATTGGATTGTAATTTAACTTAATACTATTTCATTTAGAGTCAGAGTCATAGAGATGTACACCACGGAAACAGACCCTTCGGTCCAACCCGTCCATGCCGACCAGATATCCCAACCCAATCTAGTCCCACCTGCCAGTACCCGGCCCATATGCCTCCAAACCCTCCCTATTCATATACCCATCCAAATGCCTCTTAAATGTTGCAATTGTACCAGCCTCCACCACATCCTCTGGCAGCTCATTCCATACACATACCACCCTCTGTGTGAAAAAGTTGCCCCTTACGTCTTTTATATATTTCCCCTCTCACCCTAAACCTATGCCCTCTAGTTCTGAACTCCCCCCACCCCAGGGAAAAGACTTTACCAATTTATCCTCTCCATGCCCCTCATGATTTTATAAACCTCTATAAGGTCACCCCTCAGCCTCCGATGCTCCAGGGAAAACAGCCCTTGCCTGTTCAGCCTCTCCCTGTAGCTCAAACCCTCCACCCCCACCAACATCCTTGTAAATCTTTTCTGAATCCTTTCAAGTTTCACAACATCTTTCCGGTAGGAAGGAGACCAGAATTACATGCAATATTCCAACAGTGGCCTAACCAATGTCCTGTACAACAGCAACATGACCTTCCAACTCCTGTACTCAACACTCTGACCAATAAAGGAAAGCATACCAAACACCTTCTTCACTATCCCTATCTCCACTTTCAAGGAGCTGTGAACCTGCACTCCAAGGTCTCTTTGTTCAGTAACACTCCCTAGGACCTTACCATTAAGTGTATAAGTCCTGCTAAGATTTGCTTTCCCAAAATGCAGCACCTCGCATTTATCTGAATTGAACTCCATCTGCCACATTTCAGCCAATTGGCCCATCTGGTCCAGATCCTGTTGTAATCTGAGGTAACCCTCTTTGCTGTCCACTACACCTCCAATTTTGGTGTCATCTGCAAACTTACTAACTGTACCTCTTATGCTTGCATCCAAATCATTTATATAAATGACAAAAAGTAGAGGATCCAGCACTGATCCTTGTGGCACTCCACTGGTCACAGACCTCCAGACTGAGAAACAACCCTCCACCAACACCCTCTGTCTTCTACCTTTGAGTCAGTTCTGTATCCAAATGGCTAGTCCTCCCTGTATTCCATGAGATCTAACCTTGTTAATCAGTCTCCCACAGGGAATCTTGTCGAACGACTTACTGAAGTCCATATAGATCACATCTACTGCTTTACCCTCATCAATCTTCTTTGTTACTTCTTCAAAAAACTCAATTAACTTTGAGAAACATTTAATTTGAGTTTATTTTAATTTAGGTTAAGCTAAGTAAATATGAGGCGATTGTATCTTGAAGAGAAGTAGGTAGTTAACATTACTGTAATATAATAATATGGTATTATTTCTACTTTTCTGTATTTTTGTAATTTTATAACTTTTCTTTGTAAAAGAGTAAAAGTTGTTCAATAAATAAATAAATAAATATTATATGGAAAAAGAACTCGAACCCACAGAACTACAGGCCAGGTTCGGCTGAGTGGAATCAGGATGGTACAGTCACTGTTGGCTGAAGAACCTGTTTCTGTGCCATAACACCTCTCTGGTTCTGTGCCCGTCTTTGCCAGTGCCAGGAGCTGAACTAGCTCTGGTCTCTGTCTGAGGGTGAACCAATGAAGTGACACAGCCCTGGGGAGCTCCCAGTGTTTGACTGTAGCTCCCCCTTTGTACAGACCAGCAGGATAAACATCAACAGACCTCAATATGGCCTTTTAAAATGATGGAGTAATTACAGCTCAGAGACAGGCTGTTCAGCTTTCACAACTGTCTGTGTTTCTCCTCCTCACTAGCCTTCTCCCACCCTTGTCAACAATTTCCACTAATATTTCCTGTTATTCTTCCTTGTATTGATCCTGCTCCCCTCTAATTGTATCAGTATTTCTTCAAAATTCATTCATTTATGGGATGTGAGCGTCACTTTTAAGACCAACATTTATTTCCCATCCCTAATTACCCAGGAGTCACATGTAGGCCAGACCAGGTAAGGACGGCCGTTCCCTTCCCTAAAGGATATTAGTGACCCAGGTGGGTTTTCCCTGATAATTAGACACTTAATTCCAGATATTCAAATTCAAATTCCACCCTCTGTTACTGCGGGATCTGAACCCGAGTCCTATGAACATTACCCGGATGTCTGGATTAACAGTCTAGTAATAATACCATTAGGCCATTGTCTCCCTATAAGGGTTCTTGTCATGCAGCGGTAGTGTCCCTACCTCTGAACCAAGGAAGTCCATGTTAACGTCCCAGTGTTTATTCACCTTACCCACTTCCTCTGGAAGGGAGTTCCACATTTCCACCATTCTCTCAGTAAATAGATTTCTCTTTCATTACTGATTGAATTTATATGTGACTGTCTTCAGTTTCAGACCCTGGTTATTTAAGTTGCCTTTACCTTGTGCTTTAGTCTCCAATAAAACAGTACCAACCTTGTCTGTCACTGGCCACAAAACTTCAGATCAAACTCTCTCTCTGCAGACTGCAGGGGCCTGAATCGGAACACTGTTTCTCTGTTATTTATAGCCTTCCCACACTGGGCCCTGGGGGGTGTACCTACGCCTGGTCTGACTCTCCTTACTCACCAATGGAGTAATGTTAGGATAGGATGAGGCCACTCAGTCTTTGAAGCTTATTCTGCCAATCAGTAATGTCATGGATAATGGAGCCCATTTCCTTCAGATACCTATACTCATCAAAATAATGTGACCCTTAATTCACCCTCAATGTGGCAGACTTTTGAGGTGGAGGGGGTAGAGTTTCATATTTCAACTATCCCGTGTGAAGAATAGCTCCTGGCTCTAATATAAAGCCTCTCCTTCATGCTCTTCAATTTCCAAAAGAGCAAATTGTTTCTCTGTATTTACTTTGCAAAGTCCTGTTATCAGTTATGGAGTCAAACAGCACAGAACAGACCCTTCGGTCCACCCAGTCCATGCCAGATATAATCTCAACCTAAACTAGTCCCAACTGCCTGCACCTGGCCCATATCCCTCCGAATATTTCCTGTTCATGTACTTATCGAAATATTTTTCAAACATTGTAACTATACCCACATCCACCACCTCCTCTGGAAGTTCATTCCACACACGGACTACTCTCTGTGTAAAGACATTGCCCCTCATGGCTTTTTAAAATCTTTTTCCTCTCACTTTAAAAAAATATGCCGCCCAGTCTTGAAATTCCCCACCCGAGGGAAAGGACACGCCTGCCATTCACCTTATCTATACTTCTCATGATCTTATAAACCTCTATCAGGTCACCTCTCAGCCTCCGACGCTCCAGGGAAAAAAGTCCCAGTCTCTCAGTTTTCAAACAGGTCGCACAAAATCTCCGAAACTGTAGACAATACAAGCTCAGTCTTTCCAATCTCCATCTTTAAAGTCAAGCTTTGAGTCTCCATGATCAGTGATTGGTTTTTCTGCTCCACATTTTGGGTCCAATCAAAAGATAATCATCAATTGTTGTTAAAAACCAACCTGCATCACTAATTAGATTAGATTCCCTACAGTGTGGAAACAGGCCCTTTGGCCCAGCAAGTCCACACCGACCCTCTGAAGAGCAACCCACCCATTCCCCTACATTTACCCCTTCACCTAAAACTACAGGCAATTTAGCCTGGCCAATTCACCTGACCTGCACATTTTTGGATTGCTAATGTTGTCTGCTCTGGCCTACCTGTGTCTCTGGACTCACAACCGTGTGGCTGACTCTCACCTGCCCGCTCCAATAGCCCGGACAAGCCACTCAATTCAACAACAATTCAGAAAGGCCAGCCTTGCGAGTGATATCACACTTGAAAGACTTAAAGAAGTACAATAAAGAGAGAGCCTTTAATAACGGATTGTTTAAGTACTTAAGCATTAAATTTGGGGCTAGTGGAAGGAAATAGAATGAGACAGCCCTGTTTTATGGGCTGAATGGCCTCTTCCTGTGTTGGAATTTCTATGATCCTGCTTTATTCTCTATCCATGGCAACAGGCTCCACCCCATCAAATCTTGACTTTACCCTTTAATATATTTAACACTGCACAAGAAAACCACTGTAAGGATGGCGATGCAATAATCCATTGCTCAGCCCTCCTTTAGTGGTCCACTTATTCTCAGTGGCTCCTCACTCTCCCCATCCCAGAGAGATTGAGCAGTTTAGGCCTACACTCTCTGGAGTTTGGAAGGATTGTGGAGATTACCTGAGGTTTAGAAGGTGTTAAGTTAAACAAAGGGAGGGTGTTTCCCTCATGTGTAGCCTCTAGAATGAGACGCCATTGTATTAGGATAAGGGGCAGCAGATTTAATATGGGAGAAATTGCCTCTCTCAGAGGATCATAAATCTGTGGAATTCACTCCCCCAGAGAGCTGCGGATGCTGGGAGATTGAGTACATGTAAGGAGGACACAAGGCTGCTTTTCAATTAGTTACGGGTTATGGACAGCAGATGGGAAAGTGGAGTTGAGGGCAAGGTGAGATTAGCCAGGATCATATTGAATAGTGGGGCAGCTCAAAGGGCTGAATGGCCCTCCTCCTGCTTTTAATTCTTATGTTTTATTCATAATACATCAAGTACATGGCCCATTTTAACTGAGCATGTGCACTAAGCCTCCCTCCCTCCATATTTAAAATCAGAGCTATCAAGCATATCTATACAAAGCAGGGGTACTCTGAAAGGGATTTGGTACCCCCAAAGTGTCTGCTGTATCGGTGTAGTGCAGTAGGAGCAGTGTCACACCATACACTAAGTTTGGCTAGCTACCAAATAGGTCCTTGTACAAATGAACAGCACACATCTGTATAAATAGATGTAGCTGTGTAACAGCGAATACTAAGTGTGTCTTTATCTTTCTGTAAACTGACAGTGTCTCTGCACACCAAGCATGTTCATGTGCAAAGTGTATCAAAGAACAAAGAAAATTACAGCACAGGAACAGGCCCTTCAGCCCTCCAAGCCTGTACTGTTCTGCTCACGTTCAAACAGCTATTCCACGTAGTAGTGTACATTCGGTACGTCTGTGTACCACTGTGCGTCAAGCATGCCCGTGTGCAGCCAGTCTGTCAGTCTACACTAAGACTGTTTTGTGTATTAGTGGATGTTGTATCTGATGAGCAGCCTGCACTGAGTGTGTGGGGTCCGTGAGCTGGATGGCTAGCTTACAATGCATTCATCTGTGGGATGGGAGTGTCACTGGCTAGACCTGCATTTGTTGCCCATTCCTAATTGCCCAGAAGGCAGTTGAGAGTTAACCACATTGCTGTGGGTTTGGAGTCACGTGTAGGCCCGACCAGGTAAAGATGGTAGTTTCCTTCCCTAAAGGGCATTCGTGCTTGGTGTGCAGAGAGACTGTCAATTTACAGAAAGATAAAGACACACTTAGTATTCGCTGTTACACAGCTACATCTATTTATACAGATGTGTGCTGTTCATTTGTACGAGGACATATTTGGTAGCTAGCCAAAGTTAGTGTATGGTGTTACACTGACAACGATTTCATGGTCATCATTAGACTCGTGATTCCAGTTTATTTCTCAATTGAAATGCCACCATCTGCTGTGTTTGAACCCGGGTCCCCAGAACATTACCTGGGTCTCTGGGTCAACATTCCAGCAGCAATACCACTAGGCCATCGCCTCCCCACACTTCTACAATTCCTAAATTATGGAGTTATCACACAGGTTACCGGGAAGGATTCTCCTTCTCAACCTCTCCCCTGGCCTGAGCTGTGATGACCCTCAGGTTAAATCACCACCAGTCGTCTCTCAGAAATGACAAGGCAGCCCCATGGTCTGGTAGGATTATGATGACTTTACCTTTACTGACCCGACCAGTAGAGTCAGTCCCTCAACCTCCCCAAAGGTGTCCTGCAATCTGAGAGCCTCCTTGTTTAAGACAAGCACTTTATCGTGTTCTTTAAAATGCATTTCCTAGGCAGATCGGATACTCCGTTCACCCCCGAGTGAGGATTCGGACAATGGGAACAGAAGAGTTCGACGAAGGAAGCAATCATTCTGGGAAAGGAGTAACACTGGTGAGTGTGCAGACTGGGCACTCTGTCCCTTACAATCAACAGCTGCATAAGTGTCCAATAAATATCACCAGCTCCAGACGAGGGTGATGCAAAACCAGTGAATCAAGGTGAACGCCAGTTACATATCCACAGTCCCAGAACACACACCACACAGCTGCTGGGTTAAGTAAAGCCTATCAGCAATAGAGGCAGTTAATACACATTCTGCATTAACACACTCACTATATCCCTGGTTTCCACACTCACCCTATCCTCACACAGTCACATTCAGTTTGTTCACTGTGTTCCCTACCTCATTCCCTTGAGTCATGTCCACCTCTGACAATTCTAACTGGCTCCTGTGGGCAGAACCTGGACTCTTTGGCCCAGTGGTAGGGCAATGCCCCACAACAGCCCTAAAGTTGTGCTAATAGATAGCGATTGATGACCGATTAATGAATTGATTAATTAACAATGATCAGTCCGTGACTCCATTATTACTGTATTTGCAATGTCCACAATGTCTGAGGGTGAAATGGAGGGCAAGTCACGGTGTGGTACCAATAAGTCTTTTCAATCAACAATGACGTCCTGTATTGTGAACCCTGCAATGAATTGAAGAGAAATTCTCCTGCCTCTACTCCCTTTGACTGGGAACAAAGTCCAGCCTTTATGTAAGTCCTTTATATTTGTTTCAGTGTGTATTTAATGAGGCGCAAGAGAATCCCCAAATAATCAGCATCAACCTACAATTAAACAATTGATATACAATTAGCTCTGCAACCTCGGTGCAACGGCAAGGCAGTATTATTTAGAATCATTTGTGGATCTAATGCTAGTCGTTCAGTGCAGCATGCGTTGCTGCAAGGGAATTTGTTAAGAACATGGTGTCTCAGGGAGTGACAAATAGATCCTGACTGGGTTGGGGAGTGGAGTTTGAGGAGCAGGGAGATGGTTCCTGTCGGCTATCCCATGAACTTCATCATTATTTTCTGGTGCAGGTTCAGCAATGATCAGACTTGACTGAGCTTAGTTTCCTTACCTGCCTGAATGGGATTATGAGCTTGTAAACTTTGGGTTCTGAATCAAGAATTTGAGGCACTTAGGTCACCATACTCATGGTCTTAGAAGAATTTGTCATTTAATTGCAAGTCAAAAAATTGAGATTCCATGCAGGATCCCACTGAACTATCCATGAAACTATCTCTTCAGATGGGCTAATGTGGGTACTGCAGATGCTGGAGATTGGAGTAGTGCTGGAAAAGTGCAGAAGGTCAGGCAGCATCCGAGGAGCAGGAAAAATCAATGTTTCGGGCAAAAGCCCTTCTTCCTGATGAAGGGCTTTTGCCCGAAACGTAATTTTCCTGCTCTTCGGATGCCGCCTGACCTTCTGTGCTTTTCTAGCACCACTCTAACCTATCTCTTCAGATGCCCATACCAGAAGGATAGTAATCCAATCAGGATACCCTCTACTAAAACCCGGCCTGTTCACGAATCCACTGGGAAATAAGAAAGGGATGATCACCTTATTGGGATTGTATCATAGACCCCCTAATAGTCAGAGGGAAATTGAGAAACAAACTTATAAGGAGATCTCAGCTATCTGTAAGAATAATAGGGTGGTTATGGTAGGGGATTTTAACTTTCCAAACATCAACTGGGACTGCCATAGTGTTAAGGGTTTAGATAGAGAGGAATTTGTCAAGTGTGTACAAGACAATTTTCTGATTCAGTATATGGATGTACCTACTAGAGAAGGTGCAAAACTTGACCTACTCTTGGGAAATAAGGCAGGGCAGGTGACTGAGGTGTCAGTGGGAGAGCACTTTGGGGCCAGCGACCATAATTCTATAAGATTTTAAAACAGTGATGGAAAAGGATAGACCAGATCTAAAAGTTGAAGTTCTAAATTGGAGAAAGGCCAGTTTTGACGGTATTTGGCAAGAACTTTCGAAAGCTGATTGGAGGCAGATGTTCGCAGGTAAAGGGACGGCTGGAAAATGGGAAGCCTTCAGAAATGAGATAACAAGAATCCAGAGAAAGTATATTCCTGTCAGGGTGAAAGGGAAGGCTGGTAGGTATAGGGAATGCTGGATGACTAAAGAAATTAAGGGTTTGGTTAAGGAGAAGAAGGAAGCATATGTCAGGTACAGACAGGATAGATCAAGTGAATCCTTAGAAGAGTATAAAGGCAGTAGGAGTATACTTAAGAGGGAAATCAGGAGGGCAAAAAGGGGACATGAGATAGCTTTGGCAAATAGAATTAAGGGGAATGCAAAAGGTTTTTACAAATACATTAAGGACCAAAGGGTAACTAGGGAGAGAATAGGACTCCTCAAAGATCAGCAAGGCGGCCTTTGTGTGGAGCCACAGAAAATGGGGGAGATACTAAATGAATATTTTGCATCAGTATTTACTGTGGAAAAGGATATGGAAGATACAGACTGTAGGGAAATAGATGATGACATCTTGCAAAATGTCCAGATTACAGAGGAGGAAGTGCTGGATGTCTTGAAAAACATAAAGGTGAATAAATCCCCAGGACCTGATCAGGTGTACCCTAGAACTCTGTCGGAAGCGAGAGAAGTGATTGCTGGGCCTCTTGCTGAGATATTTGTGCCATTGATAGTTTCAGGTGAGGTGCCAGAAGACTGGATGTTGGCAAACGTGGTGCCACTGTTTAAGAAGGGCGGTAAGGACAAGCCAGGGAACTATAGACCGGTGAGCCTGACCTCGGTGGTGGGCAAGTTCTTGGAGGGAATCCTGAGGGACAGGATGTACATGTATTTGGAAAGGCAAGGACTGATTCAGGATAAAAGAAGTAGTCAACATGACTTTGTGCGTGGGAAATCATGTCTCACAAACTTGATTGAGTTTTTTGAAGAAGTAACAAAGAGGATTAATGAGGGAAGAGTGGTAGATGTGATCTATATGGACTTCAGTAAGGCATTCGACAAGGTTCCCCATGGGAGACTGATTAGCAAGGTTAGATCTCATGGAATACAGGGAGAACTAGCCAATTGGATACAGAACTGGCTCAAAGGTAGAAGACAGAGGGTGGTGGGGGAGGGTTGTTTTTCAGACTGGAGGCCTGTGACCAATGGAGTGCCACAAGAATCGGTGCTGCGTCTTCTACCTTTTGTCATTTACATAAATGATTTGGATGAAAGCATAAGAGGTACAGTTAGTAAGTTTGTAGATGACACCAAAATTGGAGGTGTAGTGGACAGCGAAGAAGGTTACCTCAGATTACAACAGGATCTTGACCAGATGGGCCAATGGGCTAAGAAGTGGCAGATGGAGTTTAATTTAGATAAATGTGAGGTGCTGCATTTTGGGAAAGCAAATCTTAGCAGGACTTATCCACTTAATGGTAAGGTCCTAGGGAGTGTTGCTGAACAAAGAGACCTTTGAGTGCAGGTTCATAACTCCTTGAAAGTCGAGTCGCAGGTAGATAGGATAGTGAAGAAGGCGTTTGGTATGCTTTCCTTTATTGGTCAGAGTATTGAGTACAGGAATTGGGAGGTCATGTTGTGGCTGTACAGGACATTGGTTAGGCCAATATTTCATTGGTTGGAATATTGTGTGCAATTCTGGTCTCCTTCCTATTGGAAAGATGTTGTGAAACTTGAAAGGGTCAGAAAGGATTTACAAGGATGTTGCCAGGGTTGGAGGATTTGAGCTATCGGGAGAGGCTGGGGCTGTTTTCCCTGGAGTGTCGGAGGCTGAGGGGTGACCTTATAGAGGTTTACAAAATCATAAGGTGCATGGATAGGATAAATAGACAAAGTCTTTTCCCTGTGGTCGGGGTGTCCAGAACGAGAGGGCATAGGTTTAGGGTGAGAGGGGAAAGATATAAAAGAGACCTAAAGGGCAACCTTTTTCATGCAGAGGGTGGTACGTGTATGGAATGAGCTGCCAGAGGAAGTGGTGGATGCTGGTGTAATTGCAACATTTAAAAGGCATTTGGATGGTTATATGAATAGGAAGGGTTTGGAGGGATATGGGCCGGGTGCTGGCAGGTGGGACTAGATTGTGTTGGAATATCTGGTCGGCGTGGACGGGTTGGACCGAAGGGTCTATTTCCATGCTGTACATCTCTATTACTCTCTAACTCTATCTCTGGAGCAGGTGGGACTTGAAACTGGGCCTTCTGGCAATTGCTTTACAGTGATCCGAGGGGCAATGACCAATGAGTCCTTAGAAGAGGCTCATATCTGAATAAGATGTAGTTTAGTGCAGGACAGTAATCAGGGATACTAGCTTGAGATTGAAATTATCAGACAGTAGATGTCATATCTGTCCCCTTCAAGATATTTCCCCATTTTCCCACCCAAGATTGTATGACATTATCAGATTGGGTGAGCACAGACCGACTCTAGCATAAACCCTTTCAGAGCCAATAACCTACACAACACCTCCGATCCCTTTGCATCTCATCCAAACCTTTTCAAAATCCTTTTCTCCCCCATGTGTTTATTTAGCGTGCCCTTGAACCCATCACTATTTTTCACTATGTGGTGGTGAGTGTCATTTTCCTGCTGCTACCCAGATCGACATTTCTCCTGAATTCCTTCCCACATTTGTAAATGCTCTGTTCGTCTGAGACACCCTTGTAAGTCAAAGTATCTTCTCTACACCACCTGATCCAATCTCCTCATAATATTAGTGACCTCCATTTGGTCACCCCCCTCAGCCTTCTTTTTTCGTGTTTTTTTTCTAGATTTAACTGTAAGAATGCTCACTGTAGTCAAATATCCTTGGAGACCCCAATGAGCAGTGAGTGACCAAAATCCATGGAGTGCTAACCCAGTGCCTTCAGGGGTTGAGAGGGTATTTTACAATGCAGGGAGAGGGTTATTTTTCTCACAGTATTGTGAGATCTCTTCGTTGTTGAGTGCAGGTGCTGAGAAATGGAGTGTAATATTCATTAAAGCTTTGGATTTCAGAGACTCTGAATAAAGGAGATCCTGATGGAGCCAAGGTCCCACTTACAAACCACCGCACTCATACAGCAAGGGAGCACTGGGATGACAGCAGCATGACACCCCGCTCACAGACCAGGGAGGACAACCTCAAAGCTTCCGCCTCCAGCGTGACTGAGATGAACAGCAGATCACCAGCAACCAATCTGAACTTTGTTACATCTGACCCAGTCCCCATGGAGTACAGGAAGAAAGGCAATGGAACCCATCACTTCACAGGTACCAGAGTCATCCACAACTCTTTGTGAATTTGTTGGGCTGTTGAGGTCTCATGACAGTTGTCTTCATTGGAATTGTATTCAGGAAACCTGTTTTCCTTTTCTGTTTCCCATCCCTCACCTTTCCACTTCTGCCGATAGCCCAGCTCCATTTTGTTTCTGAATAAACATTTATAAAGAGGAATGGAAAGCCATTCAAGAAATTCCTCCTCATCTCATACAGTCATAGAGTCATAGAGATGTACAGCATGGAAACAGACCCTTCGGTCCAACCTGTCCACCCCGACCAGATATCCCAACCCAATCTAGTCCCACCTGCCAGCACCCAGCCCATATCCCTCCAAACCCTTCCTATTCATATACCCATCCAAATGTCTCTTACATGTTGCAATTGTACCAGCCTCCATCACATCCTCTGGCAGCTCATTCCACACACGTACCACCCTCTGCATGAAACAGTTGCCCCTTAGGTCTCTTTTATATCTTTCCCCTCTCACCATAAACCTATTCCCTCTAATTCTGGACTCCCGACTCCAGGGAAAAGACTTTGTCTATTTATCACGATGACCTGTTACTCTGAGATGATGCCCTCTGGTCATAGACCGTCCCTCAAGGGGAAACAACCTCTCTACATCAATCCTGTCAATTTCTGAGAATATAGAATGTTTTAATAATGTCTCCTTTCATTCTCTGAAACTCCAATGAACGCAGGCCCAACTTACACAAACCTCTCCTCATCAGAAAATCTTTCGTCAAACTAGTGAATTTTCTCAGGACCGTCTCCGGTGTTAGTGTATGAGGACCAAAACAGTTCACAGGATTCCAGTTGTGGTCGGACTAGTGCCTTGTATATTTTTAGCAAGACCACCATATCTTTATGCTCCAGTCCCTTTGAAATAAAGGCTAACTGTCTATTTGCCTTCCTTATTACCAACTGAATTTGGATGATAGCTTTTTATGGTTGATGAACAATGACCCCAAATCCCTCTGTGCTGCAGCTTTCTGTAGTCCTTTTCCATTTAAATAATATTTAGCTCTACTCATCCTCCTCCCAAAGCATTTCTGCCAAGTTCTGGACCACACCCTCTCTAAATCTCTGTGTCACCCTTCTACTTGCTGTCCCACATGTTGTTGTGTCTTCCACAAACTTGTTGATAATACATTCAGTTCCATCATCTAAATCACTAATTTGCATTATAACTCATTGTGGCCACGTCACTGATCCCTGTGGCACTCTGCTAGTTACAGGATGCAGTCCTGAAGTTGCCCTTTTTATCCCAACTCTCAGTCTTCTATTTGTTAGCCAACGTTCAAACCATGTTAATGGATTATCCTCAATTCCATGGGCTCAGATATTTTTAATCAATTAACTGAATGAGGGCATTGCTGGCTCGGCCAACATTTACTGCCCATTCCCAATTGCCTCAGAGGGCAGTTAAGAGTCAGCCACATTGGTGTGGGTCAGGATTCACATATAGTCCAGACCAGGTCAGGATGGCAGATTTCCTTCCCTAAAGGGTATTAGTGACCCAAATGGATTTTTCCTGACAATTGGCAATGGATTCCAGAGTTTTTTTTTTAAGTGAATACAAATTCCAACAGGTGTCACGGTGGGATTCAGACCTGGGTCCCCAGAATGTTAGCCGGGTTTCTGGATGAACACGCCCAGTGATAATACCGCTAAACCCCTTATTGAGTTGGCTAATATTGAGTACCTTATCAAACACTTCTTGGAAAGCCAAATATATTACATCCCTTTATCCATCCTGCTTCTAACCCACTGAAAGAATTTGTCAGGCATGGTTGCCTTTTCATAAGGCCATAATGCATCTACTACTTTCGATTAAGTAATTCTAAATGCTCTGCTGTTACATTCTTTATAATAGACTTTATCATTTCCCAATGACAGATGTTCCTCAGGGTAGTGTCCTAGGCCCAATCACTCCCTACTGCTTCATCAGTGACCTTCCCTCCACCATAGGGTCAGACGGAGGGATGTTTGCCAATGATTGAATAATGTTCAGCACCATTCGTCACACCTCAGCTACTGAAGCAGTCCGTGTTCAAATGCAACAAGATCTGGACAATATACAGATTGGGGCTAACAAGTATTTAAAGTGCTGCCGGGCAATGTTCGTCTCCAATAAGAATCAATCTAACCATTGCCACTTGACAATTACCAATGGCACCCTACTATTTACATCCTGGGTGTAACCAGAAACTGAACTGGACTTGCCATATAAATAGAATGACTACAAGAGCAGGTCAGAAGCGAGGAATCCTGCAGAGAGTAACTCACTTCCTGACTTCGCAAACCCGTCCATCTACAAAATGAGGTGTGTGATGGAATATTCCCCATTTTCCTAGGTAGGTATAACTCTAGCAACACTGAGGTAGCTTTACACCATTGGGATCGAGCAGCACACCCACAATCACATTCTTTATCATGGACACACAGTAGCAGCAGTATATACCGTCTACAAGATGCACTACAGGAATTCACCAAGGTTCCTTTGACAGTTACTTTCTAGACCTGTGACCTCTATCATCTAGAAGGACAAGGGCAGCAGATACATGGGAACACCATCCCCTGCAGGGTCCCCCTCACCATCCTGACTGGGAAATATGTCGCCGTCCTTTACTGTCTCTGAGTCAAAATCCTGGAATTCCCTCCCTCAGAGCATTGTGGGTCAACCCACAGCAGGTGGACTGCAGTGGTTCAAGAAGGCAGCTCACCCCCACCTTCTCCAGGAGGGCCATGGATAGGCTAAATAGACAAAGTCTTTCCCTGGGGTGGGGGAGTCCAGAACTAGAGGGCATAGGTTTAGGGTGAGAGGGGAAAGATATAAAAGAGACCTAAAGGGCAATCTTTTCAGAGGGTGGTACGTGTATGGAATGAGCTGCCAGAGGAAGTGGTGGAGGCTGGTACAATTGCAACATTTAAAAGGTATTTGGATGGGTATATGAATAGGTAGGGTTTGGAGGGATGGCAGGTGGGACTAAATTGGGTTGGGATATCTGATTGGCATGGATGGGTTGGACCGAAGGGCCTGTTTCCATGCTATACATCTCTATGACTCTATAACTCGGGATAGGCAATAAATGCCGGGACATCCAATGACACCTACACCCCATGAATAAATAATTTTAAAATATCTGCTGGGAATAAACTCTGAGCAGCAGGAATCCCCTCTCTGTGTCAGTTTATTATCTCATAAATACATCAGCCATTTAACCCCTTAGCTGTTACAAGAGGTCATTCAGCCCATTCAGCCTGTTAATTAAAGCACAGGAAAAAGTCATTTATCCCATCATTAACCAGTTAATGGAGCCAATCATTTAGCCCATCAATCCTTTTGGCCGGTCTGCAGTTTAAACCCAGTATTACCTTTGACCCCTATGCATTTTTCTGTCAATGTATTGTGTAAAGTTTCTCTGGAGCTTACTTAGCTGTTTCAACCTGCACCTCTTTCAGGTACTTTTACAAGTGTGTCAAATATGTTCAGTTTCTGGGACGAGAGAAAGGACAGCCATTTTTCAGAATTACAAGCACGTTCGGCGTCAGCTCATGCTAACTTGGGGAGAGCATCCAGCATGGAGGACAGGGCACGGCTGGAGGTGGAATCCAGGCTGGAGATGCTCCATGCACAGCTTAACAGGTGAGAACATCACAGTGTCGTGAGACATGCAACTGGCCAAACTATAACCAGTTATTACAACCAGACCCTGGACAAGATTCCTAATTGGTGCAATCCAAGATGATACCCCAAATTGTCAAATTCCAGGGTGACCTGACTGAATTAGTTCAGCTTCTTTATTTACCTGTACACTCAATGGTCCTGACAAGGTTAATTCACAAAGAATCCCTTCCTATGTTGATGACTATGTCACAAACACAAATGAAACTGTAATTTCAAAGCAGCTGATTTAACCAGGCCAGTTACCAGGTAAATTACCAGTTAACAAAACAGTAAATTTACTAATTACTAATCATGTGAAGTAATGATGTGATACATATGCACAGAGATTAGAAACAAAATATGTATCTACGAAAAAGGCAGAAGTTGAATAAAGAGATATGGATCAGTCTCGGAGTTCTGTGAAGAGTAGACTAGCACCTTTGCAGCTGTTACTTTAGACGATAGCGGTAACACATGTCGGATAGTGAGTGGTTGGTTTTAAGATGCTTGACTTTGTGGGTTAGCTGAAAGCTCTTTGTCTTGTTTCACTTTGGCAGAACTTTCATTTCTTTCCTGGCTTCCAGTAAGAACATCCTTCAGTGCAAGGGAGACTTGTGGTTTTCTCATATGTGACTCTCACAGCACACATCTTTGCACAATAGCACACCCAGACCGGAGTTAAAACTGACTTTTAACTCACGTTCTTGTGTATTCTTAAAAAGGGAAAGCATAAACATGTCGTTCAATTGGACAAATCTCTTTTCTCTGTCTAAGGTAATTCACAGGAAAGTACAGTTCAGCTTGAAATGCATTTCTCTTTTTGAAGCTCCTTGACACTCATCTGGTGTTACATTACATAATCTCCCTCAAGACTAAGCCGTCCACAGTCACTGAAATATATTGTTTAGAATATCCATTCTCACTTCTGGTTTGGCTGTAATTGCTTTTCTTAAATAACATTTAGAATTAAAAGTTCAATGTGTCCATAGGTGATCTAGGGTTCTAATTCATCATCATGACAGTATAGTGATCTCCAGAAGAAAGAGGGAGGTTAAAACTCGAGATTAGAATCACCCACATGTTGGTACTGCAGTGATAATCCCTGATAAAGGGCTTATGTGCAAAACATCGATTCTCCTGCTCCTCAGATGCTGCCTGACCTGCTGTGTTTTTCCAGTGTCCCCTTCGCGACTCTGACTCTCCAGCATCTGCAGTCCTCACTTTCTCCTGGTAATTCCATGGCACTTTGCCAGGATGCTGTGTGATCTGTGCCACTTCTGTTGGATGCCACACTATTACTGCTTGGTCATGTGATTGTGAATGGGAGGAAAGCAGGAACCACATACACGTTCATCAATACTCACACCTGCACTCACACTCATTCACACACACACAGTCTCATTCATACTAACACTTGTCCTACAGTATATTCACAATCAAGTTAAGGGATATTTCTCATGTCCTCAAACATATACTCTTGCACTGCTGACACAAACTCTCACGTTGTTTACATTAATTAATTGTTTAATTTAAAATATGCACAAAACCCTTGATTCAGTGCCAAGTTATTGTCATACAGTTCTAGAGATGTCCAGCGTGGAAACAGACCTTCAGTCCAACTCATCCATACCAAAGTAATCTATTCCCATTTGCCAGCATTTGGCTCATAAGCCTCTAAACCCTTGATAAAAGGAAGGAGAAGGCTTCTGTTAGAATGAGATGTGAAGGCTCAGTTTGGGCTCTTGAGAGTTACAAGTTAGCCAGGAAAGACCTAAAGAGAGAGCTAAGAAGAGCCAGGAGGGGACACGAGAAGTCGTTGGCAGGTAGGATCAAGGAAAACCCTAAAGCTTTATATCAGGAATAAAAGAATGACGAGAGTAAGATTAGGGCCAATCAAGGACAGTAGTGGGAGGTTGTGGGTAGAGTCTGAAGAGATGGGGAAACGCTAAATGAAAATGTTTCATCAGTATTCACACTGGAAAAAGACAATGTTGTCGCGGAGAATACTGAGATACAGGCTATTAGACGAGATGGGATTGAGGTTCACAAGGAGGAGGTGTTAGTAATTCTGCAAAGTGTGAAAATAGATAGGTCCCCTGGGCCAGAAGGGATTTATCCAAGAAATCTCTGGGAAGAAGATTGCAGAGCCTTTGGCTTTGATCTTTATGTCTTCATTGTCTACAGGAATAGTGCCAGAAGACTGGAGGATAGCAAATGTTTCCTTGTTCAAGAAGGGGAATAGAGACAACCCTGGTAATTACAGACCAGTGAGCCTTACTTTGGTTGTGGGAAAAGTGTTCTAAAAGGTTATAAGAGATAGAATTTATAATAATCTCAAAAGGAATAATTTGATTAGGGATAGTCAACATGGTTTTGTGAAGGTTAGGTCGTGCCTCACAAACCTTATTGAGTTCTTTGAGAAAGTGACCAAACAGGTGGATGAAGGTAAAGCGGTTGATGTGGTGTATTTGGATTTCAGTAAGGCGTTTGATAAGGTTCCCTCCGGTAGGCTTTTGCACAGGAAATGGAGGCATGGGATTGAGTATGATTTGGCAGTTTGGATCAGAAATTAGCTAGCTGAAAGAAGACAGAGGGTGGTGGTTGATTGGAAATGTTCATCCTGGAGTTCAGTTACTAGTGGCGTACCGCAAGGATCTGTTTTGGGGCAATTGCTGTTTGTCATTTTTATAAATGACCTTGATGAGGGCATAGAAGGATGGGTTAGTAAATTTGTGGATGACACTAAGGTTGGTGGAGTTGTGGATAGTGACGAAGGATGTTGCAGGTCACAGAGGGACATAGATAAGTTGCAGAGCTGGGCTGAGAAGAAGCAAATGGAGTTTAATGTGGAAAAGTGTGAGGTGACTCACTTTGGAAGGAGCAACAGGAATAAAGAGTACTGGGCTAATGGTAAGATTCTTGGCAGTGTAGGTGAGCAGAGATCTCGGTGTCTCTGTCAATAGACCCCTGAAAGTTGCCACCCAGGTTGATAGGGTTGTTAAGAAGGCATACAGTGTGTTAGCTTTTAATGGTAGAGGGGATTGAGTTTCAGAGCCATAAGGTCATGCTGCAGCTGTACAAAACTCTGGTGTGGCCGCACTTGGAGTATAGCGTACACTTTTGGTCACTGCATTATAGGAGGATGTGGATTCTCTGGAAAGGATTCAGAGGAGATTTACTAGGATGTTGTCTGGTATGGAGGGAAGGTCTTACGAGGAAAGCCTGAGGGACTTGAGACTGCTTTCATTAGAGAGAAGGTTGAGAGGTGACTTAATCGAGACATATGAGATCATCAGAGGGTTAGATCGGGTGGACAGGGAGAGCCTTTTTTCCTCAGATGGTGATGGCTAGCATGAGGGGACATAGCTTTAAACTGAGGGGTGATAGATATAGGACAGATATCAGAGGTAATTTCTTTACGCAGAGAGAAGTGAGGGAAGAGAACGCCCTGCCTGCATCACCAACCCAAACATATAAATAGAAAGCAGGAATCATGAATCATGAACAGTGCTTCGCCTGGAGGCCCACTGAAGATGTTACCTAGGAGGGTGATAAAATATCTGGGAGAAAGTGAGAACTGCAGATGCTGGAGATCAGAGCTGAAAATGTGTTGCTGGAAAAGCGCAGCAGGTCAGGCAGCATCCAAGGAGCAGGAGAATCACGTTTCGGGCATGAGCCCTTCTTCAGGAAGAAGGGCTCATGCCCGAAACGTCGATTCTCCTGCTCCTCGGATGCTGCCTGACCTGCTGCGCTTTTCCAGCAACACATTTTCAGCTCTGATGTAATGTCTAGAAAGGAACCTTCCAACTCAGTGGGCAGACCTACATCCAGAACCTTAACAGGAACGACAAATCTTCTCAAAACTCACCAAAACATTCTTTGCAGGATGTAGATATCATTGGCAAGGCTAGATTCTGTCTAATTGGCTTTGAAATGACAGTCTTGCTAGGGCATTTAAAAGTTAACCACATTGCTTTGGATCTGAGCACTGAGGCCAGTCTGAGCAAAGGATAATGCTAAAGGGAGGTGCCAGTTACATTGGTTTCAGAGCCATCATTATTGATGACTAGTGTTCAATCCCAGATTTTATTCATTGAATTTGAAAGAGCACAAGCTGCCATGCTAGAATCTGAACACAAGGCCCTCTTGATTATAAGTTCAGTAACTTTAACTTTTGCAACTCTGGCATTGGCTAAGGACAGAGCCAGTTAGTTAGTTAAAAGTAATGGTGTTTTACTCAAGAAACACATTTATAGTCCAAACACTGAATAGCAAGGGTGACCTATATCAAGTATACTAAATAATCAGGTTGAATACATGCAAATGTAACAATGATGTGGGAAACAAAACAAATTCTGCAGCTAATAGGAAAGTAACAGCTATTCAAAGAAGGAATATTAAATTAAAAATGAACACACTATTCTTTACACTACAGGCACTAAACATATATAATCATTTAAATGCAAAATCAAAAACAGATATTGTTTGAAAAGCTCCGCGGGTCTTGCAGCATCTATGAAGAGAAATCAGAGTTAATGTTTCAAGTCCAATGACTTTCAGAACTGTGATAAATAGGAAAATGTTCTTTTTTATGCAGAAGATGGGCTGATGGGAAGGGTTAAAGAATAAACCATAGATGGAGGTAGAGCCTAGAGAGAAGTGTTGCACAGACGTAGGAGTGGATAACAATCAGCCTAGGTGAATGAATAGCTACTAATGGTGTCTATTAGTGGCAAACAATGGGTGGTGTGTATAAACAGACCATGTGACAACAAGGCCTGGGGTGTGGCAGTTGGGGTCAGGACATGGGAGAAGTTGCCTCAATATTGAGTTCAACAGTTTTAGGACTGGAGTCCAGAAGGCTGTACGGTTCCCAAGCGGTTTTTATTTAATCATTTAAATACTTCATCGAGACCATTCCAGACCATTCATGGAATAAGACTGCACCAGTTCCTTAACATATTGTATGTGAAAAAGTTGAAGTTCATCAAACCCTCAGAGTTGTCATGATTGCTTTGAGCATGGTAAGAACAATGAGTTCTCAAACTGGCGAGATTGCCAATGGGATTTTCTAAACATAAGACAATGAGAAATGGGAGTGGAAGTAAGGCCATTTGGCCCATCGAGTCCACTCTGCCATTCAATCATGGCTGATGGGCATTTCAACTCCACTTACCCACACTCGCTCCATATCCCTTAATTCCTTGCAAGATTAAGAATTTATCAATCTCTGCCTTGAAGACAATTTAACGTCCCAGCCTCCACTGTGCTCCGTGACAATGAATTCCACAGGCCCACCACTCTCTGGCTGAAGAACTGTCTCCTCATTTCCCTCTAAATCAACTCCCTCTAATTCTAAGGCTGTGCCCACGGGTCCTAGTATCCCCGCCTGTGGGAAACAGTTTCCCAGATTAGTGTGGTGCTGGAAAAGCACAGCAGTTCAGGCAGCATCTGAGGAGCCGGAAAAATCGATATTTCAGGCAAAAGCCCTCCTGTATTCCTAAGGAAGGGCTTTTGCCTGAAATGTTGATTTCCCTGCTCCTTGGATGCTGCCTGACCTGCTGTGCTTTTCCAGCATCGCTCTAATCAAGAATCTGGTTTCCAGCATCTGCAGTCCTTGTTTTTACCTAGGAAACACTTTTCCAGCCTTTCTAAGCTATGCATTATCTTGTAAGTTTCTATTAGATCTCCCCTCACCTTCTAAACTCTAACAAATACAATCCCAGGATCCTCAGCCGTTCATCATATGTTAGGCCTGCCAATCCAGAGATCATCCGTGTGAGTCACCGCTGGATGGAGATTCTGCTAAACATAGCAGAAATGTTAATGTCTCTTGTTTGTAGAGATTTGAGCTTTGTGACATGAAAGCAGAACATCAATCTCAGCATGTATCTGTATTCTTCTGAACTGGAAGATTTCCATATGCAGAAGGCCAGGGTGCCAATTCAGGACAGCATTATTGACCAAGGAATGGATGTAGGTCAACAACAAGTCATAGACAGGGATCTGCAGGAATAGGAGTGGCATGGCTTGAGAGATGAAGTCTTGGCAAAGCGGGCTAGAAAGGGGACCTCACTCATGTGAGGTGGAAGCCAAAGGATGGGGAAATGCATTTGGTTGAAACTGCGTTTTTAACACAGAAAACCAGTTTGAGCCAGGCCAGACCAATAAATAGAAGTTGTCCCATCTCTGTTGTCTGTAAGAGCCTTGGTAACATGAAGTGATACCTGAGATCTGGACATTACATAGAACATAACAGTGCAGTACAGGCCCTTTGGCCTTCAATGTTGAGCTGACCTATGAAACCAATCTAAGAACCTACTAACCTACACTATTCCATTATCATCTATATGTTTGTCCATTATTAGACCATGTAGGATGGAAGAGGAAGGCCTACAGCATTGGGCCTCCCTCTACCATCCTACATGGCTTGAATTGGGCAGTCACCAGAAGGTAGATATTGGTAGCAAAGTAAAAATTATTTGAGGGCCTGTTTTCAATGGCGCTGAGGGCAGGAAACTCAACCAACAGCATGTTTCTGACTTTGCCACAGATTGGAGACCAGGATGACAGCTGATATCAACATCATCTTGCAGCTCCTGCAGCGCCAGGCAGTCCCTGTACCTGTTCCCCCAGCTTACAGTGCTGTGTCACCAACATCTCGTCCCATTGATATGTACTCTCCACTGTCAACAGAACCTAAAGTGTTGCCCTCGACTCAACCTGCAACTCCACTTCCAATGGCTCCTCTAGAGGTAAGTGTCATATTTAACAGTGAAAGATCGAAAACCATCTGCCATTGAAACTCCATTGAACAGGCAGGGGAAACCAGTTATTAAAAGGTAGTCATTTGTGAGATGTTGGCATTGCTGGCTAGTCCAGCATTTATTGCCTATTCCCAACTTGCCCTTGAGATTGTGCTGGTAAGCTGTCTCTTGCACTGCGGCAGTGTGTGATGCAGGTACACCCACTGTGCTGTAAAGAAAGGAGTTCCAGATTTTTAATCTAGCTGAAATTCCTCATGTCCAGGTTTTCTGGATACTAAGGCATATTCAGGAATGTAGTAACAGATTATTGTTACTGAGACAAGGTGGCATCAAGAGGACTGAGGGTAAAAGTGACAGAGCAGAAAATCAACCATGACCATAGTGAATGTTAGGGCAGCCCCTGAAGAGTAGGGAATTGGAGGCTCAGGGAAACATATGGTTCATTCCTGCTTTCACTTATGTTCTTCCATGTAATTAGTCCATTGATTCATTTGGACTGGGTCCTGGTGTTTGTACAGGAACGGGATGTCATAATGAATGGTGGAGCAGGTTCACCAGGCTCTATGACCCCCCCCCAACCCCAATAGAGTATCATAGAATCCCTACAGCATGGAATGAGGCCCTTCAGCCCATTGAGTCCACACCAACCCTCTGAAAGGCATTCACCATAGCTAACTCACCTAGTCTGCACATCCCTGACTCTATGAGCAATTTAGCATGACTGATCATCTATCTGCACATTTTTGGAGTGGGAGGAAACCCACACACACAGAGAGAGAGAGAGAGAGAGAGAGAGAGAGAGAAATAATGTGCAAAGTCGCCTGAGGCTAGAAAGCGAACCGGGGACCCTGCTGTGAGGCAGCAGAGCTAACCACTGAGTCACCATGACTCCTGCTGTCTCATATTTTCCTAATTTCAGCCCTTTTTCAGATATTAATGCACATCTCCAGCCATTTCCCTCCAATTCTACCCACCTTTTGGATCATTAAACTATAAGAATGTGATCATAACAACAAGTCTCACTGAATGCTGTTTCTTTCTCCAGACTCCATTCTGCTCCAAGGCGGAGAAACCACAGGAAAATTCCCAGGAATCCTTGCCTGGGGGAGCCCTGCTGACAATACTGCCAGATCAAACTCTGAGCCTACACCTCCCACCAGGTCAACAAACCTCCCCTCCCCAAGCGGCAACTTTTCACAGGCTGGCTCCCTCATCCCCTTGTTTCAGCCCATCTCGCTTTCCCTCACTCCCAGAACATTTGGAAAGCTCTAGCACTGATACAGACATTAAGAGACATGTGTCAGACCCAGTCCTGCCAGGCAGTTAAGGCCTCATCAGGATTTGGCAGGAACATTACTTTGCTGTGTCCTGTTTTTGCAGAGAACAGTGGTGCCTCGGGGGCCCATCCTGGACTTGGTTTTAAGTCGTGACTGGCAGGTCAGGCAGTTTTGTTTTGCACAGCCTGCTGGACATTCTCAAACAATTGTGGTTGTGTAAGAATTAGACAAGACAAAGTGGAAACGGAGCAAACCCATCAGCTTATCAATTTGATCACTTTATTTTTAAAGTATTCCTCATTATCCACATGAAATGAAAGCAAAAGCCACTCAGTGAACCATCTCAGGATATACCAAAAACATTGTCTACACAGGTCTGAGTGGAGATGGCAAGTTTTCAACGGATTAGGCAGCAATCGAGCAGTGAAAAGTGGTACACTGGAGCTTTATCTAACTATGTACCTGCACTAGAAGTGGTTACCAAGTTGAGGGAGCTTTACCCAGTATCTAACCCTGCACTGTACCCTCCCTTGGGCTGTTTGATGGGACAGTGTAGAGAGAGTTCTAAAATCCTGGATTGTAAATTGAATTTTCCTTTCAATCTGTGCTGGAAAGGTCATCTTTACCTTTGAGATGGTATAAAACAGGCTGGAGTGAATGGCTGAAAGTTATACGCAGTTGAAACGTTGCCTTTCCATTCATGTCACTATCTGTCCAGCCAACAGTAAATCTATTAGTCCTTCAACACTGAAGTTACCTTTGGAGATAGATTTACAAGTGTAAAATCTGACCCCCAGCATGAGCAGATTCTCCAAATCCTCCTGTAACCTTGCATGCCATAAATGCCTCAACCCAAAGGAGGGCAATCCTTAAGTTTCCCAATTCCTCCAGTAATATAGTGCGTGATGGAGGGCATTTATCTTTCCCCAGTACAACACAAAAGAATCTATTAAGCAGCCCCCCAACGGCATGTGCACCCTGCATGATCCTACCAACTCTCATCATACTGCCTGCATTCTCACCAGCTGCTCTCATCTCAACTACATGAGCTGTTGTGCAGTTGGGGCTTCCTATTTGCTGGAGGATGAGTGACACGATAAAGGAAAATGGGCACAATGGTCTCATCAGTCAAACAATCAAGGACCTAGAAACAGATTTGCATCAAGTATATAATAAATAATAATCTGATTGCTCAAGACAATGCTGTCTTTTTTTAGTCCAACAAGAACTATGACCAAATTTGCTAAAGCCAATTGCAATGTGAAACAGCGCTGCATTGCTGATGGTGTTGTGACAGAAGTGGCTGAGACTGTGGGGGTAGTGTGTAGGGTAGCAGTTAATTGGATAAGTTTTTAAGGGAGGAGGGGCATGAAGAGAGTCAGTGTCTGTTCTGCTGGGGCTCAGTATACATGAACTGGGTGATGGTTTCAGTTTTAATACTTACCCAGTTCAGGAGATTTACTGTTGATCTCAAACAAGACAAACATCCAAATTCTGACTTCATGGATCGATCTTCGAGGTTTCCAGTGCCCACTGTAAAGCTTTAATTTCTCAGCAATTGGGATCAGTGATGTTGACATCTACATGTGGTGTCAGTGAGCAACTCCTGTCCACCCTGTTGCAACGAATATCTGGCCATTAGAATATCAGGGCTATTATTTGATCACTTAACATGTTGCTGTTTGGAGCAAATGTCTAGTCTTCCCAGCATTTAGAAGTGACAGCATTTCAAACAGTGAGCCATCGGTATCAAACACATCAAGTCACCCTCACATACTGTCTCAATATTTGCATTGTTGAAACAGTAATACTATGGATTGTACAAAGTGCTTACAAATGTGGTTATAGAAATTGACATGGGTTTCATTCTCCACTTTAAACTATGCTAAATCAAAGTCTTGTCTTTAGTTTCTTGCTGGAAAGTAGGTATCGTGTGAATTATTTCCTCTACAATGTTTCTGAAGTAGGAAGAGCAAGAGTAGGCAGTTGGCCCATTCAGCTTGCTACACCTTTTAGTATGATTTGATCTTTTCTCTCCAATCCTCCCTGACACCTTTAATGTCCAGAAATCTATTTCTTTCTTCTCTTTGAAACTCCAACATCTGTTAGTGGAGGTAATGGATAATTCTGGACCAGGCAATGGTTCAAGAACAGTTAAAAAGGACTGTGGGCAATGTAAATAGTTTGGAAATAAGATGCATTTGATGGGCCGATGGCCTCCTCCATTGCTGTAAAAGACTGATCCATTCAGTATGGTGGTATAAAAGTTTCAAATGGTAATGCACTACAAGAACTGGCTTGATTTTCCAATATTAAAATAGAAATGACCAGTGGAACAAATACTGGCAGATGAATACAACACCAATGACACTCTTCAGCAATTTTATTAAGAAAAAAGTTAACATATTATATATTCCATTGTAAACAAAAACATTCTACAGTTCTAAGAAAGCACTCAGCTATGTATTCATTAATGAACAGAAAACTGACAAAAATCGCACAATATAAATATTAAAAGTGCCATTTACAGGGTAAATGGACATTCAAAAATTTGAAAACTTTAAATTAAAAACAAATGGTTTCTTCAACATAAGATGGTTTCTCCTTCTCACAATAAATGCAGTAGCCTTGAAATTACACCTTGGGGACCAGTCAAAAGCTAGGACAAAACTCCTCGGTTAATAGCCGAGAAAACAATACCACACAAACGTGTTCAGCTTGTGCAATTCCAAGGATGCATTGTGTTCTTCTAAAAAAATCAAAACATGAGGAATTAAAAAAAAGATTCCTGCTTCAGTCTGATGTACAGAATCTGAACTAACTACTTTTAAAAAAACATGGCAACTACACTCAACCAAGCTGCCAGGCAATTAGTTTAAAATGGGGGGGGGGGGGGGAGAAAGAGAGGGGGGAGTGGGTGGGCTCTTAGTTACACCACATCAAACCTTCAGAAGAATAAAATCAGATAATGCATTGACTGGAATAATTTTTTTTAAAAAGAGGCAATGTGCAAGGTGGAATTTTACATGTAACTAAAGCTTTTTGAAGCTGTTAATGAATAGGGTGAGACTGTCCCTGCAAGGTGGAACTGGAAAATCAGGTTTGCAGTGAACTGTTTGGTTGAGGGCCAATGACTGGTCTACCTACCTATCTCCAGACTGCTAGGTTACAAACAAAATGCTGCAGAGTCTAAGTTTGAGAAGTAGTGTACAGAGGAACCACACAGAGGCACAACCCTTTTGAAATTTATGACCATACACTCCACTTTCCACCCCAATCGACTTCAATCAGACTGAACAAAACAAAAATCTTTGGCAGCCTTTAACAACTGAATCTCTCTTCTCAAACTAAAATCTGTGCTTTGCACTTTCTAAGCAGCATGAACTAATACTTTATACAGCCCACTGGCACATACATCTAGAAATACTGTCAACTGAAGTAAACAAACGCAGGTTGTGCTCCATGATCAACAAGTCTGGGATCTGATGGGACAGAACAACAAAAAGATCAGCACGCAACAGCTAAACCACTACCTTTAAGCCATAGAATTCAGAATTGGTTCCCGAAATACAGAGGTGATCAGCATTCACTGACACACTGCCTAAAATTATAATCACTGCACACCAAAATAAAGATGGGCCTGTCAGAGCAAAACCAGTGATTAATGTTTAACAGTGAATTTCTGGAGTTAGCACACATTTAATCCATAGTCATCTCGAGCAGCAATTGGTTAATGGCCAAACGTGATCCCTGCAGCAAACAAGCAAGGGTTAAATTACAGCAACGCACTTGCCTCTTCCAGTGGATAAAGAACCTGTTGTTACGTGTCAGAGACATAAGCATAAGCCAAGCTGTGTGTGTAGTTTCAACAAATAACTGATCTCAGCAGTGCACCAAGTGCTTCAATTAATTTGTTCCATGAGGGTTTTGGGGGGTTGGGGGGGGAAAGAGCGAGAGTTTGGTCAAATTTCTACTGCTGATCACTAATTGAGCACCAGGAAAGTGCGAGGATGGGATAAACCTCAGCTGTTGTGCTTTTGGCCAAACAAAGGCTGATACATCCCACATGGACTCGAGAGACAAAGCTCTTGGGTGAGATACCAGAGGAAAGTTTGCACTATATACAAAAAAAACAAAGACTGTACATTGGCTCCAAGCAAGAAAACAGATTGAATTGATTCTTCCCCTTGTCAACATTATAAATCTTCCCTGTAGGTGCTGGATACACTCAGATTAGATGGCTATTCTCCCAAAGAGTCTTTGATTAAGCACATTGAAGCATTACACAGGAGTGTGTAATAAAGTGCCAAGAGATGAAATCGCACTTAATCCAATATGATACAACCCTCATTTGATTCATTCACTAAAACGGTTTTCAGCACCAATTACAGTCCCATATTCAGTTGCAAATACCCACACTGCACATAGTCAGGAGAGACAGATAGCAATGTAAGCACAATGGGCCTTTGCTCAAACCAAGTGAAGAAATTATACTTCAAGCACCACATCCTGAAGCTTTTATCTGCTCCCATCAGACTGTGCTAAAATCCATTACACTGATGTTGGCATAGAGACAACCCAAAATGTGAATACAATGGTGTATCACATGCTGCTCTCGCAAGAATCAGGTATGTTGTGTAACTACAGGGACCAGAGCCAGACCACGTTTCCCTCTTTCCAAATACCAGGAACACATGGCAGATACTTAACCGGCATCTAAAAACATACTATACAAATTGACGACTTATTACACAGAAACAGGCTTTGAATGCACGGGCCCTAAACTAGCATTATGTAAGTGGCCATTATCCAGTCTGCAATGCTTCACATTAGCACCTCATACATCAAGGTACGGATTGAGCGACGAACCAGCAATATATGGAGTATAGAGTAAACAAACGCCAGAAATTAAAACCTCATAATCCGACAGCAGTCAGTTATATAATACAAGAGTTCACTGATGCTGTTAGAGCCCATCTGTTCAGAGTTTACAGTAATTGTTCTTTTTATGAACTTCCTTGAATGTCACTGAAAAATTAAAATGAGTTAAGCCATGCAGAAAGAAACACTCAACTGCAAACTAACCTTGTATTTGTTGAATAAATCTTTGTGAAAACTCCCAGCTGTGTGTAGAAACAAACTCCATAAGAAGCCTATGTGCCACAGGCACTGATAAATTGGCTGAGGGCAACTGATGACAAACTCTGGCAGAGGTTACCTCTTACTCTTTTGGGGAGGGGGAATTGATATGGAGAACTTGGAAGTGTGGGTTAGGGAGAGAATTAAGTAGTTTTAACACAATTACTATGACCCCACATCTCAATCTAGACCAGCTACAGAGCTGCCGCCTTCTATAATATATCGTCACAACTGTACTTAATACACTGAGGAACAACTATATTAACAGAAGTACACAATCTATCATCTTCATTCCCTTTGCTATCAATGGGAGTAACCATTTACATTTTAACCCATGTCATACATCTCTCAAGATGAAGTTACAACTATTAGAATCTATACTTATATCAGAGTGTTTTGCACTGTTCAAGTCATTATGATGTCCCTATGTTGATATCGACTGTAGTGAAGTGAACCATCCATATCGGAGCTAATATGTTATCCAAGAGCATTCATAAAGAACTTCAGTACTAGAGGCATAATGAAATATGGTTAACAAAAGTGCTGTCCAGCATGTGCACTAATTGGGCATAGAGTGGGAGAAGTGGCACCAAACGGCAGTATTAGGTGAATGAACGTGCTAGTTATAAACTGAGTAAATGATAATATACAGTCCAATTTAGAGACTAACAACTGTCTCAAATGAAAACCGAAAGAACTGCTGATGCTGTAAATCAGAAATGAAAACAAAAGTTGCTGGAAAAGCTCAGCAGACCTGGCAGCATCTGCAAAGAGAAATCAGTTAATGTTTCTGAGAAAGGGCTGCCAGACCAGAAATGTTAACTCTGATTTCTCCTCACAGATGCTGCCTGTCCTGCTGAACTAATTTCCAATTCCTAATGTGAACCCAGAGTCAACCATAATCACACATGGAAATTCTCCATCATAAGAGGACTCGAAGGCAATCGCTGTGTATTTAACGGAGATCAGTAAATCTGGCACACAGAATTCTCATTCGGTTATGCCATAATAATTTTATTATAAGAGAATTTTTTTTAAAAATCATGATCTTTAAAAAAAGACTTTTAATGTTGTCAGCTTTTTCTTGAACCACAAACAGAAGGTATAACTTAGGTGTTTACAGCATATGCTGTAGAAAAGAGACTAGCGTAACAATACTGTTTTTGTTTTTGTCCAGCAGAATCAGACAGGTAAAGAGATATTATACTTACAGTGGAAAGACTCAGTGGAGGATGTGGTACTTTGAGCATGTACAACAGCTCAAGCAAAGGATGACAGTCATCAAGGAGTATGGTAGCCCACCAAGAAAACTGGGCACTTTTTTTTTTACTAAAAGCCAGCAAATTTCAAAGGTTATATTAATCAAACAGAATCTCACACATATAAAACCATTTAAAAGTACACTACTTTCCTCAGGTTTTCACGTAGGTGAACAATCATCCCACTTTCAAAAATGGAGAAGCTAATTCAAAAACTGAAGAGGACGGGGAACATATCAACTAGCCAAAAGAATGAGCACAGTATTACTTAAATACTATGCCAAACTGCCTGAGGTTATTTCAGTATGTGCTGGGGCTTTATGTCATCATTTCATCTATTCTACAACATAGTGAGGAGTCTTGGTTTCAATGTGAACCAATGTATTTTTAACACAGGAATGGATTTGCATTACCACCCATTTACCATTAGGTAGCAAGAGATCATTCAGTTTGGTCAATTGAATAAAATGTGAGAATTCTACTGCACCAATTAAACTAAAATCCTGACCCTCCTTCAGTTTGGAACTAATAGAATCTGACATGCAAACACCCAGGAGCTTTACTCCTATACCTTGGTTGACTCAATTTCTCAACATGGCCCACCCTGACCACCACTACCTACAAACAATTGTTGTAGTAACTAGAAAGGAATCAGGTAGTTGTTTTTTTTAAAATATATAACTAAAGTTACCAGATGATGGAAGCACTTGAATAATAGTGGTCAGGAGAGGAGTTGTGACTGTGGGTGCTCCTAGTCAGTCGGGATTGAGATGACACTGACATTAAACATTTTGACAGCCAAAGAACTGGAAAATAAAGACACCACAGCCACTCCTTAGTTTACCAGAAATTCATCCACTAAGTCTCAAGTATCACCAGTGAGAGGAATTTATAAATTACTCCATGCTATTTATATGTAATAAATATTACATATAATCAATCTTTTTACTGCACTCCGATGTGCAAATCAAATTTGCAGTCTTACTATTTTAAATGCAGCTTGCTCCCTCTCCAGTGAGGCACAAATCCACTCGCACTTTACCCTGTATACAGTGACAGACCTGTACCAACCAGTACTGCTGCTCAGTGCTATAGTGACACTTGTAACCACTGGTAACCAGTAACAGTTCAAAATTACTGAATCAACGGTTATAAATTTAACTCCAATATTCCAACTACAGCAAACTCCATAACTCATTGCGTGGCTAGGCCACAGGAAACCAACATTGTGTACCGAATCCAAGAACCCAACCTTAATTACAGCTAGCTTCAAAGCTGCCTCAAGTGCTCTGGATGAGAAGCTGATGATTTATTTCTCATCACGCAACGTGCATCCATTCTTCCCACTGATTGCACGATGTCGTCTAAACATCCTACTGCCCCAATTATTTTCCTGCATCAAGTCAGTTATAGTTCAATATATAAAGGTGATGGGCTGTGGGAGCATTCACACAGGTTCTGCACGATTCAGCATCTCCCCAACAGTGTAACGGTCTACAATCCGAGAGAAGCAGTTGACTGAATATGGATGCATTTCATTAAAGGGAAGAGGAAATCTATAGGGAGTGGGTTTCACTCAATTTTCGCAATAAGAAATAACTTTTTTTAAACTGCACTTGCTGAGAAATACCTAAATATTAGGCATTCTTCCCAAACTTGATTGGTGATACGCCAGCAAGTACTAAAGTAGTTTCAAAGAATTCTAGTGATACTGTAAAATGTCACAACACACACAAAACATCCCTACCTCTATAGCTCCACTCTCAAATCAGATCACCGAACCCACGTTTATCATAAAGGAAAGACATTATGCATCACCCTCTCCCCCAACCAAAAAAAATGACAAAGCAGGCTGGATTTATACGATTTTCAACACAGATCAAGCTACCTGGAATAGAGAGCCAAGGGACTGGACAACAGGATACACACACTCATAGCCCAAGACAGACACTGGTGCAAAATTGGAGCTGCATCATGCAGAATGGTTATTTTTATTGCTATTCAATTATAACTTATCACAGCATGCTTTCCTATCCATTCCCTTAAATAACATTATTCACTTTGTTAAACACCATTGCATAGATGGGGTGTGGGTGGGCAGGAGTAGAACGGGCATATATAGTGAATGGCAAAGAGAATGCTGTAAAGCACAACTGAGTTTCAATTACCCCAAGATAACAGCTTGTAACATGTGGCGTGGTTTTGGCCAATATTTAATTGGCTGCCTCAGCTGATAAAACGCAGTCAAGACCAAATGAATTGTACTATTCCCTCAGACCCAGCTTGCAAATAGTGTTCAAATACTGGGGAAAAGCATGGCTCTCAAGTCATGAACTCCCACTTCAGCACAATTCTTGTAAAAACAGTAAGAAACAACACTCTATAATCCAATTTTACTGAAAATACATACTCTAAACTCAACATTTATATTAAGGTAAAAATTAGAAACTGATAGCCTCAAGAGGTCCATGACAACTGCAGTACAGTCTGTCCAAAGTCAATTTGTGATTTTACAAATATGCTCAAGAAAGAGTTGAGTGGCTGGATGTGGGGAACACTTCAGCAATATGGGAACTATAACAGACTTTGGAGTTGGATAGGCTGGTTGAGAACATTTGCCAGTTTGCAGTCAAAGTAACATAGCGGTTCTCAACAGCAGGCAGTGCCAGCAACAACCGTTGCACTACACCCAAACTGCGAAGCACATTCTATCAGTGATGCTCCCACATTTCCTGGAGTCAGCAGTAGCATCTCATTTACATTACCAAGAGAAAGAGCTGAACTGGTGGCCTGACCTGGAAAAAACACATTACTTGAACAAAAAAAAAGTATTCTGCAGGTTTCACATGTTGCTCCCATAAGTACAGTCAGTAGTGTTCTGATGTTAATACTGGCCAGATGTATTCAGAATGCTTATGAGGGCAGAGGGTTACAAACTGTCAACTGGATTGCATACTCAAAAAGCACTGATGATCGCTGACTACATCACTCCGCATTCTCGTCACAAAATCTTTGAGATACTTTTAGGAAGCCAAAGTATCTCAATATTCATTTCTGAAAGAACAAATTCTCAATTCCTAGCACAAAGGGTCGCTGAAAGTTGCAGAGGCACAATGCACCACACTGGAGTCCAGTAAATCCCTAATGCAATGGATCAGAAAACAAATATTCTGAAACTGGAATGATCCCAGTTGCTATTAGCTCAATTGTAAATTGTATTATTTACAATGATATCTTAAAAAGATTGCTACAAGATGGTCTTTGAGAAAAGGGGTATGTTGATTGAAAAAAGCTTCATTATTTAGAATTTCAGCAGTACTTTAAAAGGGAGTGGTGTGTTTATTTTGGCAGGGGGAAGAGGGGGAGAAATGAATCAGGTATCCCAAAAAAAAAGTTACTTTGGACCCATAGTGGGCCAATTGCACTGTGTATACAATAACAACACAGAATCTGTACAAACATCCTTAACTTTAACTCATTCACACTGCACATACATACAATAGCCCCCATCTCCCTCCCTGACTAGTGTGGGTCAACAGGACTACACCCGTAAGATCTCAAGACAGTTATTATAGCAAATAGCTATCCAGTCAGGCTGAGTTGATGCCCATTGGACATTGTTGATTTCTCCTTCTGCTGTGTAGGCCAAAATGGGGTCCTCAATGGCACGTGGCATTTGCTGGATATCCCAAATAAGTGCCTGATGATCATCCGCTTCAAAAGAAAACAAAACAGTTCATTTAGATCAAAGCATTGCAAGACATCAGCCCTCATTGCAATTAACAGACTGCCCAGATACGAGCATAGTGCTGGAAAAGCACAGCAGGTCAGGTGGCTTTTGCCCGAAATGCCGATTTTCCTGCTCCTCGGACGCTGCCTGACCTGCTGTGTTTTTCCAGCATCACACACACAACTCGAACCTCCAGCATTGCAGTTCTCCCTTTCACCTGTGCCCAGATCATGTCCCCTCCCAACAAAAAGCACTTGGACAGTCACTGGATGAGTGACTTGGACTAGCATCTCTTGTGCTGCATGCAGTTTAGTTCTCCTTAGGGTAGAGTAATTACTGCTTCACATTTTAAACAAAAACCATACGAAGCAAACAATATGCTTTATTTACTGAAGTGTTACACTGTAATGAGAACTCAAATCATCTGAATACTGTCTAATTTCAGCCCATCTGAAATATTCCTAAACTGCAGCCAGGAGAATAATGCAGCATCAAGACCAGGCTGGAGGCAACACCAGTCCAAATCACCTGGATGAGGTATCCCTGAATACTGGGGGACTGCTAAGCAGCAAGAGCTGCCTGATTACGGAATGGTGTTCAACAACCACTTCTGGCCCCACTGAACCTCCCAAGGAATGAAAAAAAAATTTAAATTTCAAAGCAAGTTCCAATCTCATCTAGATTTGTGGGGCAAAATCCTGAAGATTGCCACAGTGGTCATAACATAATTAGGTTTGGCATACAAGTTGACAAAGACAGGGAACAGTTCAAAATGCAGGTAATCATTGGGGTTACAGGCCAATTTTAAAAAGATTTAAAAATGGAACAAACCCAGATGAATTTGAATGTAAACATTAGCAATGAAACAGTAGCTACTTGGAAAAGTTCAAACCATGAACGTTACATGATAACTAAACATCTTCCCACCAGAGGGTGCAGCAAAACCACATGGTCTTCAAATAAGCAGAGAAATTCAAATCGAAATAAAATTATTTAAACAGAGGTTAAGTCAAATCTAGTAACAAGGTTATTGATACAAGAACATATGATCAATAACTCAGAGATTTGTAAGAGGCTGATTACAGAATTGAAAACAAAAGTGGTAGAATCATACAGCATGAAAACAGACCCTTCTGTCTAGCTAGTCCACGTTTGGCCCAAATCCCTCCAAACCTTTCCTATTCATGTACTTATTCAAATGTCTTTTAAACATTGTTACTATACTTGCACCCACCACTTCCTCTGGCAGTTCACTCCACACACTAACCACTAAAAAAAACAATTGCCCCTCATGTTCTTTTAAATCTTTCTCCTCTCCCCTTCAAAATACATCCCTGGTTTAGAACTCCCCCAGTTTAGGGAAAAGACTATTTGCCTTACCTAGAAACCTCAATTTTATAAACCACTACAAGATCACCCCTCAACTTCCTACACAACAGTGAAAAACTCCCAACATATCCAGCCTACTTTTAGAATTCAAACATTTCATTTCTGGCAACATCCTGATAAATCTTGTTGGAACCCTCTCCTGTTTAATAATATCATTCCCATAACAGGGTGACCAGAACTGCACAAAATCCTCCAGAAGAGACCTTACCAATGTTCTGCACAACTTCAGCATATTGTCCCAACTGCTCTAGTCAAAATGTCTAAGCAATGAAGGCAAGCATGTTAAACACCTTAACTACCCTGTCTACCTGTGATGCAAATTTCAAAGAATTATATATCTAACCTCCTAGGTGCCTCTGTTCAGTCTCTGTTCTACAACATTACCCAGGGCCCCACCATTAATTGCATAAGTTCTGCCCTTGTTTGTTTTTCCCAAAACATAATACCTCACATCAATTTAAATTAAAATCCATCTGTCACTCCTCTGCTCACTGATCCATGTGATCTTTGTAATCTTAGATAACCTTTTGCACTGTCCATTATACTACCAACCTTGGTATCATCTGCAAACTCACTGACGATGCATGTTTCTCAGACTGAACAGACAGGAACAATTGCATGCTCCAGAAGTCAGTGACAGGAGGTTGGGAACTGCTGCCCTTCCATAACTGATGTGGACTCAAGATTGCAATTGTAAAATCAATATTTGTAAGTGCAACAAAAATAATGAGTGCAATTATTGAGAAGAGGATTAATTAGTTACAAAGGTGTTATTGTTAGACTATTAATCCAAAAACTCAGCTCATGTTCTGGAGACTCTGGTTCAAATCTCTCCACAGCAGATGGTGGAATGTGAATTCAATAAAGTCTGGAATTAAGACTGTTAAACCATTGTCGACTGTTGGAAAAACCCATCGGGTTCACTGATGCCCTTCATGGAAGAAAATTTGTCGTTCTCATCTGATCTGGCTGACACGTGACTCCAAACACAGCAATGTGACTGACTCTCAACTGCCCTCGGAAATGGTATAGCAAGCCACTCGGTTGTATCAATTGCTACAAAATCAATGAAATGAAACTGAACAAATCACCTGGTATCAACTAGGCAGTGGAAAAGACAACGGCAGAAACAGCCCTGTTGACCCTGCAAAGTCCTCCTTACAAACATCTGGGGGCTGTCTCACAGATCAGTCAAGCAACAGCCTGACATTGTCCATAAGAAATTATTCTGAGAGTATGACTAAGTCAGACACCATCATCTCTGGATACTTCCTGTGCCACTGGCAGGACAGAATCAGAGGTGGTGATATAATGGCACACAGTCAGGAGGGAGTCCTTATCATGTCTCTGGACCCGATTAACTGCTTCAAGTTAAACACAAACAAGAAACCTCCTGATTACCACACACTGCCCTCCCTCAGATGATGAATCAGTGCTCCTCCACATTGAGCAACACAGAGGAAGCACTGAGGATGGCAAGGGCACAGAATGTACTCTGGGTCGGGGATTTCAATGTTCACCACCAACAGTAGTATGGCAGCAGTACTACTGATTGTCCTTTATGATATGACCAGCCCAAAGCTCTAAGATGACTCTGCAGTACGTAGTGAGGAGAAAACATACTTGACCTCAACCGTATCAATCTTCCAGCTGCAGATACATGACTATATCGGCAAGAATTATCATCGCACAGACGATGTCCTGCCTTGACATTGAAAATAATCTCTATTGTGTTGTGTGGCACGATCACAATTCTAAATGGGAGAGACTTTGAACAGATCTGGCAACCCAAGACTGCGCATCCATGAGGCGTGGTGGGCTAACAGCAGCAAAATTGCACTATGGCACAATCTGCAACCTCATGCCCTGGCATATCCCTCACTCAAACATTACCATCAAGCCTGGTCCAATGGAGTTTAGGAGGGCAAGTCAGGAGCAGCACCAGGCAGACCTGAAGTAGCACCAACATAGTGAAGCTACCAAACAGGACTATTTGCATTCCAAACAGCAAAAGCAGCAAGTGATAGAGTTAAAGATCCCACAACCAACAGATCTAAACTCTGCAGTCCCACCACATTCAATTGAGAGTTGTGGTAGATGGCTAAACAACTCACTGGAGGTTGAGGCTCCACAAATACTCCCATCCTAAACGATGGAAGAGCCCAGCACATCAGTGCAAACGAGAATGCTGAAGCATTTTTCAGCAATCTTTAGCCAGAACTGTCCAGCGGATGATCCATCTTGGTCTCCTCCAGTGGTCTCCAGCATTACAGATACCAGTCTTCAGCCAATTCGACTCACTCTTTTGATATCAAGAAATAGTTGCAGGCACTGGACATTGCAAAGACCCTGACAACCTTCCGACAATTGTACTGAAGGCTTGTGCTCCCCTAGCCAACCTGTTCCAGTAGTTTCAAAGCTGGATCTATCCAGCAATTTGGAAAATTACCCAAGTTTGTCCGGCCAAAAAAAGAAGGACAAATCCAACCTGGCCAATTACTGCCCTAGTCTACTCTCGATCATCGGAAGGTGTTGCCTGCTCATGGAATTTCAATTTGTGTTCTGCTAAGGACATCAGCTCCTGACCTTATTACAGCTTTGCTCAGAGTCAAAACAGCAGAATTCCAGAGCTGAGGCAAGTGAGACAGCCCTTGAACATTGAGGTTGCATTCAACCAAGTGTGATGACAAAATGCCAAAGAACTCTAGCAGAACTGGAATCAATGGGTATCAGAGCAAATATTCCATTGGCTGGGGTCATACATAGGAAGATGGCAAGGGTATGGGAGATAAGTCATCCCAACTCCAGGGTATCTCTGCAGGAGTTCCTCAGGATAGGGTTCTAGGCCCAACCAATTTCAGCTGCTTCATCAAAAACCTTTTCTCCATCATAAGGCCAGAAGTGGGGATTTTCACCAATGATTGCACAAGTTCAGCAACATTCATGACTCTTCATATACTGAAGCAGTCCATGTTCAAATGCAACAAGATCTGGACAATATCCAGGCTTGTGCTGACAAATGGCAAGTAACATTCACACCACAATAATACCAGGCAATGACCATAATCAAAATCACTGGCCCATTGACATATTACCACTACTGAATACCCCACTAACAACATCCTGGGAGTTATCATTGACCAGAAACTCAACTAGACTCACCATAGAAACACAGCAACTACAAAAGCAGGTCAGAGGCTAGGAGCACTGTGGTGAGTAACCCATCTCCTGACTCCCACTTGCCTTGATGGGTGCAGCTCGAACACTCATGAAGTGTGACCTCACCCAGGACAAAGCAGCCTGTTTGATTGGTACCACATCCACAAGCATCCATTCCCTCCACCACCTCAGTAGCAGCAGTGTGTACTATCTACAAGACGCACTACAGAAATTCACCAAAGATCATCAGACAGCACCTTCCAAACCTACAACCACTTCCATCTAGAAGGACAAAGGCAGCAGATACATGATAATACCACTCTAAGTTTCCCTCCAAGCCACTCACCATCCTGACTTGAAAATATCTCACCACTCGTTCAGTGTCACTGGATCAAAATCCCGGAAGTCCCTCTCTAACGGCACTGTGGGTCAACCCACAGGAGGTGGACTGCAGTGGTTCAAGAAGGCAGCTCACCCCGACCCTCTCAAGGGCAATTAGAGTCAGGCAATAAACACTGTCAGCCAGCAATGTCCACATTCCATAAAAATGAACTTTAAAGAAGAAATACTGTTATTATTTTAGGACATTGGAAGCAAATCTATGCTGAGAAATTAGGACATCCTGAAAGCCAAGATGAAGTGTATTACAGGACAAACTTGAAAAAGCAAAACAAGGGATTTCACGATTTAGTGATTTGGAAACACAAACTGATACATCCTTGGTGTTACAAATAAGATAAAAATGTAAAAATGATAATGGTAAACTCACAAATTACAGAATAGGCCAGTTTTGGCCAAATTAATTCATACATTTTAGGGGATGAGATATTTTGGCTTTAAGAGTCTAGAGAAATTGTGACACTGGAACAAGGAAGGTTTAATGAAAATCTGATCGACGTTTTCAAAATGATGAGAGATTTTAATGTCTTAAATAGAGATAATCTATTTTGACATCCAAGGTGAGTCAGAGGTTAAACACTTTCGATCATCACCAAAACAAAGGGAGGCTAAGTGAAAGGCTGACAGGACATCGAGATCCAAATAGAAACAGTGGTGGAAGCAGCCTCCCAAAAAGTGATTAAGTTAATAAAACAAAAAAAACCATAAAAATCCTACTAAGAAAAAAACCACAGGGAACTCTGTGGATGGCACAGCGGCATAGTGGTTAGTACTGCTGCCTCACAGCACCAGGGTTCAATTCCCACCTCAGGCAACTGACTGTGTGGAGTTTGCACATTCTCCCAGTGTCTGCATGGGTTTCCTCCGGGTGCTCCGGTTTCCTCCCATAGTCCAAAAATGTACAGGTTAGGTGAATTGGCCATGCTAAATTGCCCGCAGTGTTAGGTATAGGGGAATGGGTCTGAGTGGGTTGCTCGAGGGTCAGTGTGGACTTGTTGAGCCGAAGGGCCTGTTTCCACACTAAATAATCTAACCTAATCTTCAATGTCTGTCTGAGGTGATATGAGCCAGCAGCAGAAAGCAATTCTGCAGCAATCTCACTCAGACCCACAGATGCAGTGTGGTCAATGGGAAATGCCACATGAAGGCAACTGAGATGCCTCTCTGCAGCTTGGACAGTAGAGAAACCTCTATTACCTGAATAGCAGAATATCCGGCAAAATCACAAGGACCCGATGCTTGGCCAAACTACATTATCCAGCATTCGATTATCTGGAATTTGATTAACCAAACGAAATACTCCCTGCCTGTGTCCTTTGGATAATCAAGGTTCCTCTGTATTGCAGAATGGAGAGAACCGAACCAAGTATTGCACCCAGGGTACTTGCTTTGAAAAGTTATTTCTAGCACTGACCCTCCAACACAAACATCTTCAAACGTACAAAGGGAAAAGAAGTTGTTTTGTTCAGTCAGAACATTTAATATGCTGCTGGGAGTCACATGCTTAAATCTACTGCACTGGATATGATTGCAATCCTGCCCAAGTAGCTAACTATGTATTATACATCTTTGAAGAATGAAACACCATATTCTGGGGGAACCACCTTTTTTCTGGATTAGAACAAATTACTAAAGCATACACAGGAACAAATTACTGCAGCTGCTGGAGTCTGTGCTGAAAACAAATGCTGGACATCACAGCCAATCAAACAGCATCATGGAGAGACAGCAAGTTAACACTGAGTTTAGATGACTCTTCAGAACTGAAGTGAAGTGTGGAGATGACAGCATTTATGTGATAGTTTGGAGGGGGTGAGGGGGATAGTGGGTGTAAGGTGCTGGTGGAGAAAAGACCTTCACAGTTCAGAGAATGTGATCGGAATGTGAGAATGGCAGAACAATGGTGTGTACCTCCAGCCAGTTTGTTATCCTCTCTTTCCCCCTCTCTCCGCCTCCCCCACATTACTGTCCTTTCCAGTCTGGCAGGAGACACACCATTGTTCTGATATTCTCACCTTCCGATCACTATTTGAACTATCAACTTTTTTCACCATCAGCAACATTCCCTGCCCCCACCCTCAACCCCTTAAACATTACAGCATAAATGCTGTCCCTTCCACACTTCATTCCAGCTCTGATGAAGGATCATGTAGACTTGAAACATTAGCTCTCTCTCTCTCTCCACAGATGCTGTCTGACCTGCTGTGATCTCCAGCATTTGTTGTTTTCAGTACTAAAGCATATGGCCTTTACCTGCAGTGCAGATGTGACATGAAGAATGTGGAGCCCAAGCAATGCCATTCACACATGCTCGGTGATTGTTCAGCCGGGCCACAGGAGTGCAGGGCACACGAACATCGAGAATTACCACCTGCAAAGAAAGGACATGTGGTTTTAGTTCAGACTGCAGGATGAGTAATTAGTGACAACAAGGTAACAGTGAAGTCAGGATTACTCACCTGAACTCAAAAGGGACTAGATATGAAATGAATAATCAACATCCTCACTAACTAATCAATATAATTAACCTGACTAGGCTTTACATGATGTTAACACAGATATGATATTTATGGAGATCCTACATTTAAGTGCCAAGGTGGCTCTCAACGCTGCTGAAAATTCTAAAGGTGACAAGAACATGAAGTCAGACACAAAAACACTGCAGATGCTGGAATCCAAAGTAAACAAGCAGGAAGCTGAAAGAGCACAGCAAGACAGACAGCATCAGGAGGTGGAGAAGTCAATGTTTCAGGTATTAATCCTTTTTCAGTACAATATAAAGTTGTCTGAGTGACAGGAAACAAACAAACAATGGCAATAAAGGAGGATATACAATGGGGTCAGTCCCAGGACAACACCGTTCCTTGACATAAATGGAGACTTAATTAAGAGTTAAATTCAACATTTGCACGATACTAAACTTAGTGTGTCAAACAATAAGGATGCTAGAACCAACTGCAACTGTAGATAGAATGTTGATAGCAATAAGCAGACACATTGCAGCTAAAATTTAATACAAGTGTGAAGGGGATGCGTTTTTAGAAAAGGGAATAGCAGCAGCCACCTGTCCAGGTCTTCTGCTTATTTCTGCATGCCGCAGTCGGGAACTATCCTCTTCAATTGTTTGCAACGAACTTCCATCTTCAACTTCAACGAGCAATATGACAGAGGAAAAGAATCCAGGAGGCAGCTTCCCGTTTCCCATTGATTACTGTCCTCTTCACAAATGATGTTTCATTTGTAAACAATCGTTCCTTGAAATTTTAGAAGAAGGAGGCCATGTGGTGGAACTGGTCCTCGTGGGAGCAGATACGGCAGAGGCAGAGAAATTGGGAATACGGGATGGCATTTTTACAGGAGGTCGGGTGGGAAGAGGTGTCATCCAGGTAGCTGTGGGAGTCGGTGAGTTTGTAAAAAATGTCGGTGTCGAGTTAGTCGTCAATGGAGATGGAGAGGTCCAGGAAGGAGAGGGAGGTGTCAGAGATGGTCCAGGTAAATTTAAGGTCAGGGTGGAATGTGTTGGTGATGGGGGGGGGCGGTAGGAGGAGGTATCCTCAAGTTGGTGTCTGGCTTCAGCGGTGTAGAGGTCAGTGCGCCAGATGACCACTGTGCCCCCCTTATCTGCTGGCTTGATGGCGAGGTCAGGATTGGAGCAGAGGGAGTGGAGGCAGCGCGTTGAAGCCAGACGCCAACTTGAGGACACCGCCCCCTCGAACATGACCCCACCCCCCATCACCAAACCATCATCTCCCAGACCATACAGAACCTCATCACCACAGGAGATCTCCCACCCACAGCTTCCATCCTCACAGTCCGGGAACCCCGCACTGCCCGGTTCTACCTCCTTCCCAAAACCCACAAGCCTGACCACCCCGGCCAACCCATTGTCTCAGCATGCTCCTGCCCCATTGAACTCATCTCTACCTACCTCGACACTGTCCTATTCCCCCCCAGTCCAGGAACTCCCCACATACGTTCGAGACACCATCCATGCCCTTCACCTCCTCCAAGACTTCCGTTTCCCCAGCCGCCAACGCCTCATCTTCACCATGGATATCCAATCCCTCTACACCTCCATCCGCCATGACCAGGGCCTGAAGCCCTCAGTTTCATCCTCTCCCGACATCCTCAACAGTAACCTTCCACCAACACTCATTCATTTGGCCAAACTGGTCCTCACCCATAACTATTTCTCCTTCGAATCCTCCCACTTCCTCCAGACCAAAGGGGTAGGCATGAGCACCCATATGGGCCCCAGCTATGCCTGTCTCTTTGTTGGCTATGTAGAACAGTCCATCTTCTGTAATTACACCGGCACCACTCCCCACCTCTTCCTCCGCTACATTGATGACTGCATTGGCGCCACCTCGTGCTCCCGCGAGGAGGTTGAGCAATTCATCAACTTCACCAACACATTCCACCCTGACCTTAAATTTACCTGGACCATCTCTGACACCTCCCTCCCCTTCCTGGACCTCTCCATCTCCACTAATGACGACCGACTTGACACCAACATTTTTTTTTTTTTACAAACCCACCGACTCCCACAGCTACCTGGATGACACCTCTTCCCACCCGACCTCCTGCAAAAATGCCATCCTGTATTCCCAATTCCTCTGCCTCCGCCATATCTGCTCCCACGAGGACCAGTTCCACCACATGGCCTCCTTCTTTAGAGACTGCAATTTCCCTTCTCACGTGGTTAAAGATGCCCTCCAACGCATCTTGTCCACATCCTGCATCTCCGCCCTCAGACCCCACCCCTCCAACCGTAACAAGAACAGAACCCCCCCCCCCCCCCCACCCCAGTACTCACCTTCCACCCTACCAACCTTCACATAAACCAAATCATCCGACATTTACACCACCTCCAAATCGGACCCCACCACCAGGGATATATTTCCCTCCCCACCCCTTTCCGCAAGAACCGTTCCCTCTGTGACTACCTGGTCACGTCCACACCCCCCAACAACCCACCCTCCCGTCCTGGTACCGCAGGAATTGCAAAACCTGCGCCCACACCTCCTCCCTCACCTTCATCTAAGGCCCTAAAGGAGCCTTCCACATCCAAAGTTTTACCTGCATGTCCACCAATATGATTTATTGTATCCGTTGCTCCCAATGCGGTCTCCTCTACATTGGGGAGACTGGATGCATCCTCGCAGAGCACTTTAGCAAACATCTCTGGGACACCCGCACCAATCAACCACACAGCTCCATGGCCCAACATTTCAACTCCCCCTCCCACTCTGCCGAGGACATGGAGGTCCTGGGCCTCCTTCACTGCCACTCGCTCACCACCCAACGCCTGGAGGAAGAACGCCTCATCTTCTGTCTCAGAACACTTTAACCCAGGGCATCAATGTGGACTTCACCAGTTTCCTCATTTCCCCCCTGTTCCAAACTTCCAGGCCAGCACTGTCCTCATGACTTGTCCTACCTGCCTATCTTCTTTTCCACCTCAAAGTTTGGGAGAAGATTTGTAGCTGGGGTGCTCGTTGTTGTGGTTCTGTTCGCCGAGCTGGGAATTTGTGTTGCAGACGTTTCGTTCCCTGTCTAGGTGACATCCTCAGTGCTTGGGAGCCTCCTGTGAAGCGCTTCTGTGCTGTTTCCTCCGGCATTTATAGTGGCCTGTCTCTGCCGCTTCCGGTTGTCAGTTCCAGCTGTCCGCTGTAGTGGCCGGTATATTGGGTCCAGGTCGATGTGTTTGTTGATAGAGTCTGTGGATGAGTGCCATGCCTCTAAGAATTCCCTGGCTATTCTCTGTTTGGCTTGCCCTATAATGGTAGTGTTGTCCCAGACGAATTCATGTTGCTTTTTGTGTGTGTGGGGCTACTAAGGATAGCTGGTCGTGTCATTTCGTGGCTCGTTGGTGTTCGTGTATACGGATCGTTAACTGTCTTCCTGTTTGTCCGATGTAGTGTTTTGTGCAGTCCTTGCATGGGATTTTGTACACTACATTAGTTTTGCTCTTTTCCACCTATCCACTCCACTCTCCTCTGACCTATCACCTTCATCCCACCCCCATCCACCCACTGTACTCTTTGCTACCTTCCTCCACCCTCCTCCCTGACGTATCACCTTCATCCCCACACCCATTCTATGCTACTTTCTCCCCACCCCCCTCTCATTTATCTCTCCACCCTTCAGGCACTCTGCCTGTATTCCTGATGAAGGGCTTTTGCCCAAAATGTTGATTTTTCTGCTCCTCGGATGCTGCCTGAACTGCTGTGCTTTTCCAGCACCTGTGGTCTGCATAGGAGATTGATAAAAAAAGTTAAGACGCATGGGATCCAAGGAAATTTGGCAAATTGGATCCACAAATGGCTGAATGGCAGGAAGCGGAGGACAGTAGTTGGGAGGTATTTTTCCAACTGGAAGCCTGTATTCACTAGGGTTCTACAGAATTCTGTGTCGAGAAGTTCGCTCTTTGTGATGTATATAAATAATTTGGACTTGAATGTAGGAGGATTGATCAATAAGTCTGCAGACCATACAAATATTGGTGAGGTGGTAAAAAGTGAGAAGGATAGCCTTGGACTATAAGAGGATATAGACAGTTGGTCAGGTGGGCTAATCAGCAATAAATGGAATTCAATTTGGATAAATATGAAGTGATGCACTTGGACAGGTCAAGTAAGGCAATGGAATACATGATGAAAAATGTGTTGCTGGAAAAGCGCAGCAGGTTAGGCAGCAAAGGAGCAGGAGAATCGACGTTTCAGGCATAAGCCCTTCTTTCAGGCTGCCTGACCTGCTGCGCTTTTCCAGCAACATATTTTTCAGCTCTGATCTCCAGCATCTGCAGTCCTCACTTTCTCTTAATGGTAAGCTTCCATGAATGATCAAGAATCAGAGGGATTTTGGAATGCATGTTTACTGGTGTCTTAAAGTATCAAGACAGGTGGATAAAGCAGTTAAGGTGGTACGTGGTATCTCTGCCTTTATTAGACTAATTAGACAGAATTTAAGAGCCGGAGATTTCACTGGAACTGTAAAAAATGTTAGATTAGATTAGATTAGATTAGATTACTTACAGTGTGGAAACAGGCCCTTCGGCCCAACAAGTCCACACCGCCCCGCCGAAGCGCAACCCACCCATACCACTACATCCACCCCTTACCTAACATTACGGGCAATTTAGCATGGCCAATTCACCTGCCCTGCACATCTTTGGACTGTGGGAGGAAACCGGAGCACCCGGAGGAAACCCACGCAGACACGGGGAGAATGTGCAAACTCCACACAGTCAGTCACCTGAGGCAGGCATTGAACCCGGGTCTCTGGCGCTGTGAGGCAGCAGTGCTAACCACTGTGCCACCGTGCCGCCCAACTGGTTGGCAACAGCTGGAGTACTGTGTGGAGTTCTGGAATCCACATTATAAGAGGGATGTGATCACACAGGAGAGGGTGCAGAAGAGATTTACCAGGATGTTGTCTGGGCTGGAGAAAAGCAGTGATGAAAAGAGATTGAACATACTGGGGCTGTTTGCCTTAGAGCAGAGGAGACAGAAGACATGATTGAGATGTATAAAATTATGAGGGGCATTGACTGGGTAGACAAGAAAAGACTTTTTCCCTTGATTGGGGGAATTAATGACTAGGGGGTGTAGATTTAAACCAAGGGGCAGAAGGTCTATTGGATATGTGAGGAAGTACTGTTTCACCTAGAGGGTAGTGAGAATCTAAAACATTCAATGTAAGGATGATGCAGAGACCCTTATAACAACTAAAACGTGTTTAGATGAGCACTTGTGATGACAAGGCATAGAAGGCTAAGGGCCAAGTGTTGAAAAATGGAGTTATCATATGGAGGTGGTTATTTTTGAATAGCCAGGCTGCAATGGCCAAAGGGGTTTTTTCTGTGCCGTAGATCTCGGTGACTCTAATGCTTTTATGACAACGCAAGTGTAATGAAGAGCTCATAACCATAAAAGCAATGAGCACCAGCTCGCATTTTAGTTTGCTCTCTGTGTCTGAGCATCTCCGACTACATTGATGGCTGTTGATGCCACTCTCCTTTGCTGAAGGTTAATACAGTGTATTCTGATTTGCTCCTGTTGAGCAGTACAGATCTTCTCAACAGTAGGCAAATTGCAAAGCAGTCTCAGTTGCTCGCCTGCAAAATAGTACGCAAATAATTACTGCAGTTACATCATGATTTGTAGACAACTCAGCATGGCCAATTCTTTCAATCGTACCACTAGTTTGGTACAGCAAAGATGGAGTTACATTGTGAATTAACTTGCAAAGTATGACTGGGGTGCAGCATGGATAAGACATTGGTGTGACCTAACTGGACTTGTAGTCTAAAGTTCATTTCCACTGACCAATCACAAAAGTCTAAAATAATGAACACATAGCAATACTATCATTCCATCACAATAAAATGATCCTGGGCTTGAAGGATTAAAGTAACAACAAGGTAATTTTTCTATTAACCTGATGTTAAAAGGAATGGTTTTATATAACGTACTGCTGCATCTGCATTGGGGCAAAATATACAACCGTTAGGCCCATCTCTTCACTCTTCGGCAGTATCAAATTGCACTGACCCACATGAAATTACACAACATACAAACTATACATGCATCGTGTGTTACTGGGCATGATGTTTACATTGGAGTAATAGCCTCCAATCTGTGAAGATCTTTAGTTGGTTTGCCTAACGTTCATGTGTAAGCTTTCATGTGGCTAATCATCCATTAGTGATTTTAAAACTTAAAATTTTGTTTTCAGCATTTAACGCTGTGTTCACTGTACAGTTCCAGGAATAGGGACACAGTTTCTCTCTCCTTTCTCTCCCCAAAACACGCCCAAAAAAGAAATAAGTGCTAAATCACAACAGATTGGAATTGAATGCAAGACTGCCTCAGTGTGCAGACCTCAGTTCTACAATGGGAGAAACGTCAATTATGTCATCAATATATTATTAATTTTCAAACGTGTTTATCCCTACTCACCTCCATTCCATCCATTGCCATGGTAGCCAGATAATTGGGATCTTGCTTATTCCAGCACAAGCGAAGCAATGGATGGTGCTGGGGATCTTCATAGATGATAGTGCTGTGCTCCAAGTGCCGAAGGTCAAACATGCGTACTGAACCATCTGCACCCACAGAGGCAAACATATCTCTACCACCTCCTGCCCTGCTGAATGCAATGTCATAAACCTGCAGATGGGAGAGAACAGCAACTTTAAGCAATCATGCTGCCTTACCACCAGCACTTTAAAAGGAGGAAGATACAGTTTATTTTCAAATAAAGTGCTTTCAATTTTGCTTCATCTTTCAACTTCTCCACATTTTTGTCAAGTTATTATGCCTTAGAAATGTTTTGCAGTCTGCCACTCTCTCCTCTCTCATCTTAAATAAGAATGAAAGTAGTGAGCCATCATTTTTCAGCCTAATCGCTTACACTGTCTGACTACTCCAACATGCAGCCAGTCTCATTCATAATGGGCCCAAAAATGCAGAACTTGTTCTCAGTTCAGTAACTAATTGGCAATAACAGAGAACCAGCAGACTGCCTGACAAAATGAAGGTGACTTCAATGGTATCATACCCATACTTAATGCTCAATTTGTTCAATGTTCAATGTGCAGAGTGAAGGGAGTTTTAGGCTGCATTTAGCCATGTTGCAGCAATCACAGAAGTATTTGATGCTGATGTACAACATTCAGAATGGAAGATGCGGTTATCCAGACACAATACTGTATCTAAATGGGCATCTGCACTGCAGAAAGTGGAACAAACCATTAACTTCCAGGTTACAATTGTTTCACTTCACACTAGATTACGTTAGACTATCTGGTTGGCATGAATGAGTTGGAGCAAAGGATCTGTTTCTGTGCTGTACATCTTCATGATCTTATCTCAACTTATTTTCTGATCTGTGCGGGGGGAGGGGGAAACAAGGCCAATAAGAATAATTTAAAAGTCACCATGGTACCAGTGTGCAGTGGTCTTACCAGACTATAAGCTGCTCTCTCATTCGAGACAACTAGTAAGTAGTGTTTTAACCAGAGGGTCATAACACCTCAAGTGAGGGGATAGGTTGAGAAGGAGAAGCCTTCATGGTAACCTCAGCCTGTGCAGGAATCAAACCATTGCTGTTGGCTAACCAGCCACCCAGTCAACTGAGCTTAACCGATCCCCAAATTAAGGCAATAAGCAGACACTGGAAACAAAAAATAGAAGGAGGCCATTCAGTTCTTCAAAACTGTCCCACTGTTCAATATGACCCAGCCCAAGAACTGCTGCTCTTTCTGAGAAGATTCAATATTTTGGCTTCAACCACTTTCTATGGCAGAGAATTCTACAGGCTCATAACTCTCCAGATGAAGAAGTTTCTCATCTCAGTCCAAATGGCCTACCCAATAATCCTTAAACTGTAACCCTGATTCTGGATTCCCCATTCATTGGGAATATTATTCTTGTATTTAGCCTGACTAGTCCTTTTGGAATGCTATAGGTTTCATTGACATTCTCCCTCATTCTCATAAACCCCAACAAAGACAGTCATAACTTTCCCAGTCTCTGTTCCTAGTTCAGTCCTGCCATACCAGGAATAAGTCTGGTAAACCTCTTGAACTTGCTCCATAGCCAGAACATCCTTCTTCCAATAAAGGAGACCAAAACTGCACACAATACTCCAGGTACAGTCTGACCAAGCCCTGAACAAATGTAGCATGATACCCCTTCTCTTGTACTCAAATCCTCTTGTTCTGAAGACCATCATGCCATTGCCTTCTTTACCACCTATGTACTTATTTTCAACAACTGGTATACAAGTTGCATCTCCCTCTTTTCACCCTAACACCATTAAAATAATAATCCATCTTCCAGTAGCAAAGTGGATAACTACATTTTTCCCATATACACTTAACAACCATGCATATGCCCACCACTCAACTTGAGGGTTTTAAGTTCTAGCAAATGAAAGTTATTTTGAAAATAAAAATATCTTTAAACATGTCTATAATTACTCAATCACTGGCACAGCTGCAGACTCAATGGGGCAAATCTCCCCCATCTGCACTACTCCATGATAGCACCATCTTTTTCCACTCACATCATCAGAACCAATGAAAATCAATTTAGACAAGCAGCACAAATAATCATTCAACTGCTGCCAAAACAGTTAGCAATTTTCATCGTACTTTAGTACATCTACTTCTTCCCCAACATGTGCTCTACCATTAAGAGGTGCTGCTGCTCAGAATGCCAATATTTTTAGTTTGGCTACAATTACAAAGCCTCCATTCTACAATCTGTGCATAAAGTACAGGATTGCACTGGCTGCAAACCAAATATCAAACCAGCAAGTCTCAGCGAGACCAGCAGCTTAAACAAACCACCTCCAGGGAGTCACTGGTATTAACAGATTCTGGCTACTTTGCACAGCCCAACGTACAGGGCCCAGACGCTGGGAACAAGCCAAACAAATCTCATACAATAAAAATAGAAAGTGCTGGAGAAACTCAGCAGGTCTGGCGACATTTGTGGAAAAAAAACACAGCGTTAAAGTTTTAAGCCCAAAGACGCTTTGGAACAGATCTCATGCAACATTAAAAAAAGGGTTTTTGTTCTATTCATTGCCTCTATTCACATATCAGGAACTGAGAGCATCATTCAGATGTTTTTAAATATCTATCATTACTTTGAAGCAGTGTTGCTAAATCATTAACATGTTTTACTACTAACCAATTAAGAACATTTGCAGTCCAGTAGACACAGTGTTCATTTGAACAATTACTACCGATCAATATGCTGGATTATGCAAAATAACAGAACACGATTAAGGAACTATCAGCAAGTGATAGCTACAGCGAAACTGTCCTGATCACTAAATTATTGCAACAAGTGTTGGATCAATTGTCTAAATGACTGGAGATGCAAAAATATACCTACCAAAACAGAATATCTCAGTACTTCTTCAGACATAAAATAAGATTAAATAACTGTTGCAGTTGCACAATAGCACCTTTGTTCATCAGCAATCCGTTCAAAACCAGATCATAAGATTAGGATCAGGACAAGACGACTTGGCTCCTTCAGCTTGCTCCATCATTCAAAAAAGGTCATGACTGATTGAATTCTGGCCTCAAACTGCACTTTCCTGCCTCTGCCCCATAAATCAAGACTCTTGGTAGATCAAAAAGCCATCCAACTCAGTTGGAAATACATTCAATAAACCAGCCTCCGCTATTCTCTGTGGAAGAAAATTCCAAAGATTAACAGCCCTTCAAGAAGAAATTCCATTTCTTATCTGGCTTAAAACAGGAGACTTCTTATTCCGAAATTCTGCTCCGTTACTCTCAATTCCACATCAGGGAAAGCACCATCTCAACCTTTCAAGCCCTATTGGAATCTTACTTGTTTAAATAAAATTAACTCTCATTCTTGCAAACTCCAATGAATTTAGGCACAACTAGCTCAACCTTTCCTCAAAGCAACCCTTTCATCCCAGGAAACAATACACTGCTTACGGTTTCAATGCAAGCCTGTCACTCCTAAAGTAAGGAGATTCAAAACTATACAGGTTGTTCTCCTATAACATTTGTTTTGTTAACACAAAGTGTGGACACTGTTTCTAAAGCGTGAATTTTTAAAACATGTGTTGACTGTAACACAACTACATGGCCAAGAATTTAGGTGCTGTCTTTGGAGTACAATGTGGGGTTGTACAAGAACACAACTATTGTGTTATAGAAGAACAACTCTACAGTGTTTTAAGTCCAAAGTCATCAGTTTGACCTCTGTAGTGTACCAAAACTCCTCCACCTCATTTCATTTCTTTGGCTCTGGATTGCGATCTAGTGAAGGAAAGTCGCCATTTAGGGATTGAAACATTCTATTTGCCTCTCTGATCCCTTACTGTACACACATGCTAACTTTTTAAAATTCACTACAGCTAGTGGTTTTCCTTCATCTGTCCTGCTCGTTACAACCTCAAAAAACTTGTCAAACACTATTAACACTTTCACAAATCCACTTTGACTCAGCCTGACTGCATGATGATTTTCGAAATGTCCTACCACTATCACATTAATAATGGACTCCAGCATTTTCCCAATGACAGATGTTAGGCTAACTAGCATAAAGTTTACTGCTCTCTCCCCCTCCTTTCTTGGAGAGGGCATTTAGAAATATTGCAACCAATGTGTCCATTAACTTGTAATCACAATACATTTTCCCCCATCAAAGCAGCTAACTTATTGGGAATCTAGAACCAAAATACAGACCAGGTGTTCTGTACTGTCGAGCTGCACGATCCCTTCACTAACTGACTTACTGGGTATACTCATATCCTGTACTGAACCGCACATGCTTATGGTCAAAGACCTCATTACCTCTTTATCATGAGCAATAAGTTGTGTTTTCACGTGCCCAGAGACCAAATTGACTCGGCCGAGTACCTGTCCTGTCTCCAGACCCCAGATTGTACATGTGGTGTCTATGCTGGAAGTACCTGCGGAGAGAAGAGCTATCATTACAAAATTGACAAAAAGGAAAAGGTTGTTATTCAAAACAAGTCAAGCCACCCCCTCCCCTTTTTTTTTTTGAGAGGCAGCCCTCCCCTTTTCATTCCAGCAAAACACACAAATGTCTCTTAAACCCTTTCCACTTACCTTTTTTAATCTCACTGAAAATTCTATAACTTTATTCTTTGGGAAAAAGACCATTCTGCCCTTTATCCATCAACTTCTTGTTCTTCCTACTTGCTTCCAATCTACATCATGAATGATTTGCCTTGACAACATTTATCAAATCTCTTTAATTTCTTAGAAATTAGAAACATTCTTCAAATGTCTCTACAAAAGAAACATTCCAAACTTTTAAAAGGCATTAATTTAATTTGCAACCCTTGAATCATCCTGGTTCCTCACTTCTGTACTGAAAAGTTTTAACAGCTTTGTGAATTTGAATTCCACCTGCTCTATTGAGGTATACTGTTTTCAGTAAAAGGTTCAATCAGTTTTGTCAATACCCTTCATAATCTTGAGGATTTTAAATGAGATTTCATAATGAAAGAAAACAGTAAAGTTGTTAACATTTCAACAACTCCTAGCAAACCCACTGGTTTGTCTATTTTATAGCAGGATGAGAACTGGAAGCAGTGAACGCATTTCCAATCATTTGATATGGAGACAAAATCTTGTTCGATGCCAGCTCTCTCAGAAAGGAGAAATAAGGAAACAGTTTTGGTTAAAAAGTCACAATAGGGGGTCCACGTTTAGGCCTGGCAATGGCAGAGAAGTTCAAATTCAAAGACGGTAGCGTGACTGCATAACACATCTGTTGTAATCTCTTTATACATGATTGAGTGTTGGAAAATTCAGCTCGCCACAGAAATTTACAGCTGCTTAACAAAGTGAATGGTTTTGATTCGTCGACAGCCACAGGCTCTGAAACCTTTCTAAATTTGTTACAGGTTTTCAGTATTTTTCCTTAAATTCTGTCAGTGTATACAGCATATGACTGAGTGATACACTATAGGCTTTATTCTTCGCATATACTGAGTTAAGGAGGAGAAAGTGAGGACTGCAGATGCTGGCGATCAGAGCTGAAAGCGCGTTGCTGGAAAAGCGCAGCAGGTCAGGCAGCATCCAAGGAACAGGAAAATCGACGTTTCGGGTATAAACCCTGAAGAAGGGCTTATGCCCGAAACGTTGATTCTCCGGTTCCTTGGATGCTGCCTGACCTGCTGCGCTTTTCCAGCAACACGCTTTCAGCATATACTGAGTTAAACCATGACGACAGTCAGGAATCCGAATTGACTTCAGCTAAACTGGTCTGGACAAGAGGTAGACCAAATCAGCCAGGTTCCCCATTGTCCCCAGTCGTATACTCAGGTGTATACATGAGGTATGAACAGTATAATACTGATTCACGTATAATAACCAGCCAAGATAGAATTCATGCATCTTCTGAAGGAAGAATAAAAAGTGAAAACAAAAGCAATCAATACTCAAGACATGGTACGTGTTGACCTTTGTCCTGCTTGTTTAGTTATTTCTCACACCAGTGGCATTCATAACTTACCAGAGGTTACACAAACAAGCCTCTGATTAAACAATGTGTTCACAAATTTAAGGTTTAGCCTGCAGTGAATTTTCCAGCACAGTACCACACTTTGCAGCATTGCCAAACTTCTGCAAAACAAATATATCTCCTTGTGAGTTCAGAGGTTGCATTACTGCTGCCTCCCTCAAGCTTCTGTCCATCTTTGTAGGAGACCCCTCATCCTTCAGTGCATCATTCATGCTCAAGTCCAAAACAGGATTGGGATTGTAATGTCTTAGTAAGTGAATGAACTAGAAGACAGAGCAGGAGAGGCAAAGAATCCCAAACACAGCCAAAAGCGGTAATTACAGTCACGTAAAACAGATACACAGTGAATACCACACTGGCTATAATTAGCCTCAGTGGACAAGGACAAGAAATTAGAAACACATTTACCAACAGCAAACTGGAGGAGCTCAATTGCATTTTGTTAGACACAAAAATTGATCAAATCACCTCATATCTAAGTCCAGGGAAGAGAATCATAGTTTTCTAACATTTGCAATTAAATTCTTGGAGTCCAAGTATCACTCTGGTAAACCTACCCTCCATTCTGCCCAGAACTGTTCATTTATTTTGCACATGGTCTAACCTGAGTTTTGTACAGGTAAAGTCTTGATGTCTATCCCTTAGTTTTCCACTGCTCTAAATCCAAAGGACAACATTTAGCCTTTCTGATTATTTTCTCAGAGAAAGTGAGGACTGCAGATGCTCGAGAATCAGAGTCGAAAAACATGGTCCTGGATAAAGTACAGCAGATCAGGCAGCATCCGAGGAGCAGAAGAGTACATATTCTTGATGAAGAGCTTATGTTCAAAATGTCAACTCCCATGCTCCTTGGCTGCTGCCTGACCTGCTGTGCTTTTTCCAGCACCACACTTTAAGAATTTGATTTGCTGAGCATATACTTAGTGAAGAGTAATCTCGATTATCTGAAGGCCACAGGCAGGAAGCATTTCGTTTGGTTAATCAAATGCTGGATAATCATAGTTTCACCATGCAATCTTGTCTGAATAATCCAAAATTTTCCTAATTGAATGCCAGATAATCGAGCTTCTTTTGTTGACATGCAAGGACTCCCAAGTCTCTCTATTCCTCCAAACTTTCTAGTTTCAGCATTTAGAAAGTATCCTGTTCAATCCTTTTTAGTTTCAAGAAGTGGATGACTTCACAGTGGCTTAGACTGAAATCCATTTGTTAGGTCTGGTCATTTATTCAGCCTATAAATGGTGCCTACATTTACAGTGCTTAGATTTCGGTTTATATTTGAGTCACTGCAGATTTAAATGCATTTCCATTCCAACATCTAAACAGGATATTAATTATGGCGAATAATTGACTACTCAACACAAATTCTTGCAGGACATCACCATTCTCAACTTTACTCCACCTTCTGCTGCTCAATTTTCTATATTTGTCTTCAGTTTGTAGGCAGTTGCAGCCTTGCTGGCTTGATTTCAGTTGAGGGGGAGTAAGATTATGGTCTAGTTTTAGGGGAAACAGCAGTATTAATGATAATAAATGTCAAGCCAGTTTAAATGCCTGTTTAAGCTGTGACAAAATTAAATTTGATATAGTTTTAAACAGTTTCAATCGGAAGCTTTGAGCTAACTATATCTCATATGTCAGAGAAATCTCTTCTGTTCTGTGATATAGTAATGAAAGGCAACTTCACATGACTAAGTAACAACGGCAGTTTTCATGACTCTATCGAGACTGCTCCACATTGAACATACCCTAAAGTAACTGTCAACTGAAGAAAACACACTGTGGTCTGATCATCTCTGCATGAACACCCTTTGGAAGAGCAGATAAAATTACGACAGGAAGAATTTCTGAATTAATATGCTGGAGATATACATTTAATTTTGTTAAGCTCGCTAGCAAGGGATGACAGTGGCTCCGTGGTTAGCACTGCTGTCTCTCAGCGCCAGGGACCTAGTTTGGATTCAAATCTTGGGTAACTGTGTGTGGAGTAAGCATGCGTCAAATTGCTTCTTACTGCACTGTAGGGGGTGGAATAACTGGAGCTTCATTATAAATCTTGATTCAGAACGGTCATTCTTGTCACAGGGTGAGATGCATTATTTCACTACTCAATTTAAAATGCTTGAATCGTGGTACCCACATACAAAATAAAACGTTGGAGCTTCAAAAGGAGGAACATTCTTAAAATGTTATGATCTTTAAAGTGCTCATCAGGTACAAGTCATAGACACTCAGTTAGCTGAAAACAGGACTTGATTTATTAATACATGCATTTGAAAAGGGTAGCAAATTAGGTAACAATTAGCATACTGCCTATCATCAATGATGGGTAAAGAGGTATGCTCAAAGGGCAACCTACATACTGTAGTGCAAATACTTTATAAACAATCAAGGGTAGAAAAGTGAATTGTAAAGAGGACAGAAGGATACAAAGGGATAAAGATTGGTTAATAGTGAATGGATAAAGGTGCAGCAAATGGAGAAGAATGTGCAAAATGTGAAATTGTTAACTTTGGCAGAAAGAATTAAGAAACAAGTAGTGAAAGACAGGAGGAATCCAGGTCACCAAGTGAATGAATCACAAAAAAGCGCTCAAATGTTATTGCTCATTATGAGGGAAATTGAATACAAACATAGGGAGGTTATTACTGGAATTTCTTGTGCTGTGACTGGATATGGATTTACATTTACATTAGGCCATCAGTACAGCTTAAAAAACTTTACATAATTAATATTTTAACACTTCAAATTTTTTATTCCACTTGAGAGTAAGGGATTTTAGTTAAAAATCCAAAGGACTGTGGATGCTCAAAATCAGAAACAAAATTAGAAATGGTTTGAAAATCTGATATCTGGCAGCATCCATGGACAGAAAGCAGAGTTAATGTTTCGAGTCCAATGACCCTTCTTCAGAACCATTCCAGATACTTGGGGTTTGGGTTTGGGCTGCTGGGAAGAGAAGAGGGAAAAAGTGTGGAACAGTAACAATAGTCAGGGATTGTTAGTGAGGGAAGTAAAGTGCTGAGGAGGTTAATGCATTCAATGTGGTCTGCCTGGACTTCCAAAAATTTTCTGATAAGGTCCTTTTTGGGTCAAGAAAATTGAGACCAATGTACAAAATGGCGGAAAGACAGGAGGCAGAAGATTGAATTCCAGTTTCAGAAACAATTTCCAGTGGGGTTCCACAGTGCTCAGTGCGGTGGTGTATATTAATAATTTTGATTTTAAATGAAGTGGGTATGATCCAGAAGCTTGCAGATGACAAAATGATAGAGCAGCAATTAGTAGATAACTATTAAGATTAAGTGGAAGGTATCACAGACAGGTTGGCTAGGCAGAACAGTGAAAAATGGAATTTTATCTGGCAAAATATGAGGCAGTTATATGGTGAGGGATATCAAGGCAGAGAATTATGAATGGTAGGATGCGGGGAAGTACTGAAGATCAGAGGGACTTTGGTGTGTACATTCACAGATCAGAGAAGGGTAGGCAGATAAGGTGGACAAGAAGGTAAATGTAAGTTAGAGAACTGTGTGCCAATAAAGTTAATCCAAATGTGCCCAACTGGAAGCCATGTTTCCAAGGAAATACATTCCCTACTGAAGACCAGGTCAGAGTCATTCAAGTTGGGTGACCCTAATCTATACAGTAACTCTAAGAATGACCTTCCAAAGCCATCAGGGACACCAAGAGACAACGACATTAGACTAAGACACATGAACACATGTTCACTGAGGCAAGGCTTACACAATATATCAGGCTGCAAACCAAAGTCAAGTAGAATTGCATGGTAACAATACTTCCCTCAAGCTCATTTTGAACTGAAGGTAAGCCAAATTATGTCAACTGCCCAGACAGTCTCAGGTGCACCGGTTCCCTTAGTCACTGCCGCAGATGTCACATCAGCCTTATTGACGGTAAACCCACAGAAAGCAACCAGCCCAGATGGAGTTCCTGGACATGCACACAGATCCTGCGAGGATCAGCTAGCAGGAGACTTCACAGACAGCTTTATCTTCTCCTTAATCCAACCGAAGGTTCCTACCTACCTCAAGAAAACCATCATCATTCCAGTGACACCTCAATAACTACCACTCGTTGTCTCTGACAGCCATCATTATAAAGGGCTGCGAGAGGTTAGTAATGGCACACATCAACTCCACTCTCCTATGGGAGACCGGTCAGCAAGGTTTGATCTCATGGAATACAGGAAGAACTCGCCATGTGGATACAGAACTGGCTCAAAGACAGAGGGCCGTGGTGGGGGGGCTGTTTTTCAGATTGGAAGCCTGTGCCTAGTCGAGTGCCACAAGATCAGTGCTGGGTCTACTACTTATTGTCATTTATAGAAATGATTTGGATGTGAGCAGAAGAGGTATAGTTAGTAAGTTTGCAAATGACACCAAAATTGGAGGTGGTGTAGTGGACAAAAGTTACTTCAGGTTACAACAGGATCTGGACCAGATGGGCCAAGAAGTGGCAGATGGAGTTTAATTCAGATAAATGCGAGGTGCTGCATTTTGGGAAAGCAAATCTTAGCAGGACTTACACACTTAATGGTAAGGTCCTAGGGAGTGTCGCTGAACAAAGACATTGGAGTGCAGGTTCATAGCTCCTTGAAAGTGGAGTCGCAGGTGGATAGCATAGTAAAGGAGGAGTTTGGTATGCTTTCCTTTATTGGTCAAAAGTATTGAGTACAGGAGTTAGGAGGTCATGTTGTGGCTGTACAGGACATTGGTTAGGCTACTGTTGGAATATTGTGTGCAATTCTGGTCTCCTTTCTATCGGAAAGATGTTGTGAAACTTGAAAGGGTTCAGAAAAGATTTATAAGGATGTTGCCAGGGTTGGAGGATTTGAGCTATAGGGAAAGGTTGAGTAGGCTAGGGCTGTTTTCCCTGGAGTGGCTGAGGCTGAGGGATGACCTTATAGAGGTTTACAAAATCATGAGGGACATGGATAGGATAAATAGACAGAGTCTTTTCCCTGGGGGGGGGGGGGAGGAGAGGGGGAGAAGGGGAGAAGAAGAAGTCCAGAACTAGACGGCATAGGTTTAGGATGAGAGGGGAAAGATATAAAATAGAGCTAAGGGGCAACTTTTTCCACACAGAGAGTGGCGCGTGTGTGGAGCGGGCAGTCAGAGGAAGTGGTGAAGGCCGGTACAATTACAACATCTAAAAGGCATCTGGATGGATATATGAATAGGAAGGGTTTGGAGGGATATGGGCCAGGTGCTGGCAAGTGGGACTAGATTGCATTGGGATATCTGGTCGGTGCTGTACATCTCTATGACTCTGTGACTGTCTTGATCCACTACAAATCACCTACCATCGCAACCTGTTCATGGCAGAAATCATCTCCTTAGCCTTACACTCATTCCTTGAACATCTGAACAACATGAATACTGAGAGCAATCTTACTTATTGACTTTTTAGCTCAACCTTTCACGCTATAACTCCAGCCAATCTTTTCTCCAAATTCCGAGACATAGTACACTGCTCTCACTCTGCAACGGGATCCTGGACTCCCTCTCCGACAGATTGCAATCAGTAAGTGTAGGTAACATCTCCTCCATGATAATCCTCAACACCGGTGTCCTGCACGGCGGCATACTCAGCCCGTTGCTATACTCCTGTAACAGTCAGGAAGAGAAAGTGAGGACAGCAGATGCTGGAGGTCAGAATAGAGAGTGTGTTGCTGGAAAAGCACAGCCGGTCAGGCAGCATCCAAGGAGAATCGATGTTTTAGGCGTGAGCCCTTCATCAGGAACAAGGCATGCGGGCCAGGCGAGAGGAAATGAGGAAGCTGTTGAAATCCACATTTATCTCATGTGGTTGCAAGGTTCCAAGGTGGAATATGAGGTGTTCCTCCTCCAGGCTTTGGGTGGTGGCCCAGGACCTGCATGTCTTTGATGGAGTGGGAGGGGGAGATGAAGGTATAGATAAATTTCTGACGGATGTGGAAGGATCTCTTGGGCAGAGCTCAGGGGAGTTGTGTATGGGCACAGGTTTTGCACTTCTTGCAGTGGCAGGGAAAGGTGCCAAGAGTGGGTTGTTGGGGGGGGGGGCATGGACCTGTGGGAGTCAATGGGCTTGTAGTATATGTCTGTGATTAGCCAGTCACCAGAGGCAGTGATGGAGAGGTCCAGGAAGGGGATGGAGTTGTCTGAGATAGTCTAGGTGAATTTGAGGTGGGGGTGGAAGCTTTTGACAAAGTTGGTGAACTGTTCAACCTCCTCGTGGGAACATGAGGTGGTGCCGATACAGTCGCCGATGTAGTGAAGGAAGGGGGGGAGTGGGGGGGTGGGGGTAGTATAACTGGGTCCCACACGGGTGCCCATTGCTACCCCTTTGGTTTGGAGGATGTGGGATGATTGGACAAAAGTTGTTGAGGGTGAAGACCAGTTCAGCCAGGCAGATGAGGGTGTCGGTGAAAGGGGACTGTTTGGGACGGCGTGAGAGGAAATGAAGGGCGTGGAGACCTTTGTCGTGGTGGATTGCTGTGTACAGGGACTGGATATCCATGGTGAAGATGAGGCAGTGGGGGCCAGGGAAACAAAATCTTGGAGGTGGTGTCAGGAATGTAGGTGGGGAGTTCCTGGACTAAGGGGAACAGGACAGTGCCGAGGTAGGAAGAGAGGAGTTCAGTGGGACAGGTGCAGGCTGAGACAATGGGTTGACCAGGGCAGTCAGGTTTGTGAATCTTCGGTAGGAGGTAGAATCGGCAGTGCTGGATTCACGGACAGAGAGGTTGGAGGCTGTGGAGGGAGATCACCAGAGGTGATGACATTATGGATGGTCTGGGAGATGATGGTTTGGTGATGGAGGGGAGGTAGTGATCAAGGGGGAAGTAGGAGGAGGTGCCTGCAAGTTGGTGCCAAACCGTTACCACCTGATGCCTGGAGGGAGAACGCCTCATATTCTGCTTTGAGACCCTGCAACCACACGGGGATTTCAGCAGCTTCCTCATTTCCATTCTCTCCACATTATCCCAGTTCCAAGCCTCCAACTCAGCACCATCCTCCTGACCTGTCCATCACCTTTCCCATCATCTGCTCCACTCTTTCCCCACCTCCCACCAACCTTCTCCCCTAGCTTCATCCACTTATCGCTTTCTCAGCTATCCCCACCCTCCCACCACCAACGCCACCTCTATCCTATCATCTCTCAGCCCCCAGCCTCATTCCTGAGAAAGGGCTTATGCCAAAAACGTTGATTCTCCTGCTCCTCGGATGCTGCCTGATCTGCTATGCATTTCCAGAAAAACACTCTTGACTCCAGATACAGTCGTCATCATTGTGTGGCCAAATTCTGTGCTAACCCTATTTACAAAAGTTTGCTGATGAGACCACCACAATGGGTCAGATCTTAAACAATGACAAGACAGTACTGGAAAGAGATACAAAACTTAGTGGCATTGTGTAAAGACAATAATCTCTCTCATAATGTCAGCAAAATGAAGGAGATGGTCATCAACTTTGGGAAGGGGAATGGAGGACACACTGTCTGTATCAATGGTGCTAAAGTGGAGACAGTCAAAGCTTCAAGTCCCTCAGAGTAAACATCACCAATTGTCCCTGGTCTATCCATATCGATGCTACAATCAAGAAGGCACACCAATGACTATGTCCTCAGAATAAAGGAAATTCCACATGTCCACAATATCTCTTACCAAATGTTATAGATGCACATAGCATCCTATCCAGATACATCACAGCTAGGGGATATCTGCTCTGCCCAAGACCAAAAGAAACGACAGACATTTGTGAACCCAGACCAGTCCATGACGACAACCAGCTTTCCTTTCATCAACGCCATTTACACTTCCTCCTACCTTGGGAAAGCTACCAACATAATCAAAGACCTTCTCACCTCAGCTGTAATCTCTTCCATAAAGCAGAAAATACAAAAGTTTGAAAAAACATACCGACGGTGTCAAGACCAGCTTCTTCCCAATGTTATCAGGCTTTTGAATAGACCTCTTATTCTCTGTACCTTCTCAGAAGTTGTAACACCATACTCTGCATTCTGTTCTATTACCCAGATATACTGTATGTATGTATAATATGACTTACCTGAATAGCAAGCAAAACAATGCTCTTCACTGTTCCTCAATACAGTGAACCATAATAAATCATACCTAAAAGGAATATTTACCTTTATTAGCAGATTTACAGAATACAAGATCAAAGCAGTTTTGCTGGAATGGTATAAAAAGTTGATTAGACCAAAATTGGAGTATTGTGTGCAGTTCTGGTCACCACATTATAGGAAGGCTATGATTATACAGAAAAGGAGATTTACCAGAATACTGCCTGGGCTAGGGACTCTGAGCTATGAGGAAAGACTGGTTAAACTGGGATTATTTTTCCTCAGAGCAGCAATTATTGAAAGGGGATCTGATTGCAGTGCTTAAAATTCAGGGGCTTAGGTAGGAAAGCAATCAGAGAGGATTGTGGAAGTCTAGAACACTGTCCCTGAAAAGGCAGTTGAGTCAGAAACTCTCAATATTTAACCAGTAATTAGATGTTCTCTTGCATTGCTACACTCTCCAGGAATATGAGCCCAGAGCTGGAAAAAGGTATTTAGATTCTGGATGCAAGTTTGCTCCCTGAGCTAGAAGGCTCATTTTCAGACGTTTCATCACCATACTAGGTAACATCAGTGAGCCTCTGGCAAAGCACTGGTGTTAAGTCCCACTTTCCATTTAAGTGTTTAGGCTTCCTTGGATTGGTGATGTCATTTCCTGTGTTGGTGACACAATTTCCTGCATTGATATCAATTCAGAATCTTTTTCTTAGAGGATGGTAGATGGTGTCCAAATCGATGTGTTTGTTAAGAGCATTCCGGTTGGAATGCTGTGCTTCTAGGAATTCTCGTGTGTCTGTTTAGCTGATCCTAGGATGGATGTGTTGTCCCAGTCGAAGTGATGTCCTTCCGTCATCTGTATGGAAGAATGCTAGTGAGAGGGGCTAATTTTTTTTTGTGGCGAGCTGACGTTCACATATCCTGGTGGCCAGTTTTCTGCCCGTTTGTCCAGTGTAGTTGTTACAGTTCTTGCAAGGTATTTTGTAAATTACATTAGTTTTGCTTGTTGTCCGTATCAGGTCTTTCAAGTTCTTTAGCTGCTGCTTTATTGCGTTGGTGGGTTTGTGGGCCACCATGATGCCAAGAGGGCTAAGTAGTCTGGCAGTCATGTCTGAGATGTCTTTGGTGAGGGGATTGTGGCTAAGGATTCTGGGCACATTTTGTCTGCTTATTTGGGTTTGTTGCTGAGAAATCACAGACTGTTCATTGGGTACCCGTTCTTTTTGAGTAGGTGATTTTCCTCTGATCTTCACAGTTACTTGGTGCTGCAGCATGTGGTAGCTCTTTGAAATAATGTTCTAATGCAGTTTCGTTTGTGGATGTTGGGATGATTGCTTGTGTTCAGTATTTGGTCTATATGTGCTATTTTCCTGTAGACGCTGGTTTAAGTTCCCCACTGACTGTTCACTACTGTGACATCTAGGAATGGCAGTTTGTCGTTTTCCTCCTCTTTAGTGAATTTTGCTAGTTTTCATATTATTGATGGCCTTGAAGGTTTCCTCCAACGTGTTTTGTTTAGTCATGACAAAGGTGTCATCCACGTGGTGGACCCAAAGTTTGGGTTGGAGGGTTGGCAGGGCTGTTTGAGTCTCTGTATTACTGGCTCTGCTAAGAACCCTGATATCAGAGATCTTGTGGGTGTTCCGTTTGTTTATCTGTCAGTTTTGTTATCTCAAAACTCATGAGAGTTTCAGCTTTTGGTTGACCAGTGCAGATATGATGGGCTGAATGGCAAGCAAGGTGGTGAAAGATTTGGGGTTTACAAGAACGTTGTATTAAAGATTACAAATCAGATCAGCTGTAAGTAGAAGTAGTAGTTAAAGTGTCTGATGAAGGAGCGTCACTCCGAAAACTAGTGCTTCCAATTAAACCTGTTGGACTATAACTTGGTGTTGTCTGATTTTTTAACTTTGTCCACCCCAGTCCAACACCGGCTCCTCCAAATTCAAGAAGGGGGTTGTGTTAGTTTGGTTTAAACTTTTTATTAATAATCTTTGCTTCAGTCTGTTTTGTTTGCAGTAAACTGGTTCTTTGTTACTGAAGGAACCTGGCTGGTATGGGTGTATGTACTCTACAAATATTTTAACAGCTAATATCACTTCCCTTTTTAAAATTCAAACTTTATTGTGCCTTATGGGGGCATGGACAAGGATTCAGTTCACTCCTCCTGACTTGGTCATAACACTAGTCTACTTAAATATGTCAAAAACAATCAATCAATTTTCCAACTCTTAAATTGGAAGACCAACACAAGTACAGAACAAAAAAGGAGTTAGATCATGCAGCTAAATAGGCAAATGCACACGGATGTTAATACAAACAACAAATGGTAGGGCTGTGGGTAGTGTTTAGAACAGGGAGACGCAGGGTTCAGGTATACAATTCTTTAAAATGTGTCAGAGGTAGACAGGGTGGTTAAAGTTGTGCTCACTTGCTTTCATTGCTCAGACCTCTAATTATAGAGATGTACAGCATGGAAACAGACTCTTCGGTCCAACCCGTCCACGCCAACCAGATATCCCAACCCAATCTAGTCCCACCTGCCAGCACCCAGCTCATATCCCTCCAAACCCTTCCTATTCATATACCCATCCAAATGCCTCTTAAATGTTGCAATTGTACCAGCCTCCACCACATCCTCTGGCAGCTCATTCCATACACTCACCACCCTGTGTGAAAAAGTTGCCCCTTAGATCTCTTACATCTTTCCCCTCTTACCCTAAACCTATGCCCTCTCGTTCTGGACTCCCCGACCCCAGGGAAAAGACTTTGCCTATTTATCCCATCCATGCCCCTCAATTTTGTAAACCTCTATAAGGTCACCCCTCAGCCTCCGACACTCCAGGGAAAACAGCCCCAGCCTCTCCCTATAGCTCAAATCCTCCAACCCTGGCAACATTCTTGTAAATCTTTTCTGTACCCTTTCAAGTTTCACAACATCTTTCCGATAGGAAGGAGACCAGAATTGCACACAATATACCAACAGTGACCTAATCAATGTCCTGTACAGCCGCAACATAACCTCCCAACCCCTGTACTCAATACTCTGACCAATAAAGGAAAGCATACCAAACACCTTCTTCACTATCCTATCTACCTGTGACTCCATTTTCAAGGTGCTGTGAACCTGCACTCCAAGGTCTCTTTGTTCAGTAACACTCCCTAGGACCTTACCATTAAGTGTATAAGTCCTGCTAGGACTTGCTTTCCCAAAATGCAGCACCTCGCATTTATCGGAATTAAACTCCATCTGCCACTTCTCAGCCCATTGGCCCATCTGGTCCAGATCCTGTTGTAATCGGAGGTAACCCTCTTCGCTGTCCATTACACCTCCAATTTTGATGTCATCTGCAAACTTTCTAACTGTCCCTCTTATGCTCACATCCAAATCATTTATGTAAATGACAATAAGTAAAAAAAAACAAGCACCAATCCTTGTGGCACTCCACTGGTCACAGGCCTCCAGTCTGAAACACAACCCTCCACCACCACCCTCTGTCTTCTACCTTTGAGCCAGTTCTGTATCCAAATGGCTAGTTCTCCCTGTATTCCATGAGATCTAACCTTGCTAATCAGTCTCCCATGGGGAACCTTACTGAAGTCCATATAAATCACGTCTACTGCTCTGCCCTCATCAATCCTCTTCGTTACTTCTTCAAAAAACTCAATCGAGTTTGAGAGACATGACTTCCCACACACAAAGCCATGCTGACTATCCCTAATCAGTCCTTGCCTTTCCAAATACATGTACAACATGTCCCTTAGGATTCCCTTCAACAACTTGCCCACCCCAGAGGTCAGGCTCACTGGTCTATAGTTCCCTGGCTTGTCTTTAGCACCCTTCTTAAACAGTGGCACCACATTTGCCAACCTCCAGTCTTCCGGCACCCCATCTGTGACTATCGACGATACAAAATCTCAGCAAAAGGCCCAGCAATCACTTTTCTAGCTTCCCAGAGTTCTTGGGTACACCTGATCAGGTCCTGGGGATTTATCCACCTTTACCCATTTCAAGACATCCAGCACTTCCTCCTCTGTAATCTGGACATTTTGCAAGATGTCACCATCTATTTCCCTACAGTCTATATGTTCCATATCCTTTTCCACAGTAAGTATGGATTCAAAATATTCTTTTAGTATCTCCCCCATTTTCTGCGGCTCCACACAAAGGCCGCCTTGCTGATCTTTGAACGGCCCTATTCTCTCCCTAGTTACCCTTTGGTCCTTAATGTATTTGTAAAAACCCTTTGGATTCTCCTTAATTCTATTTGCCAAAGCTATCTCATGTCCTCTTTTTGCCCCCCGATTTCCCTCTTAAGTATACTCCTTTATACTCTAAGGATTCATTGGGACATCATGCTGAGGTTGTACAGAACGTTGGTGATGCCTCTTTTGGAATACCGTTTGCAGTTCTGGTCACCTTGTTACAAGGAGGATATCATTAAATTGGAGAGGATTCAGAAAAGATTTACCGAGATGTTACCGGAGGATTAAATGGAGGGCTTGAGTTATAAAAATTGGCTGTGACCTTTTCAATGAGTGTAGGGGTTTGAGGGGCGACCTTATAGAGGTTTGTAAAATCATGAGAATAGATTTGGCGAATAGCAACGGTCTTTTCTCTAAGGTTTGGAGGGGTGGGGGGGGGGGGGGGGGGGGGGTGGGGGGTTTCAAAACACAAATGCGGGCAAAGGTGAGAGAAAAATTACTTACAAAGGATGATGGGGACTTTTTTAAAAAAAAAAACTTTGGTTGCTGTGTACAATGAACTGGTAAATGTAGTGGTGGATGCAAGTACAGCTACATTTAGTTAAGTACATGCATAGGAAAGGGCCAAACACAAGAACGTGGCACTAGTTTAGTTTGGGAACATGATCAGTGTAGACTAGTAGACCAAAAGGTCTTTTCCATGCTGCATGACTGATTGCGAAATATCATATGCCAAAGAATTAGAAAAAGACCCAAGTGTCATAGGAGACTCAACTTCCAATAACGAGATTGTCAGCCAGAATTCAGGAGCAGTGAAGTCACTAGAGTTCAAGACCAGACATTTCAATATGTTTACTAGACGGATTCTTGGGGTGGCAGAGCTGACATATGAAATGAGTGGATCAGTTAGGAGAATATTCACTGGTGCCTAGAAAGATTGTAAGTGAGATGACTGGGGAGTTCAGAACTAGTGGTCTCAGTTTAGGATTGAGATAAGCAGAAATTTCTTCACTTAGTGTTGAGCCTATGGCACTCTGCCACAGAAAGTAGTTGAGGCCAAAACATTGCATTTTTTTAAAAAAAAGTCGCTATCGTTCTTACAAGTTAAAGGGTATGGGGGCACAGCAGGGACAATACTGAATGGCGTGATAATACTGACAGATTGATCTGGTTTGAACAGCTGAATGGACTACTCCTGCTCCCATTTTCTACATTACTCTGTTACCGCCCACACCAAGGCTTGACCCTCAAATGGGCAGGTGACAAAGTACTACCCTATCAGCAGTGTCATCTTTTGGATGAGATGTCAACACAGGGACTCAACATACTTTCCTATGGAGAAGTAAAACATGGCATGCCAAAACTGAAGAAACAGAAATTATCCATGGCATCCAGATCAATAATTATCCCTCAGCCAACATCATTAAAAAAAACTCAGTTATGAAAGTTTGTGTGCCAGCTGACTCTAGTACTTCCTACATTTCGAAAGGAACTATGCTTCAAAAAGTACTAATCAACTGTAAAACACTTCAAGACATCCAACTGTGAAAAGCTGCTGTGCAAAGTTTGCATATAAACGTAAGCCCTTATTTTATTCTACAGAAAGAAAATAATGCTTGGTAAAGCAATTAAAAACAAAAGCAAAGGCAGCCTATATAGCTGGATCAATCAACAACAGTCTGCACAGATCAGATTTCACCTGAAGTAATGAGTCAATATGAAAGCACTGCACAGACTACAGTGGAAAAAACTGGAATAAGAGAGAAAGACAAATAATCACAAAGTTCTAAAGTCTAGACACCGCTCGGGCGGCATGGTGGTTAGCACTGCTGCCTCACAGCGCCAGAGACCCGGGTTCAATTCCCACCTCAGGCAACTGTGTGTGTGGAGTTTGCACATTCTCCCCGTGTCAGCGTGGCTTTCCTCTCGCAGTCCAAAAATATGCAGGTTAGGTGAATTGGCCATGCTAAATTGCCTGTAGTGTTAGGTGAAGGGGTAAATGTGGAGGAATGGGTCTGGGTGGGTTGCTCTTCAGAGGATCGATGTGGACCTGTTGGGCCGAAGGGCCTGTTTCTACACTGTAAGCAATCTAATCTAATCAAACCAAAAAAGGTTTAACAAAACAGCTAAATTACTATTTTGGATATTATCAATACTAGATTCAAATTTCTTAGTCTAAAAATTGTACAATGATTAATCGATGTGTACATTTATGATTCAATTCTTTATTCTGAGAATATTGAAATTTGCTAATATCAATTACTAATGAGAAATTGGTTACAATTATGAAAAGGTTACACGATGATTGATTTGCTCTGCTCACCTAATTCTGTGTAGAAATATTGTTTGAAAGAAAAGGATGTATGAAAGATGCTATTTCAGTCAGACATTGCCTTAAAGTGTTATTGACTTTCATGAAATTCAATTCAAAATTATAGCATTTTACACATTTAAGCATTTTGAACATCAATTGCACTTTCTTCATAGTTAGGACTTTGTTAAACAGTCTAATTACATTTTGTGTAATTTCTTCAGATTCTACTTAAATGCAGTGGGGTTTTTGAACTTATTACTGACTGTAGCAGCAGATCAGCCCTGTTCTAGTTATTGTTAATCAACCTGTTCAGAGATGTAATGGCACGTTCTGGAGTAGGTGTGATTAGAACCCAGGCCGTCTGGCTGGAGGTGGGGACCTATTACTGCACCACAAGAGCTCTACAGCAGACCACTGATTTTAAACAGGTGATGCCAATACAAACAGTGATACCATAGCTGCTAGCAAATCTGAAATAAACAATCCTACAGATGTACAACAGGTTTGGCTGCAGCCAGTGATTGAAAAGGAATGGTAATGATTTGATTCAGCGATTCTGAAGGATCAACTCAGCAGTTAGCCGTTTCAAACCAAAAGAGAAAATGCTGGAAAATCTCAGGAGGTCTGGCAGCATCTGCAAGGAGATAAGAGCTGACATTTCGAGTTTAACTGACCCTTTGTCAAAGCTAGCTGTTTCCTTCGCCACAAGTTCTGCCAAACCCGCTGTGTATTTCCATTAAAGATTTTTAACATCTCATTAAATTATCTTACAAGTATAGTAAGCAAATCGTATTAGCATTAACTTGGCCAGTACATTTTTGCGTCGTAAACAGCATTACTTTAATTGAAAGACAGTGTGTCTTGCCTGCAATTACACACGCAGTATGGTAATACTGAAAGCACCACAGATGTTCCATAAACATCGAAAACTGAAGCTTCAAAACACCCCCCAGACCACACAAAACAGACTAGATAGTTCCCAGTGAAGAGGATACATGCTGACTTTAGGATATTAGTCAGTTGATTAGATGGTAAAAGTGAGAAATGGAATTTAACCCAATGAAATGTGTGGTATTTGGAGAACACAAACACACAAGGGAATACTCCAATTGGAGGACTGGTCTGGAAACACTCGATCTCACCGGATCTCGGTAGCTAGGCAGATTCAGGCCTAGTTAGTACTTAGATGGGAGACTGCCTGGGAATACTAGGTGCAATAGGCTTAGGGGGCCCTCTTGTGGTGCAGTGGTATCGTCCCTCCCGTTCCACAAGTGTGTAATAATATCACTGAATACGTCGATTAGAAAAATTGGTTATTTAAAACTGGAGAGGGGTAAAGGAAGTGACAGACTTTGGAATGCATGTCCACAGGTCCATGAAGAAGTCAGGAAAGGCATATAAAGTGGTAAAGTTGTCTCATGAGATTTTTTTCATTGGGTGAGGTATTGAATACAATAGCAGGGTTGTGACACAAACTATATAAAACAGTGGTTAGGTCACAGCTGAAGTTACATGCACATTTCTGGTCACCATATTATAAGGAAGATGAAACTGTTCTTCACAGAGTATAAAGGAGATTGACAAAAATGTTCTGAGTTTGGTATGAGAAAGATTAGATAGGCTGAGGTGTATTTCATTCAGGTTATAAAATAATGAGGAGCTTGGATAGAGTGTAGGGAAGACTTGTTTCCCCTTGTGAAGAAGTTAATTACTGGGGGCACTGGAAGAAAGATTAAAGGGGGCATGAGGAAGATGTTTTCATGCGAAGGACATGGGTGCCTGGAATACACTGCCAGTTTTGGAGACAGAAACCTGAACTCATTTAAAAATCTACATCTGCAACCTACAAGGCTACAGACCAGAAGATGAAAAGTGGAATTGGAGTAGGCAACTCATTCTGTGAGCAAAGGTTGAACAGTCTTTCTGTAGTGTAACTTTTCTATGGTTCTTAAATGGAGGTTGACATACATACAGGATAAAGACAAATTACAAGCATGGGTGATCACCATCTTTGCCACTAACCACATGAGGTAGCAGGGTCCCTGCAACACAGCATGTACCCCTCATGCTCAGTTCACTGGCACCAGTAAGAATGATACCAACTGGAGTGGGGGAAGAGAGACCAAGAGATAGAGAGAGACAGAGAGAAGAGGAAGGGTTCTGGATAATTAAGGTGGATTTACATACGTGCCTGAAAAATGGATTGGGTGAGTACAATTAGCAAAAGTGTTTTAGCATGGAGAGGAGTGCCAGCTGTAACCCTCCTTACTTAAGATACTCAGGAAATTATTTCAAGTCAGGTTGAAAGTGAACAAATGACTGTTACAGAAATTAGGAAGATGCTCTTGGAGTAAAAGATGTTAATCTTATTAGTCAAGCACAGAAGATAAAAACATTAAATAAAGATGGTTCAAACGGAATTGGATGTTACGACAAAAAGTTCGAGCAATGGAGAAACGCACTTCTAAAAGCAAATGTTTTCTTCTCTTTGGCTGTCTTTTGAGATGAATCCGTACTTTTAGTGTATGGCACAACTCCTCTAGCACCTCCACACAAGGCATCATAACAATTCTGAATGACTACAGTCAGCAGTACTGGAACACAACATGCTAAACCACTTCATGCTCAAGAGGATCTACACTTAAGCACTGAGAAACTGGCTTTGTTTAGCAAGTCCAATTGCAGGAATAAGTCTCCCAAAGATCTTCCTTCTGAACAACCCTCGCCGAAAGAATTTTATTCACCAAAGCTGGGAAACACCAGCTCTTCAATTCTTCAGTTAAAACAATTCCCTTCAAGTACATACTCAAGTCACTTCAAAAGCTTTCATGAAAATGCTTCAAATTCTATTTAGAGTCATAGAGATATACAGCATGGAAACAGACCCTTCCGTCTAAGCCGACCAGATATCCCAATCCAATCTAGTCCCACCTGCCAGCACCCGGCCCATATCCCTCCAAACCCTTCCTATTCATATACCCATTCAAATGCCTCTTAAAATGTTGCAATTGTACCAGCCTCCACCACATCCTCTGGCAGCTCATTCCATACACTCACCACCCTCTGTGAAAAAGTTGCCCCTTAGGTCTCTTTTATATCTTTCCCCTCTCACCCTAAACCTATGCCCTCTACTTCTGGACTCCTGACCCCAGGGAAAAGACTTTGTCTATTTATCCTATCCATGCCCCTCAATTTTGTAAATCTCTATAAGGTCACTCCTCAGCCTCTGACACGCCAGGGAAAACAGCCCCAGCCTGTTCAGCCTCTCCCTGTAGCTCAAATCCTCCAACCCTGGCAACATCCTTGTAAATCTTTTCTGAACCCTTTCAAGTTTCACAACATCTTTCCAATAGGAAGGAGACCAGAATTGCACACAATATCCCAACAGTGGCCTAACCAATGTCCTGAACAGCCACAATATGACCTCCCAACTCCTGTACTCAATACTCTGCCCAATAAAGGAAAGCATACCAAACACCTTCTTCACTATCCTATCTACCTGCGACTCCACTTTCAAGGAGCTATGAACCTGCACTCCAAGGTCTCTTTGTTCAGCAACACTCCCTAGGACCTTACCATTAAGTGTATAAGTCCTGCTAAGATTTGCTTTCCCAAAATGCAGCACCTCGCATTTATCTGAATTAAACTCCATCTGCCACATTTCAGCCCATTGGCCCATCTGGTCCAGATCCTGTTGTAATCTGAGATAACCTTCTTCGCTGTCCACTACACCTCCAATTTTGGTGTCATCTGCAAACTTACTAACTGTACCTGTTATGCTCGCATCCAAATCATTTATGTAAATGACAAAACGTAGAAGGCCCATCACAGATTCTTGTGGCACTCCACTGGTCACAGGCCTCCAGCCTGAAAAACAATCCCCACCACCACCCTCTGTCTTCTACCTTTGAGCCAGTTCTGTATCCAAATGGCTAGTTCTCCCTGTATTCCGTGAGATCTAACCTTGCTATCAGTCTCCCATGGGGAACCTTGTTGAATGCCTTACTGAAGTCCATATAGATCACATCTACTGCTCTGCCATCAATCTTCTTTGTTACTTCATCAAAAAACTCAATCAAGTTTGTGAGGCATGATTTCCCAACGCACAAAGCCATGTTGACTATCCCAAATCAGTCCTTGCCTTTCCAAATACATGTACATCCTGTCCCTCAAGATTCCCTCCAACAACTTGCCCACCACTGACATCAGGCTCACTGGTCTATAGTTCCCTGGCTTGCACTTACCGCCCTTAACAGTGGCACCACGTTTGCCAACCTCCAGTATTCCAGCACTTCACCTGTGACTATCAATGATACAAATATCTCAGCAAGAGGCCCAGCAATCACTTCTCTAGCTTCCCACAGGGTTATTGGGTACACCTGATCAGGTCCTGGGGATTTATCCACTTTTACCCATTTCAAGACATCCAGCACTTCCTCCTCTGTGATCTGGACATTTTGCAAGATGTCACCATCTATTTCCCTACAGTCTATATGTTCCATAGCCTTTTCCACAGTAAATACTGACGCAAAATATTTCAGGTAATCCATTCAAGATCATGCATAAAAAAAAATTAAAAATCACAACATTAGATCATAGTCCAACAGGTTTACTTGGAAGCAGCAGCTTTCGGATCACTGCTCCTTCATCAGGTGATTGTGGAGAATAAGACAGAATTTATAACAAAAGATTAGTGTCATGCAACTGAAATACATTGAACAAACTAGTTTGCTGTTAAGTTTTTCATCTTTTAGAATGGGTTGCAGGTTTTGGTTCATTAATATGTAAACCCCAGAAGTACTTCGAAGTCACATTCGAGATAAATTAAGGTTTTATATATAAAAAAAAGAAGTTGACATCTGAGCACAGACAGTGCATTAAAAAGGTGTAAGGTTCGAGTCTGTTTGTATCCCAATCTTGAGTCAGACTGGTTCTATATCCAAAGTAGGAATGTAGAAAATATTACATGGATTGATTGCCTGCCGGCCGATTGTACATTTTATGAGCAAAGTAGAATACATCTGCAAATACAAATTCACCCCATAAATTTGACGGGGTGCATGCGAGAGGGAAGGGGGCATAAAGGAGATTGCAAGAGTGAGAGATTTGGGAGGTGGGAGAAGAAAAGAGAGTCCTATGATCATTGTGGTTCCTGTCATCTGTATTTATGGCTACTAGGGACAGCTGGCTAGTAGGTGTTAGTGGATGTGGATTGCTAGTTGTCTGCCTGTTTGTCCTATACAGTGTTTCTTGCAGTCTTTGCATGGAAACTTGTAAATTACGTTAGCCTTTCATATGATGGGCATCGGGTCTTTTGTCCTGGTGTGTTGTTGTCTGAGTGTGGCTGTTGGCTTATGGGCTGTCATGAATCCCAGTGGTCAGAGTTCTGGCTGTCAATTAGGAGACTTTAATGTAAGGTGGTGTGGCTAATGAGTAAGGTCATGACCTGTCTGCATCACGTTGTCTGTCTCTTTGGCATCTGCAGATGAAGTTGCAGGGATATCTGCTCTTGGCAAATACTCTGTTGAGCTGTTGTTCTTCTTCCCTGTGTAGGTCGGGAGTTTGAACAGGGTCCTAATACAGCCACCCAAACACAAACAAGGGAAGCTGCATTAGGACGCTGTTCAAAAGGGCTACAACACACTGCAGCACTCCCGACCTACAAATGGAAGAACACCACCTCTACATAGTATTCGCAAAGAGCAGATATCCCTGCAATGTCATCTGCAGACGCAGACATGTCATGACCTTACTCACTAGCCACGCTACCTTCGATAAAAACCCCCAAAACTGACAGCCAGACTAGTTTGACCACTGGGATTCATGACAGCCCATAAACAAACAGTCACACCCAGACAACAACCCATCAGGACACAAAATCCGATACCCCTCATGTGCAAGACTAACATAATTTGCAAGATTCCATGCAAAGACTGTAAGAAACACTATATAGGGCAAACAGGCAGACAACTAACAATCCACATCCACAAACACCTACTAGCCACTCAATGCCACTACCACCTGTCCCTCATAGTCATACACACAGATGACAGGGACAACACAACAATCAGAGGACAAGCCAAACAGAACTAAAGAATTCCTAGAAGCTTGGCACTCATCCTCTGGCTCTATCAACAAACAGACCTGGACTCAATATACCAGCCACTACAACTAACAACTGGAACCGGCAACCGGAAGCAGCAGGAACGGAACCAAATAAATTCCAGAAGAGACAGTACAGCAGCGCTTCACAGGAGGCTGAAGATATCACCTAGATAGGGGATGAAACATCTGCAAAACAACTTCCCAGCTCGATGAACATAACCACAACCACGACAACCAGCACCCGAGCTACAAGTCTTTACGCAAACCTTGATCAACCTGAAAGCTCTAATTAAGGCAAAAGTGCTACCATTCACCTATAGCTGACACTTCAAAGCAAAGTCTGCTACAGAATGTTAGTTAGACCAGAGTACTTAGTGTCCAGTTCTTCATATTAGAAAAGCAATGTGGAAGCAGACAAAGTGCAAAAAGTGTTGATCATTAATAGAACAAATAGAAGATTTTACAGGAGCTTGACTAGGAAGAAACAGAGATGCTTAAAATTATGTACGGCTTTTATATGGTGGATGCAGAGAACAGGATTCCACTTCTTGGGCTGAAGCAGGAGCAGAATCAACATTGATAGAGGATATAACTCAATCCAAATTTCTGACTCAATTTAACATTTTACTCAGTGGTGAGAGAAGTACCTTTAAAAGGGACAACCAAAAGTGCATAGTCTCTTGCTGTGCCGGAACATCAGAGATCTACAGTACAGAAAAAGGCCCTTCTACGCATTAGAGTCAAACAACCACACAAGTACTCTAGTCCCATTTTCTGGCATCACAAGTGCACATCTAAATACTACTAAATGTTAAAAGGGTTTCTGCTACCACCAAGCTGATAGATAGAGTTCCAGATTGCCACCATCCTCTCAGGGATAAAGGTTTTCGTCACATCTGTTCTAATCCTTCTGCCCGTCTTACCTTAATTCTGTGCCATTCTATATTAAAATCATTATATTTGCTTGCTCCCCCATCTCAACTGGCTAACTGCCTGAAGTTCACCAGCCTATGGCAAGCCAAAATGTCATTGTAACTGCCTGGGGATAAATTTCCTTCTTTTATTTTGGAGGTGGACAGCAATTTATCGGTTTCCCCATAGTTAAGTAATGAACAGCATTAAGGAAATTGTCCTATTATATGAATTCATACTTCAACCAAAATGTTCTAGTTTCTTTTGTTGGCTTGGGTAGACACTATTACAGTAGATACAAGTTCATATACAACTCAAAGTGGAGGAGTTCAGGTTTCCTCCGATTACAGGTTCCACTGAACCTGACAAAGCCAATGTGGAATAAGGTGTCACAATTTAAAACTGAACTGTCACCCACTTCAGACTGATGGAAAAACAACTTTGAAATTTCCCCAGAAGGCAATGGATGCAGAATCTTTAAATATTAAGGCAGGGTAAACTGGGAATGAAAAATTATCTGTGGCTGGGGGAGGAGAGCAGGAAGATAGAGTAGTGGTTAAAATCAGATCAGCCACGATCTCTTTGAATGTGGAGTAGGTTCTTCAATGGGTTGAGTGGCCTACTCTACTCCTTTGATAGAGGAACAATATATAAAACCGCCCCTAATAATTTGGTGATCACTGAGAAATGCATGGAACAAAAGTTTAAAAACAGTGTAACAAACTGGACAGTAAGAAACAGCCCCTTATGGTTCACATTTAAAAAAAAATCACAAAATGTAAAACAAATCCACTTTTAATGCATCCCTTTCAATCTTTAAAGTTCACAAATTTAGTTTCTTTTGCAGTGCAAAGAATTTTAAAAAGCTAGAAAATGTTGAATTGAATTGAATTGTCACGCGTACACAGGCACAGTGAAAAGCTTTGTAAGGGGTTCTACACCCTCAAAACCACAGAACTCCCACGGGCAATTCACCCCTCTTCTAATAGTACTTGGCATCATTACAAATAAATAATGCTTGGGTCTGGGATTTCACAGGAGGGGGCTAAAGTTCACGAAGTTAATTACACAGCACGAATGTTCAGAAACACAGGTGGCGGTGCAGAGTCTGCAGCTCTTCCTTACCCAAGAGATTTGGGTCCACTTCATTCCAGTCAAATGAGGTCAGAGGTGCACAGAAGTCAGAGTTCTTGTTGTTATTTAGTAAGCATTCTAGCCTGGTTTCTGTATCGCTCACCTGGAACATATAGAAAATGAGAAAAGCATTGAGTAAATTTCCCTGCCTTGAGTCTACCCATTATTTTGATGGCCACAGTTCATGTTAATCCTCCTTCCCCCAGGGGCCCCACTGAGACATCATCTAAATTTGAATCCCTCAAACAAACCTGGCCTGGGAAAAGCTATTCAATAAGAGGCAATCCCGATGTAAGAACTCCAAGTACTTCATCACAAATAAAATGGATGATTTCAAAAATCAAGTGCACTGAAGCCATTTAATGCACTCCATACACTGCCCAGACATTAATTTCAGCCACTTAATCTTTTAAATCTTGTTACCATACTTCACTATCATTACCTAAAAACGCAATTCCCAACAGACTACAATTTACACCTCCCAGTATTTCGAGAGAGTGAGGCACAGTTAGAGACATATCAACAACACACCTGCAATCACATTTGAGAAACAGAAGTTATTTACTCCCCAATGGTTAGTCAGTAAATACAAAGCAAGGTACACTTAAACTAAACGAAATGGTTCCTAGTGTAAGGATGCATCAATGTTGAGAGGGCCTCAAAGATTTAGGGCATAAAGGAGGAAAGAAAGATCATTCAGCAAGGGATGCTGCTCTCAAATCACTACTCAGTAATTCTTGTCAGAAAAAAAATGAGAGATTGCACTTTAGGAGAAACTTTAGCTGGACTGAAAGGTTGCTGTGATTGACCAATATAGAGCTGACATGTTTCAATGAGAAGTGCACGCTGATGCACAAGCCCCACCTTCCAAAAGCTATCACAAACATGTAAATATCCAACTAAACCACAAAGATAATTTATCTGACAGTTACTTAAGACAAAAGTAATTTACATGAGGTTTCATCGTTACATTAGTTATTCAAGATTAGACAACAACAGCTCCTCCACCACAATCCTCAACATCAGTGCTCATGTACTCAACACCCTACCCATATGCCGTTTACACTCAACTGCGTGGCCAAATTCCATCCCAACTCAATTTCTAAGTTTGCCAACGACATCACTGTTGTAGGTCAAATCTCAAACATCGACAAGATAGAATACAGGAAAGACATTGCATGCTTAGCGGCATGATGGAAAGACAATAATCTCTCCATTAACGTCAACAAAAGCAGCAGCTGGTCATTGACTTCAGGCAATGGAGTACAGTGTATGCTTCCATCTGCATCATTAGTGCTGAGGTGGAGATTATGAACAGCGTTAGGTTTTTGGGAGTGACGATAACCAACAATCTGCCTTGGATCACCCATGTCGACTCAACAATCAAGAAAGCACAACAATGTTTCTGCTTCCTCAGTAGACTATGGGAATTCAACATCTCCAAGAGGACTCTTACAAATTTTTAGAGATGCACCAGATAAAGCATCCTGCCTGGATGCACCACAGCGTACTATGGCAACTGCTCTCCACCCACCACCCCCCGCCAAGACCATGTGAAACTATGTGGAGTCTTGAACACAGTCCAATCCATCACACAACCCAGCCTTCCATCTTCTGACTCCGTCTAGACATTCCGCTGTCTTGGGAAAGCAGCCAACATCAAAGACCCCTCCCAGCCCAGTTATACTGTCTTCCATCAGACAGAAGATATCTAAGTATTAATACTGATATGAATAGATTCAAGAACAGCTTCTTCCCTACTGTTATCAGATTTTTGAACAGACCGCTCAATTTTCATTCCGATCATACTCTCTGAACCTCTGCCATGGCTGTAACACTATTCTTTACTGCATTCCGCTACCCTGATGCACTTTATATGGTATGATCTGTCTGTATAGCACGCAAAACAACAATTTTCACTGTATCTCTGCGCATGTCAGAGATAATCAGTACCTGTTTAAACTTTCGCACATTCATTCACATGCAAGACAGACAAAACAGATAGTTCGACATTAATATTAGAGGTGGAAAAATATAGACATGGAAAGCAATTTCTGTCAAAATTCAGACCACAAGGATGGACGTATTTCTTTTAGCTCTTTGGTCATTGCAATGATCAGCTAAATTTCTTCCAAACAGTGGCAGAGGGGAATTCCTCTCAAGCCATATCTCAAGTCTCCTCATCTGACATTGTTCATTCTAAGCTGGGATGTGATTCTACAGAAAATGGCCAACTTTTATGCATAAACCCAGATCAAGAAGATTGTTTTCCTATCTGGACATCATAACCTTAGCTGATTTCCAAACACAAGCAACTTACAGTATATGATACGAAGAGCAGTCTGGAACAGCTGATGGGGAACCCTGACCGCTGTCTCTTCCTTAGTTGAAGAAGATTGAGGCTACAAGAATACCAAGGACTGACTGGATGAGCACAGGTAATGTTTCTCAGTATCAGTCAAACTTTGCTACTTTAGTTTTAGGAAACTGGCACATGTGATTACACTCTTATAAAACAATCCTTTAAAAATCCACAAACATAATTGTCCAGAACACACATTAATGTTCTCCACACTAACAGCAAGTTGTCATGACCTGAAAGCCCCTTGTGCCTTTACTCCCTCTACTGGTTTCACTTTCGGATAAATCAATGCATAATACTCTCCCCCCTACATTCCCTCCTACCCCCCCCCCACCCACCCCCGTTCCCTCCCCACACCCCCACGATCCCTCCCCCCCCCCACTCTCCCGCTCACCCCCCCTCCGCCCTCCCCCTTGCTCCCCCTCCTCCCGCTCACTCCCCTCATTCCCTCCCCCGCGCTCCCCCTCCTCGTTCCCTCCTCCCACCCACCCCCCTCGCTCCCTCCTCCTTTACTCCCTCGACTGGTTTCACTTTCGGATAAATCAATGCATAATACTCTCCCCCCTACATTCCCTCCTGCCCCCCCCACCCCCGTTCCCTCCCCACACCCCCACGCTCCCTCCCCCTACCCCCCGCTCTCCCTCCTCGTCCCCCCCCCCACTCTCCCGCTCACCCCCCCTCCGCTCTCCCCCTCGTCCCCTCCTCCTCGCTCCCCCTCCTCCCGCTCACTCCCCTCATTCCCTCCCCCGCGCTCCCTCCTCCCGCTCACTCCCCTCATTCCCTCCCCCGCGCTCCCCCCTCCCGCTCACTCCCCTCATTCCCTCCCCCGCGCTCCCCCCTCCCGCTCACTCCCCTCATTCCCTCCCCCCTCCTCGGTCCCTCCTCCCGCCCACCCCCCTCCGCTCTCCCCCACCGCGCTCTACCCCACCTCGTTCCCTCCCCTGCGCTCCCCCCCCACCTCGTACCCTCCCCCCCCGGTCTCCCCTCCTCATACCCCCCCCCCCCTCTCCTCATTCCCCCCCCCCCTCTCCTCATTCCCCCCCCCGCTCGCTCCTCCTTTACTCCCTCTACTGGTTTCAGTTTCGGATAAATCAATGCATAATACTCTCCCCCCCCTACATTCCCTCCTACCCCCCCCCACCCCCGTTCCCTCCCCCCATCCCCACGCTCCCTCCCTCCCCCCTGCTCTCCCACCTCATTCCCTCCCCCCCTCCGCTCCCTCCCCCGCAATCACCCCCCCTTGCTCTCCCCCTTGGTTCCCGCCCCCCCTTCATTCCTGCTCCCCCCTTCGTTCCCTCTTCCCCCCTCATACCCATCCCCACGATCCCTCCCCCCCACTCTCCCCCCATTCCCTTCCCCCCCTCATTCCCCCCCCACCGCTGTCCCCCCCGTTCCCTCCCCCCCACTGCTCTCCCCCCACCCCCGTTCCCCACCTCCCTCACTCCAACTGCCCCCTCTGATCCCCTCTTCTCCCGAAACCCATGCACTTCCCTGACCCCCCCCCCCAGAGGCAGGCCTCATCCGCGGCCTCTCCTCACCCTCCAGACCCGTAGATAGTCTCCGGAGGTGGCGAGCAGGTCGGGGTAGACGCCCTTGGTGTCGGGGATCCACATGATCTTGGTGGTGGGGTACGGGTGGTCGAAGGTGTTGCGGGCGATGAACTCGGAGCTCTCCTCGTCCAGGCCCACGATCTGCACCTTGTTGTTGTACTCCTCGACGAAGGAGCCGAGCGCCAGGCGGAACCGCTTGTCGGGCCGCACGCTCCAGTTCATGGCGTACACGGTCCATGGCGCCTCGTACTTATAAATCTCCTTCCTCTTGCCGTGCATGCTCATCTTGGGATGGCGATGTCAGGCCGTGCCCTCGGAGCCCAGCCCAGCGCGGCCCGGCCTCGCCTCGCTTGCTCAGAGACTCAGTCCCCGCCGCCAACGCGCTGCGCCGGGCCCTGATCCCCCAACAACAATAAACCGCTCAAAGTCACAACGGAAACCGGCCGATAACTGACAGCCACCTTCACCAATCACAGCCCGGGATCGCCCGATTGACAGCTCGAATGACCGTTCCTATGCGGGGGCGGGCCTACCTGTCGATCTTTGGTCTTTATTGGTTAGAATGATTAAATGCAGGGTGACAAATGTGAAAGATGCCCAATCAAATCTAGGTTGAGAGGCGGGAGCTGACCCCCGTCCTTGATTGACGGTGGTGCTGAATGAAGGATTCTGGGAATCTGAAAGGCGGTTTTTTTTGTCCGTTGCTGTGTTAGTTTTGAACCAGCGAGCGCGGGCTGCAACTTGATTGACAGAGAGCTCACCAGTCAGAATGAACACAAGAGGCGCAGGCGCAGTTGCTGTACTGGTAATTAACGGACGGTTATTCATTGGGACGTTGGATTCGAGTGGCCAACACCGCTTGATTGACAAAAGAAAATATCCAGTCAGACGGGAGCTTTGGGAAGGCGGGCACAACGGTGACCGGGCCGTATTGAATGACAGGCGTATTGACCAATCGAAAGACAGAACTCCCTTGGACCCCACTGTCATTAACCCTCAGACCCACAATGGGCGAGTGATCATGTTCCCGCCTAAAGAGCTCATGAAGTTTGTGTAGAGCCCAAACTGTGACTGGGATCTTCTGGGTCAGATGGTCCTCATTGCACCCAAACTGTATATGGGGACTCAAACCATGACACCCTCCACTCCACCTTGCCCTTCTCAATCCATTGGGTTGGTCATCAGCTGAACCACTCTCTCCCAATCTCTCTCCGTTGGAGAGTATTCCATCATATTCCTGACTGTAGATGGTGGACTGGCTTTGGGAACTAGAGAAGAATTGACAGCACAATTCCCAGCACTTGTGCCCGTTGCCTCTATATGGCCAGTCTGGTTAGGTTTCTGGACCAAATGGAAATGGGTCATTGCCAATCATACAAGTGACACAAACGCTAGCTGCCACCTATCACCCAAACCTGAATATAAACCGACGCAGAATGCTTCAGCGTCTGAGGTGAATGGTTTTGAACAGTGCAAAATGGGCAGCTTGGTGGGTCAGTGGTGAGCAGTACTGCCACGCAGCACCACGGGACCCGGGTTCAATTCCAGCCTTGGGTGACTGTCTGTGTGGAGTTTGCACATTCTCCCCGTATCTGCGTGGGTTTCCTCCAGGCGCACAAGTTTCATCCCACAACCCAAAGATGTGCAGATTAGGTGAATTGACCATGCTATAGTGTTCATGGATGTGAAGGATAAGTGCATTACTCAGGGGTAAATTTTGAGGAATGGGTTTGGGTGGGGTACTCTTCTGAGGGTTGGTGTGGACTTGTTGGGGCAAAGGGTCTGTTTCCACACTGTGGGAATTCTAATTCTAAAACAGCCAATTTCTGGCTTTTTGAGGAGAGATGACAGTGTCTGAAGAGGCTAGAACACTACTCCGGAGAAACCCTACAGCACTTTCACTGGGCTGAACTCTAATGGCCAAGAAGCATAATCACCCTCCTTTGTGCCAGCTATGACTCCAACCAGCAGAGAGATTTTTCTAGTTCCAAATGACTTCAATTTTACTGGATATTCCACTCACCACTTATTTCTGGAATTCAATTTGTTTTTCGGTGTTTTTGTGCAAATCTGTAATGAGGTGGCCCAAGCAACCAAACTCAACATTGATGAACAGGTTAGTGTTGGGTAAGTACAGAAAAACCATCAATTTCAATCACTTTGTTGAAGACAAGCAAGAAAATTGCTGGGATGACAATTGCAAGGTTCAATTAATGCTTTTTTTTGTGTGGTTAGAAAATACTGGACAATTTTTCTCCTTGTCAGATAGTATTGTAGCTGTTTTGGCACAGCTTGACCAGTCTTCACAAGTCTGGAGCAGTCCCACCTTCCTCTCCTATTTATCTCAACCTCCTTTCTCTCTTCTACCAAAAAAAATCTGAATGAAGGGCTTACGCCGATTCTCCCACTGCTCGGATGCTGTCCAACCTGCTATGCAATTCCAGCACCACATGTATCAATTCTGATCTCCAGTATTTGCAATCCTCACGTTCTCTTTAGTAATATAATCAGGTTGTTGTAAGATCCATAACCTTTGCAGCATCCAGTCAATTATAATGTTTCTTCATTTCACATGGAGTAAATTAAAATGACTGACAAATGACATTTGTAATATTGGGGATCTCAGAGGACGCTAAGATGAAATGTCCACTCAGCACTTCTGGCTGACGACGACGACAACAGCACATTTTTCAGCCTATCTTTTGCTCTCATCTGCTGGGCTTGACCACCATTCTAAATGGGAAGGTTTTTGGAACATTGTCTTAAAACATACAACAGAGTAGCACAGGAACAAGCCCATTGGCTCACCATGTCTGTGTCGACCATGATGCCATTCAAATCCCATCTGCCTGCACATAGTCAATATCCATCTATTCCCTATCTATTCATGTGGTTGTCTAAATGTCTCCTGAACATTGCTATCATATCTGCTCCTACCACCTCTCCTAACAGCTCTTCTTGTTAGTTCTGTCATTGTCCATCGTTATTCATAACGCAATGTGCCAGGCAGATCGTGGGGCATGGAGATACATCAGCGCCCATTGCTTTTGGGTCAGGTGTGGCCACTCAACTCAGGTTGGAGGCCTGAAGCAATTCCAGCATGGTGATTTCTGTCCCTGCCCCTGAAGGCAGCACTAAAGAGTTTGGGTCTGATCCACTATTATCTACAACTAAAAATAGACACCGATCGTTTCTACAAATATATGGTGCTCCCAGACACTGGTCCCAGACAAAACAAGCAAAGCTGTCCCAATACAACATCTCCCAAACTGGGGGGGTCCTGGAGGTGGGGTCCCTTTCAGTGGGGAGCATGTTGAAGGATGGAACCAAACAGGGAATATGCACCCAGTGAGATGGCACTCGGAGTTGGAAACAGTTCTAGCCTGCACAGATACAGGCTACTGGCACTATCTGACTTTGACATAGGGAAAGTGGAGGGGTTTCTGGACAGTTTTATCCAAAACACAGTCACAGAAAACCCAGGATCTGGAAAGGGGAGGTATAGGAGATAGGGACCTGGATTGTGGGGATTTAAGACAAGTTGAGAAGGAAGGGCCACAGGTCTTAGTAGGAACAGGGTTGAAGTCCTGCTGAAAGATTACCAGGATTTGTGCTCTAAATTAGAAAGCAGGAGCTGAAAGATAATCACCTCTGGATTATTGCGAGACTCATAGACTGATGTTGGAACAAACATATCAGGGAAATTAATAAGGCTAAAGGGCTGGTGCGGGAAAGAGAGGCAATTTTTTATGCGCCGCTGTCAGCAGTTCTAGAACAGAAAGAAGCTGCACTATTGAACACATTGGGATGATTTCACCAGTTTCCTCATTTCCCCTCCCCCCACATTATCCCAGTGCCAAGCCTCCAACTCAGCACTGTCCTCCTGACCTGTCCATCATCCTTCTCATTATCCAACTCCACCCTCCTCTCCGACCTATCACCATCTCCCCCACCTTCATCTACCTATTGCCTTCTCAGCTACCTTCCCCCCCTCCCCTCTCCAGCCCACCAGCCTCATTCCTGATGAAGGGCTTATGCCGGAACGTCGATTCTCTTGCTCCTTGGGTGCTGCCTGACCTGCTGTGCTTTTCCAGCACCACAGTCGATGCTAAATTTAATATGTTTGGAATGAAAAGCGTTGACAAATTTTGTAAAAGCCCAATTGACTTTAACATACCCTTTAGAGAAGGAAATCTGCTAAATGGGATAGATGTGGTGGACCCTCAGTGATGTGACTGATTCTGAAATGGCAGAGGATGGCACTCAGTTGTACCAAATTGTTACAGAAAAGTCAAAAAGGAATAAAACTAGACTGACCATCTGGCTTTGAAATAGACACCAAAAAATGATAACAGTGTGTCTAATCCTACCAAACCTGCAAACTATTCCTTATTATTTTAAGGTTTATGTCAAATTGGGAGAACTTTCCCACAGATTAGAATTTCCCATCATTCATTACTTGAAAGATATGAATCTAAGTGGGTTTGAGGAACAAATATACCAAATGTTTGCCACAAATTAGCAAAATTATCTTTTTAAAAAGCAAAAGAACCATTCCCTTTATTTCTAGAAGGACAGGGTTGAAAAGTAGGACAGTTACATTGTGATTTCAGTTGATGTCATTGGGGGGCAACTTGCAGATAAGAAATAGGCTACGAAGGATTGGTCATTGTGGAACTAAGAGAAGTGATTACAGCTCCATCAAACTGGCAGCACCAACTCATGGTTGAATTTGGACATCAACTGTATATTTCCACCTGCTCTGCATATCCCTTGTTTGTCTGAGTTGTTAAAAATCCTTCTTTCCCAATTTTAAATATATTCAACAAAAGAGTATCTGGGGTAGAGACTCCCAAAGATTCACAGTTGTTTGAGTGAAGTAATTTTCATTCATTGCAGTCCTAAATGGTTTTCCCGTATTCTGAGAAAATTGCTATAGTGTTTTAGATTCCCTGACCTGATGAAACTATTGCTAATAGATCAAGTCCTTTTCTAATCTTGGATGTTTCAATGAGATATTTCTTCTAAATCCCAGACAGTCTGATTCAGTCAGCCTCTCATCATAGGACAGCTTACATATTCAAGAGACGAGTCTAATGAACCATACTGTTTTATCTCCAACATAAGCATATTCTGCAGCAAGACTTATTTATTCCTGTATTCCAATCCCCTTGGAATAAATGCCGACATTTCTTTTACCATCCTATTTGCGTGCTTTATCTGATTGCTAACATTCTGATTGTTGTATGTGCACACCCATGTCCCTCTAAATACCAACATTTACAAGTTTCACATATTTGAAAAGTATCCTCTTTTTGTCTTTGTACCACCTAAGTAAATAACTTTGCCCATACCACGTTATACTCCATCTGCCACTTACTTTGCCTATATATATCTCTTTCAAAACCATGTCTTCCTTACAGCATATCCTTCTACCTTGCTTTGCATTGCTAACAAAACCTAGAATTCCTTGTTTCGTCTTCTAATTCATTAGCATTGGTTTAAATGACCGAAGCTCCAGCACTAATTTTTACCATACTCCACTTGTCACAGAGTGCCATCTTGAAAATGAGTAATCTATTCCACTTCTTTGAATCCTGTCCATTTGCTGATAGTACTCTTGGGGAGTTCCAGGAGGTTGACCCAGCAACAATGAAGGAACAATAATGTAGTGCCAAGACAGGATGGATGGTGTGTGGCTTAACAGGTCGCAAGCCCCAGATGTTCCAGAGTCACAGGAATTCATAACGTCATAAAGCGGTACGGTGGCACAGTGGTTAGCACTGCTGCCTCACAGCGCCAGGGACCTGGGTTCAATTCCTGACTCAGGCGACTGACTGTGTGGAGTTTGCACATTCTCCCCGTGTCTGCGTGGGTTTCCTCCAGGTGCTCCGGTTTCCTCCCACAGTCCAAAAATGTGCAGGTTAGGTGAATTGGCCATCCTAAATTGCCCGTAGTGTTAGGTGTAGAGGAATGGGTCTGGGTGGGTGCGCTTCGGTGGGTCGGTGTAGACTTGTTGGGCCGAAGGGCCTGTTTCCACACTGTAATGTAATGTAATCTAAAATAAACACAAGCAACAAATACCAAACTATATTAATCCCATTTAACTGCACTTGATCAAAAGCGTACTATACTCTGATGTTTTAAGTACTCATCCAGACACTTCTTAAATGTTTCAAGAGTACCTACCCTCTCAGGCAGCTCGGTGCAGATTTCTATCACCCTCTGGGTGAAAACAGACCTCAGACCTCAGACCTCCTCGAAACCACCTACTCCTTCAGCTTAAACTTGTGCCCTCTGGTCTTAGACACATCTGCCATGAGAAAACTATTCTTATGATCTACTCTGCCTATAACTCTTATAATTTTGTCTACATCAATCAGATACCTCCTCAGCCTCCGCTGCCCCAAGGAAAACAAACCTAGCCTATCCAGTGTCTCCTCATAACTGAGACTTTTCATTTTAGGCAACATTCTGGTAAATCTCCTGTGCATCATCTCCAGTGCAATTGCATCCAATTATGTGATGACCAGAACTACGCACAGCATTCTACCTGTGACCTGACCAATGTTTTATATAGTTGTAATGAATCTTCTTTGCTCCTATATTCTACATCCTGGTTAATGAAAGCAAGCAGCCTCTATGCCTTCTTCATCACACTGTCTACCTGTGCTCACAGTTTCAAGGATCTGTGAACTTGTATACCAAAATCCCTTTGCTCCTCAGTTCTCTCTAGGGACCATTGGGATTCATTATGTATATCCTTCCCTTATTACACCTTCCAAAGTGCATTGCCTCACACTTATGAAGATCAAATTTCATCTGCCATTGCTCTTCTCAATTTACCAGCTGATCAATATCAGGCTGTAGCCTGAGGCCATCCTCCTCAATATCAATATCGCCAATTTTTGTGTCATCTGCAAACTCACGAATCGTACCTTCTACATTCACATCCAAATCATTAATTACATACAAACAGCAAGGGTCCCAGCACCGATCCTCGTGGTACATTGCTGGTCAGGCTTCCAATCACAAAATCAACCCTCCAGCCTCACTCTTTACCCCTTATTTGTGAGCCAGTTTTGGATCCAGTTTGCCACCTAGTCTTGGATGCCAACTAACCTTGGATGGCATGAGCCCTTATCTTTTGAGACAGCTGTCCACGTGGGACCTTGTCAAACGTCATACTAAGGTCCATGTAAACAACATTACCCTCATCAATATGTTCAGTCAACTTTTCAAAAAACCTGATTAAATTCATCAGACTGGATCTGTTAGTAAGGAATGTCCAGGGTTAATAGGACTGGGTTTGCTGTTGGTCATTACTGTTCTATTCGTTTTAGCCTTTGTGGTGGTTTGATGCGACTGAATGGCTTGTTCGGGCATTCAAGAAGACAATAAAGAGTCAATCATATTTCTGTCAGTTTGCAGTCCCATGTTGGCTGGACCAGGGAATATTTCCTTCCATAAAGGATATTACTGAGCAAAATGTTTTTATGTACTTTCAGATTTTTTTGTATGAATTAAATTTCATAGCTACCATTGGCCTCTAAATTATTAGGCCAGCAATATCTCTACCAAATACTACTGCCCTCAAATGTATAAGGTTAAACCATTTATAAATGTTATAATTTGTTATAAATTATAAATGGTTAAGTATTCATTGAGCTTTCTTCACATTACTTACAGCTTGCCACAAGTGATGTGCATGCAAACTGGCTGCAGCATTTCCTACACCGGTGAATACTTCAAAAATCATTGGATTCAAAGCAAGATGGGACATCCTGAGGATGGGCAAGGCACTCTAAATGGAAGTATTTTTCTTCTTTTGCAGTAATTTGTTTGCTTTCACATTCTTGTTTCTGAGATTTACTTGAGTTTCAATTCTCTTGTCTATATTTGACCTGTTACAGGGAGAAGGACAGGCCATCCTCCAACAATGTCAGGGCTCAATTATTTGAGGAAGAGCTGAGAATTGGTTTAAGTTTTACATGTAAAACACAAAATTTACATAGAGATTGCATAGCATCGCCCTCTCATCCCCTCATTGTGATGCAATACGTAAATTCGATTGAAATCAAATTTTGTGCCAATAAACACTTATAGTAAACTATATGGATGATAATGATCAAAAGTTCCTTATAATATTTGACAGGAAGCAGCATCTCAGTGATGAAAATAAAATGACAGTTAAATCCTCACATTTTCAGCTTACACAAAACAGCTGAAGGGATTTTGATTCCAGGCAAATGATCAGTAATGTTCTGTGTTCTTCCTGACCCCGACTACAATCCTGCAGGCTGTGCTGAAAGCTGGGTACTGTTTAAGTACAGTGGCCACTATCTTCACAGTGAGCGTTAGCATGTGAAGAGCCTGAAGGAGTCTTATAACAAAGTTCAATCTTATTCACACACATAGCTTTAGACAGTTTGCAGGTTCTCTGGCTGAATGTTCTCTTGCTTAACCCAGGAGTTTAGAAGCTAATCATAATGTGTCAACAAGGATTCCTAACCAGCAAATGGCACATCTATGATCAGGGTGAGGCGAGGTCATCTAGTCGTAAGGGTGGCTTTCTGTTAACTTGTCAGAGTCGAAGGCTGGAAAAGCACAGCCGGTCAGGCAACATCCGAACAAGCAGGAGAATCGATGTTTTGAGCATAAGCTCTTCATCATAGAGTCATAGAGATGTACAGCACGGAAACAGACCCTTCGTTCCAACCCGTCCGTGCCGACCAGATATCCCAATGCAATCTAGTCCCACTTTTCAGCACCTGACCCATATCCCTCCAAACCCTTTCTATTCATATATCCATCCAAATGCCTTTTAAATGTTGCAATTGTACCACCTCCACCACTTCCTCTGGCAGCACATGCCAAATATGTACCAACCTCTGTGTGAAAAAGTTGCTCCTTAAGTCTCTTTTATATCTTTTCCCTCTCACCATAAACCTATGCCCTCTAGTTCTGGACTCCCCACCCCAAGGAAAAGACTTTGTCTATATACCCTATCCATGCCCCTCATGATTTTATAAGCCTCTATGAAGTCACCCCTCAGCCTTTGACGCTCCAGGGAAAACAGCCCTAGCCTATTCAACTTCTCCCTCTAGCTCAAACCCTCCAATCTTGGCAACATCCTTGTAAATCTTTTCTGAACCCTTTCAAGTTTCATAACATCGTTCTGATAGGAAGGAGACCAGAATTGTACACAATATTCCAAAAGTGGCCTAACCAATGTCCTGTACTGCTGCAACACACTCAGTACTCTGACCAATAAAGGAAAGCATACCAAACGCCTTCTTCACTATCCTACCTACCTGCAATTCCACTTTCAAGAAGCTATGAAACTTCACTCCAAGGTCTCTTTGTTCAGCAACACTCTCTAGGACCTTACCATTAAGTGTATAAGTCCTGCTCAGATTTGCTTTCCCAAAATGCAGCACCTCACTTTTATCTGAATTAAACTCCATCTGCCACTTCTCAGCCCATTGGCCCATCTGATCAAGATCCCATTGTTATCTGTGGTAACGTTTGCTGTCCATTACACCTCCAATTTGGTGTCATCTGCAAACTTACTAGCTATACCTCTCATGTTCACATCCGAATCATTTATGTAAATGATGAAAAGTAGTGGACCCAGCACTGATCCAGGAATGGCCCAAGGGGACTGAGAGGTAAATCCGAGAGGCCCAGGACCTGCATGTCTTTGGCGGAGTGGGAGGAAGAGATAAAGTGTTTGGGCCACAGAGTGGTGGGCTCCGCTGAAACATTCTGCAAGTTGGCGTCCTGTCTTCCCAATGTAGAGAAGACCATATCGAGAGCAATGGACACTAGATGACTCCAACCTCACCACCAAAGCAGCAGACTAGGAGGAACACAGTGGTAGCTTGGTGCACCGACGTCTACACCGCTGAAGCCAGGTGCCAATTCACGGACACCTCCTCCTACTGTCCCCTTGGCCACGACCTCACCTCCCATCACCAAACCATCATCTCCCACACCATCCACAACCTTATCACCTTCGGGGATCTCCCACCAACAGCTTCCAACCTCATAGTCCAGGAATCCCACACTGCCCGGTTCCACCTTTCACCTTGAGACGCTCCAACCATATGGAATCAATGTGGATTTCACCAGTTTCCCCATTTTCCCCTTTCCCCCATCTTATCCCCAACCCAACCTTCCAACTCAGTACTGCATTCTTAAACTATTGTACCTGTCCATCTTCCTTCCAACCTATCCTCTCCACCCTCCTCTCTGACCTATCACCTTCATCTACCTATTGCATTCCCAGCTACCTTCCTCCCCAGTCCCACCCGCCTTCCCATTTATCTCTCAGACCCCTTAGGCACCCCCCCCCCCCCCACCCCCAACCATTCCTGATGAAGAGCTTATGCTTGACACATTGACTCTCCTGCTCCTCGGATGCTTGTCAGATGTTGCTTAGAGACTTAATGAACCAGGATAGACAGACGATGGAGTCCAGACACATTTAAGGCAAGGTCTCTGACATGTGACTATCATCGAAGGCAACAAAATATGATTTCATTTGAAATATAGCATAGCCCCCTCACTCTGAATTGTAAGTCTGGATATGTGTTCAAACCTCTGGAATGGGAATTGAACCCTTGATCTTCTATTAGTTGATTGTGTTACCCACTAAACAATGGCTCAAACCTTATGCAATAAATTAATTTGACTTAGTTACCATGAATGATTGGCCCTACTTATTTATTGAGTACATGATAAAGAGAGCTTTCTGTCTCTCGCAGCATGAAGTAGTCCCAGTGTTGGGTTCTTTCCAAAACAGACAAACAGAAGCGAGACAGAGACTGAGCAGGAGTCTTAAAAGTTGCCTTTATTGAAAGCATTTCTTGTACATCTTCAAACTTAAGTTACATTTACTGCGAGTAGACGTGACATTTTATGCAGCATTGTAACCGAAGCTTGTTTATACAATATTCTTATGGTTATCTGTCCTTACTATGATAGACAGACATTTTCTTTACAGAGTCTCTCTCTGTCTTACTCAGTTCACATGACTCTCACAGGCCTGACAGCATTTGCCATCATGCACCCCTTGAGTCATCCACGTTAACCCGATCATCCACGTTAATCTGATCATCCACGTTAACCTGATCACCCACGTTAACCTGATCATCCATGTTAACCCGATCATATTTGCTGTCATGTGCTATTTTAGCCATTCACCTTAATCATCCCGAATACCTTCAGTTGCTGCCCTCCACCACGCTTCCTTTGATTCTGTCAAAGCAGAAAAATGTGTTGCTGGAAAAGCGCATTATAACTTCAAGAGAAGATTGAATCAGCACTGGAGGAGTCCCAGACCAGACTGGAACCGATCTCAGCCATGCTACAAAAGTATGAGCAGGAGATCCAACATCTCGGGCGGTGCATGGAGGAGATAGAGCAGTGAACTGTGGCATCAGAGACCGTGGTAGAATGCTTGGCGGGGCAGATTCAGGCCCTGGATAAACAGGTCCGGGCCTTAATCGAGCAGGTTGATGACCTTGAGAATCGAGGTCAGAGAAAGAATATCCGCATTATCGGATTGCCAGAATGAGAAGAAGATGATCAGCTGGTCAGCTTCCTGGAGCAATGGCTCCCACAGCTCCTGGGACTGGGAGCTAAATCAGGCTGGGTGCACATTGTATGGGCTCACCGGATCGCAGTGCACAGGCCCAGATCAGACTAGCGCTCCCGCCCAGTCCTAGCTCGATTTCAGTGTTACAGAGACAAACAAATGGTTATGGAAGCCTCCAGAATGCTCAAGAAAGATCCACAGGTCCTGATGTACAAGGGGTTGAAAATCATGTTTTTCCAGGACTTTTCTGGGCCTGTGATTTGGAAGAGGAAATCTTATGATGAATTTAAAAAAAGGCTGAGAGACATGAACATTCAGTATTCTGTCAGGTACCCAGCAGTGTTGTGCTTCGGCAGTGGAGGGTCCGTGCATAATTTTGATTCAGCAGAGAAGGTAAAGGATTTCCTAGATACTTCAAAATTGACTGGTTGGGTCAAATACTATGGACAATATTGTTTCCTTTGTTCTCTCTGTTGTTTATTTTGTGTGCCTGTATGGGTGGGATGGGTTAGGTGCCCACATTTAATTTCCATGTGTTTAAGATACATGTTTTCTTTCTGTTTTGCCTGTGTTTGGAGTGCGGCTTCAGCCAGAAGGAGCCATGGAGTTGTTAGAGAGTGGGCAAAGGGGAAAGTCTCCAGTTATTTGTCTTTTGTTTATTTCAGGAGTAGTTATAAGAATTTTTGTTTTGGTACTGCTGTTTTTTTAGATTTTATGAATCTTTTCTTGTCTCCACTCGGCGCATTATGAGTAGGGTTCTTCCTCTCTGGGGGCCACAGGCCACTTTAGATGGTTATGGCTGGTTGTTCATTTAGATGGTGCACCTGGAACATAAAGGGGGATCACTTGCTGGTTAAAAGAAAGTGTGCTCAAGTCTCAGAAAAGAGAGGGTTGATGTTGTTCTGCTACAAGGAACTGACTTAGATGATAAGGAGCATCTAAAGTTACAGCAGGGAGGATCCAGCTGGGTGTTCTTCTTGTCTTTTAATTCCAAAAGCAGAGGAGTGGCTATACTAATACAGAAGAAGCTACCATTCCAGTTGATAGACCCAATTAAGATCCTCAAAGCCCTAATACATGAGGAGGAATGCAGCATTTTGAATGTCTACTGCCCTGCCCACCCCCTCAAATTTTTAACAGATGCACTTTACAGGCTGATGATCCTTGGAGTGCACCTCACAAGACTTCAACCGTCTTATGGATCCCAAGGTGGATAAGATGCCAAACGGTCTTTCAGGCATCTCCCCACAATTCAAACAGTAAGTGGACCTATGTGGCAATGGTTGGTGGATATGTGAAGATGTCTTCACCCTAAGGGAAGGGATTTTAATTTCTTCTTCAACTCGCACAAGTGCCACACAAGGATTGATTTTTTTTTGCCGCTAACTTTTTTGGGTTCAGTACTAACCTGTAAGATTGGGAATATAGCCATTTTGGACCATGCAACAGTGTATTTGGAGGTTAAGATCAGGGGTAACGGGACAAATACGCAGCATTGGCGCATGGATCCTTTTCTCTTGAAATACTGTAAGTTCATTGAGTATTTCACAAGGGAGTTTAAGACCTTCTGGGATATTAATTCGGGTACATCCAGTAACCCATCAGTGCTCTGGGAGGCTGCTTACTCAAGGGCTTACTTAAGGGGTATAATTATCGTGTACTCGCTGATAAGAGGGAAGAGCAACAGCGTATACTTGAGGCCTAATTGAAGGCAGCAGAGACAGACCACCTGTGACTACGTTACAGCAGATTATAGGTCTGCAGTCTGCTCTGAACTCCGTGCTCACCCAGGCAGTGAAGAGAGAGGTCTCCTTCTTGAAGCAAAGACTATTTGAGCACGGTGGTAAGCCAGGTAGATACTTGGCATATCTGGCCAGGAAGAAGAGCGCTCCTCAGTCTCACATGTCCATTAGAGAGGGTACTGACACTCCTACTCCTGAGTCCAAAAAGATCAACGCAGCATTTAGGAAATTTTATGCAGAGAAATACCGGTCAGAGGGCTGTGAGGATGAGTTGGTGAGGATGGAGTCCTTTTTTGAGAATTTGTATCTTCCAGGTATAACTTCGGAGCAAGCCTCCCTTATGAATGTCCCTCTGACAACATAAGCAATACAAGAGGTGGCAAGGCAGCTCCAAAGTGGCATAGCACCTGGCCCAGATGGATTCTCAAGTGAGTTTTATAAGGAATTTATAAACGTGTTGGCTGAGCCAATATTGGGCACGTATAACCATTCATATAGTCAGGAACTGCTTCCCGCCCTCCCTCAGGGAAGCTAATATTTCCCTTATTCTTAACAGAGGGCAAGGCCCTGAGGACTGCACCTCATACAGACCCATCTCACTCGGAATTGTGGATTTTAAAATTCTGTCTGAAACGTTAGCTTTGAGGCTGGAGAAGGTATTGCCCTCTATTGTAAAGGAGGACCAGACAGATTTCATGAAGGGTTGCAGCTCCTCTAACAACATCAGAAGAATGTTGAATATGATCCAAATGTGTCAGCAAAGATCAATCCCCGGCTTGGTAGTCTCCCTAAATGTGGAAAAAGCATTTGATTGGGTGGAGTGGCAGTACTTTTTTATATCTTGGAATGGTTTAGTCTTGGGGGTGGGGGTGGGGGTCTTCGCCAGGTGGGTGGTAGTGTTGTATAGCGATCCCAAGGCAACTGTTCACATGAATGGCATAAAATCAGACATTTTAGTATTGGTAGAGGCAGCCGACAAGGGTGCCCCTTTCACCACTGCTGTTTACTTTAATGATCAAACCACTGGTGGAGACTATTCTGAAGGATCCCAAAATAGTTGCCCTAGAAGTGGGAATAGGAGTGTATAAAATCACTCTCTATGCAGACAATGCCCTCCTCTTTCTGTCTAACCTGACAATGTCTGTGCCTCACTTAATACAAAATATTAATTTATTTGGCTCTTTTTCGGGGTATAAAATTAATTTTTTGAAATTGGAGGCCATGCCCGTGGGGGGATCTTGAAGGTGGAACTTGATTTCCTTTTAGGTGTTTTCATTACCCCTGCCTTTCACCAACTGTACAAAGCTGATTTTGTACAATTACTCAAAAGATAAAACAAAACATTCAGCGTTGGGAGGTGCTACCAATATCCTGGTGGGGTCGAATAGCTCTGATCAAAATGAATGTTCTTCATTGTCTACTGTACCCCATGCGAATGCTCCTTCTGGTGCTACCGAGGCAAGCATTGTGGAGACTTAATGGTTGGCTTGGATCTTTCATTTGGCATTACAGACTCCCTCTCATTGCGTTTGCTAAGCTGCAGCTTCCACAGGGAATGGGGGTGGGGGAGGAGGGGGGTAGACCTCCTAGACTTCAAAAGACATCAAATAAGTTCTTTATTGTCTTATGTGAATGATTGGGCTTGTCAGGGTCCGAGGTCAATATGGCTCGATATTGAGGCCTCCCAGGCAAAATGTCCCCTTATTAATTTACTATTTGTGGACAGGATGAGAACTGTCGTGGAATATTGTAAAAATCCGATCGTCATTAACACGGTCAAAACGTAGAGAATGATGCAACAGAGCGAGGGTAATTTACATATGACCTCCTGGCTCACTCCCATAGTTGGAATACCAGGGTTTAAGTTATGGGAGTCTAGGGGAGTCTCCTGTTTGGGAGACTATTTGGAAGGTCATGATGTCTTTTGATCAGCTGAGTCATAAATATGGGTTATCCAGTAGCGACCTCTTCCGCTATTTTCAGATCAGGGTTTTGTAGAGAAAAGGACTACACTATTGGTTCATCGCTATAAGTCTGATGTGGAGAGGAGAGTGCGTTGGTCCACTGGCACTCTCTCAATTAGTATCCTCCGTCATATACAGGGAGCGGGTGCCTCAGAAGGTATTGAAAGGCTTCACAGAAACTGGAATCAAGAATTGGGAGCAGAAATTTCATCAGAAGTATGGGAGGATAGCTGTGAGAATGTGAAAAAGATTTTGATTTGTAATAAAACACAACGCAAGATTCTCCACAGGGCCCATCTGGCCCCAGAGCGGCTTGCAAAATTTTAAAAAGGAGCATCTCCAAAGTGCCCTAAATGTAAAACAGACATTGGTACACTCACACATTGCTTGTGGTTGTGCCATAAGATTAGTAGATATTGGGGCGCCATAGCAAATGTGTTGGAGAAGATCTTGGAGACTGAGGTTAAGGCAAATCCAGTATCCATCCTTCTGGGATCGCCAAATCTGCCTTCTCTAGATGAGCATGAGAAGAAACTGTTTAATATTCTGACATGTTCTGCAAGGAAGTACATTCTGACAAGCTGGGTCTTTGACAACCTCCCGGGGCTTTCGGGATGGCGTAGATTAGTGATGGAGGATGTTCTCCTAGACTTCCTTCCTGGTATGGTGCACCAGAAAACTGAACTTTTTTATAAGACATGCTGGCCCTTTTTGAATCACACAAACACAGACTTGTCAGCCATATTGATTAGGGGCTTTGGTATCGCCACGAAGACTGTATCTTGCGGGTTGGGGACTCTGAGAGGAAGAATCCTAAATAAATATGGGTATGTTAACTGATGGTCCTGATGATGGGAGCTTTGGTCAGGTGGCACTGAGTGGTGTAAATTAACTTAGATCAATTCAACCTAATTTAATTTATTATGTCTAATTATTTATTCAGTTGTGTTTTGGGAAGATTGCTGTTTTCCTTTTGGTATTTTTGATTTGTTTGGTAAGGTAGAGTAGTAGTTAGTTTATTGTTATTGTTGTTGTACCATCAGATTGTTATACTGTCTCTTTTGTAATTTTATAATTTTTTGTAATTTTATAATTTTGTAAATAAAAAAATGTCTTTCAATAAAAAAAGTTTCACAAAAATAAGACACTATCTTGCCTGCCTCTACCACTTCCGCTGACAACGTGTTCCAAACATCCATCACCCTCTGCGTAAAGAATTCCCTTAAACTTTTCCCTCTCACTTGTGACCCCTGGTGATTGAGTCCCCCACTCTGGGGAAAAAGCCTCTTGCTATCCACCCTATTTATACCCCTCATGATTTTGTAGACCTCAATCAGATCCCTCGTCAACTTCTGTCTTTCTAATGAAAATCCTAATCTACTCATCCTCCCTTCATAGCTAGCACCCTCCATACCAGGTAAAGTCCTAGTAAACCTCCTCTGCACCCTCTCCAAAACATCCACATCCTTTTGGTAATATGGTGACCAGAACTGTACACGGTATTCTAAATGTGACCGAACCAAAGTCTTATCCAACTGTAACATGACCTGCCAACTCTGTACGATGAAGGAAAGCATCACCATGAAAAGGGGTGAAATGGGTAATAAGTTCAGGGAACTAATTTTATTGAAAAATGCCTTCATGGTTGTCTTTGTGAAAAGTAAGAAGGCTATTGGACCCACGTGTGAGGAGTCCCTCAGTCAGAAAGGATTGGGAAATTTTTCCCAGGAGGGGGAATAATAGAGACATTATAATATTGGGAGCATCTGCTGACTCCCATGGGTGTCCTGTTTTCCTGAACTGCAGTTCTGGTGAGGCAGACAAGGGCTCTGCTCCTTCCTTCATACAAAAGTTTAGTCAGTGTAACAAAAGAGAGGCGGAGGAGGTAGTGTGATAGTCTGGCTGGTAACGTTTGTGGAAGGCCGAAAGGGGGGTACCCTGCAGACTGCCACTCGTGCAGTAGCTGGTCAGTGTTAATCATATAGTGGTCAGCTTCAGTCTGTGAACCGTCCCAATTCCTGGGCACCAGCAAACCGTTCTGTTTTAGTACCCACTCTGTCAATTCAGAGGCATTGAAGGGGAGCTGTCATAATGGGAGTCTCCCTTTGGAGTGGGTTGGAATATCAGTACATACCCAACAACCAGACACATTATTCTGAGAGGCGTAAGTATATGAGAGGTAAAGGACAGTGTTTACACCCAACTCTTGTTTCGGTACGTTGCAAATAGAAACAATACAAAAACACGAGTAACAGACTTCTCACTAATGACAGCCAAGGAACAGGAGAATCGACGTTTCGGGCATAAGACCTTATGCCCGAAACATCGATTCTCCTGTTCCTTGGATGCTGCCTGACCTGCTGCGCTTTTCCAGCAACACATTTTCAGCTCTGATCTCCAGCATCTGCAGTCCTCACTTTTTCCTCTTCTCACAGATGACATCATGTTTCAATGTTGTGAGTAGTTCTTTTTACTTGGGACACTTGAATCTAAGCTTTTTTGCAGTGGATTTCAACAGCGGATTGTGTTGTCAGCAGAACTTGGTATGGACCTTCCCACTTAATGCCCAAAGGTGCTTTATGCACTTTCTTAATTCAGACCCAGACACCAGGAACTAGGTTGTGTCTTCCGTCTGGGGGCCTTCCCCAGGCTGCTGTCACCTGGTGAGAAGCAGAGCTCCCATCTGTGGTTAGATCTTGACAATATTGGAGCAACAAGTCACTTAACAGGTGGCAGTCAGCAGTATATAATTCGATGGTACCAGGTAAGAACATGGGCTGTCCTGTGATGACTTCAAAGGGACTGAGGTCATAATCCTATTGGGAGTTGCCCATATACTGCATAAGGCCATGGGTAGAGCTAGCCGCCAAGGTAGGCCTTCTTGGTGGGACTTTGCGAGTCTCAGTTTAAGAGTTTTATTGGCATGCCCAACCTGCCCTGAAGACTGAGGTGATTTGGACAGTGTCGATCCCACTTAATACCTAGTAGCCTGCAGACTTCCTGACATACTGCACTGACTAGGGGAGTCTCCTGTTTGGGAGACTATTTGGAAGGTCATGATGTCTTTTGATCAGCTGAGTCATAAATATGGGTTATCCAGTAGGGACCTCTTCTGCTATTTTCAGATCATTGCTATAAGTCTGATGTGGAGAGGAGAGTGCTTTGGTCCACTGGCACTCTCTCAATTCGTACCCTCCGTCATATACAGGGAGCGGGTACCTTGGTCTGTGTCAATACTATGAGGGACACTCTATCGAGGTATACAGTGTGGTTAACAGTGGCCATACTAGAAGAAGAAACCTCCACCCACCTCAAGAATTTGTCCATTATAACTAGGACCTCTGAGTATCCCTGACACCTGCGGAGGCCAGGAGTCTCAATTGGGCCATCATGGGGGTGGGCCCAGCATTATTCTTTTAACAAATTATGCATCTATCCAACACTGACTGCTCGAGTCTTTTAAATCGCCTTCCCCACCAACTTCTCTGAAACCTGGCTGTCATCTGCAGGGGTCCTTGGTGGCCCCAGGATGAACTTGTTGAACCAGAAAAGGGCGGCAGTGCTTGTGGTGCTACTGGTTTAATCGTTTCCCTCTGTCTCCAAATCCCATCTTCACATAACGTCAATCTTGGCTCAACCCACATCCACTTCTCTTCAAGAGCATTGCTGTTGCATAGTTTTTAACTCTTGCAATTTATGAACTGTTGATTGTAATGCCCCTGTTAGGGGTTTGTGTGGGGTATGGGCCACCATATTTTTGGCTGCCTGGTTATCCAGGGCATTGCCCTGGGTCTCCAAGGAGTTGCCTTTAGCGTGGGCTTTACACTCAAGGATTGGTATCTCCTGCGGTAACTGGATGGCAGTCAGCAGGCTACAGACTTCATTTCTGTTTTTAATGGGAGTGTCTGCTGTTGTGAGGAAGCCTCATTTTTGCCAGAAGTAGTCAAAATCGTGGGCTATACCAAAAGCATATCTGGAGTTGGTGAAAATGCTAGCCATTTTCATCTCAGCCATTCTACATGCTTCAGTTAATGCCCTTAATTCAGCCTGCTGAGCAAAGGTACTCAGGGGCAGACTGCCTTGGGCCAGGATCTCCTGCAGAGTCTTGAGTGCACAGCCAGCCTTTCGGATCCTGTTTTCCAGAAAAGAGAACCCATCTGTAAAGAGGAGCAGATCCGGGTTTTGAGGCTCTTCTGAAGCACAAGCTGCTGGAATATCTCTACCCTGCCAGTGTCACCCCTTTTCCTCTCCCCCTCTTAGTCCTGTGGGATGGGTAACAACGTGACCAGGTGAATAGGACTGGCTCACACAAGATTAAGGTTGGGAGCCTCCAAAAGTGGGGGGGGGTCCAGCAAACGGGTGTAAACTGGGACACATGACTCATACAGAGCATAGCATGAATAGTGCAAAGACATTAAACAGTTAATCTTTGATCAAGAACAATAGGTGCTGTGGTTTTAACCGTATGGCAAGTGGCTTTCATCACCCATAAACAACTCCCTCATCCCAATGCCACAGGATCAAATCAGGTCAAATCGGTCATTGTTTATCACTGTGCTCTTGGGTCAAAACGGCTTTCACGTAACTGTCCTGTTCATGCACGTGGAGGCTGAAAGGTCTACCATTATTGGGGTGAAACAAAGGCAATTTAAAAATTTCTGGAAAGCAGAGTGTTGTTCATGGGAAAACCGTATCCTTGGAATCTCTTCTGCCCTTTAAAAGATTGGTCAGGGGCTGAGCTAACTGGGAGTAGCTGTCAATCTAATTTCTATTGAAATTGCAAAAGCCAAGGAAATCTCAGTTCCTTCATCCTCCAAATAGCAGTTGTCCTATCCTCAGTGATCTCACGTTTCCCCACTGAAATCTTCTGGCCCAGGTATATAACTTCTTCCTGGACAATCTGGGCATTTTTAAGGTTAGGGTTTCAAGGAGAACCCCTTGTTGTTCTAATTGAACGATGATGAGTAAAATGCCAGCAATAGAGGCAGAACTCAACATTGTTTTGTACATGGTGGCACAATTCAAATGAATGCTATTGGTGTCATCTTCAGTAGGCTAGTGATTTTTATCTTTTGCCCAAACAGGGTGGTCTCGCTCTTCCTCTTGGATAAGGTGCCTTATGGACCAGGTGACTTGACCATAGTCGAAATGCATCCATGAGTTTATCTAGGTCAAGCCATCAATACCCAGCAAAGCTTGTCTGATGGGATCCACCCACACAGAGGTGACTATTTCATAAGGGTCCAGCTGTAGATAATCTAACTGATTACTGAAAGAGCTGTCTCTATTTAAAAACGGATTCTGGACCGACTATGTTTGCCTTATTTGGATCATGTCAGATGGGACCTTCCACCATACAGCCTCTCACTTTTCACCGGAGGGACATTTTAATAGAGGAGTCCTTACCTCGTAGATACTAGCCAAGTGAACCAAGAGCAATGATGGTATTCAGGCATCTTATTGTGATCCTGTCAACTACGCCAAACTGTGGGATTCTTTCCAAAACCAGCAAGCAGCAGCGAGATGAGACCAAGCAGGAGTCTTAAAAGTTGTCTTTATTGAAAGCAATTCTTAGTACACCTTCAAGCTCAAGTTAAATTTACTGTGAGTAGACGTGGCTTTTTAATACAGTATTCTTACAGTCATCTGTCCTTACTATAATAGACAGATGTTTTCTTTACAGAGTCTTTACTTATTCTCTCTGTCTCTGTCTGACAGTTAAGATGACTCTCACAGGCCTGACAGTATTTGCTATCATGCATCCCTTGAGTCCTCCACATTAACCCAATCATGTTTACTGCCATGGGCTCCTAGTCAGTTACTATCCTCCACACCAGCATATACATTATCAATGACACAAACTACAACACAAAATATCAGGGCTTCGATTTCTGAACAAATTATTGCAAATGTTGCTATTATTCAGGCTTACTTTCTCCAACTCTCCTAACGGTTCAGGTTGCAAAATCTGTCCCACCCAGCTGGTCTACTTTATTTCTCTAGCAGTCTAGGCCAGCATGGTAATTTACCATATAGGACATCAGAGTCAGCTCCAAGCCCATCCTCAGGTGAACAACACACAGGGAAGTGTTTCAGCAATAGAAAGCTTGATTGTTCTACTCTCAGCCCTCCTAGCCTGGAGATGACCAAGTTGAACAGCAACATGTAATGGCCAGTCTTTGCTTAGCTAGGAGTACTCTCAGAAGAATGCGGGTTCAATCACCACTCCATGACTTAAACACAATCTAGACAGGGACCTGAATGCAACACTGAATGAGTGCAAATGTATTTTGAATGGGAGATAAATCAAGACTACCTGTTCAGGCGAGTATTAAAGGTTCTAGGCATGAGGAGACCGCCAGTTGCCATTGCCCAAATACCCCTCTCTGTTAATATCTCCTCAAAATATTTGCCATTTGTCCACATTTCAACAAAGACAACATTTCAAAATAAAAAACCTCTGAAGCGTATTAGATGTTTTCAGACATTTTCTAAATGCAAACTCTAACTTTCATAATCATCCCCTGCTATTGGACAAAAGTGAGATTAGTCAGGGATTTTGCTCTTGATCACTGTTCAACGTTCACAGGTTAAATAACAATAAAAATCAGTCAGGATTCCAAATCCAGATCGTAGCCCATTGACCCCTCCCCCTATTCACCATCCCTGTTGAAAATCAAGAACTGGACTAGATTGTGCCATCCAACGCAATGGATCCAACACGTACAAGAAGTTGTAGATGAATAATGGCGAGTGCGTGTGGAGCAGTAACCCAATGAACATTTGCACTTATGGGGACAGTGATAATGAAGCAGGATCAGAAAACACCATTAGTTACATAGGGATACATGGCTGCCTCACAGCGACAGGTACCCAGGTTCGTTTCCATACTTGGACAACCATCTCTTGGAGCTTGCACGTTCTTCCCATGTCTGTGTAGGTTTCCTCCAGTTGCTCTGGTTTCCTCCCACAGTCTAAAGATGTGCAGACTAGGTGGATTAGCCACGGGAATGCAAGGTTACAGGGACAAGACAGGGGGTGGGTCTGGATGGGATGCTCTTCAGAAGGTCAGTGTGGCCTCGATGAGCCAAATGGTCTGCTTCCACACTGTAGGGATTCCATGATTGGCAAGCATTGTCACGTAATTACAACCTTTACTCACTGGCAATGCAGAGAGGACATAACTATCAGTACCTTTGGTATAGTCCTCATTCAATCTCAATTCAATATTCAACTGTAATTCCTGAACATAGATGCAGCAGCCAATAAGGTACAGCAACCTCTCTCTTGCTGTTAGTCAACCTTGTGACTCTATGTTATCATAGACTTTAATAACGTCCCGATATCCATCGATCAGTTCAATCAAGCTAAACGCTGCCTCCAAATCACGGTCTGTTAGCTGGACTGTGGTTGTGGCAATAAACTCAGGCACAGCAGTAATAGTCAGCAGTCCCAGTGCCTTCAACTTCTCTCTTACATCTTGTAGAGATGGTATGTCAGAAACAAACTGAAAAACAATGATAAAAAGAACAAGCTATTACAAAGAGTTTCCCATCAAAATGGCAATAATTTACACCTGTAACAACTGCATGATGTAAGAATGCTATGACGGGGCAAATTCATCTCATAGTACTGTATGAGATCAGACAGATGACAGGGTCAGGCTCCATGTAATGCTGAGTGGCAAGATCAGAGTCAGTGGTATCTGGAAGGTGGGTCACTATCAGCTTATGGTCCTTGAAGCTTCTGCTCAAATCCAGCCCAGTCACGTGAGATCAAAGTATTCTCTGCCCAACATAGAGCTCTGACCTTGGAAAGAGACATAAAACTGAGGTTCAATTTGTTTGTTGAGGTGAGTGAAACATGAAAGGATCTTCCTGATGTTTATCCATCAACCATGAAAAGCAAATTATATGATCATTTACCTCATGCTGTGTTTTTTTTTGGACCTTGATCTGAACCAATTGACTGCTTTGATTTTCTACAAAGTCACGGTCAGTACAATGGAGGATGAGTAGCATTTCCTGCAATTGGGAAGTGATTTTCATTTTTATGTGGAATTAATATAGAGAGATGCCATCCACTATTGGGGACAAAACCCTTCCCAGTCATTAACTCTGCTTCACTGGTACAAAATTCTTAACTTCACTCAAAGACAGCAAAGAGTCCTGCTGCTAGAAATACAAAACTAATCACTCTGATGGAGCCATATTTCCAGTTCAATAGCTGCAGCCAAGGGAAACCATCAGAGAAACAAAGCTCCATCGACTGTATACTCCATCTATCCTAGAAATGTTTGATGGGAACAGTTTAGAGGGAGCTTTATCTGTATCTAATCCCACGATGTGAATGCTGGACTTGTTTGTTGGCTAGAGACGTATAGATGCCATGAATAGTACTGGTCAGTGACCATTTGCACAGTGCCACAGGTGGGAAGACTGACAGCATCCATTCTTTACATCAATATTAAAATTTATAAAAGGCTGCACTCACCTTCAGGATCACCTTGTCTTCTTCATCCTCAGCCTGTTTAACATCCTCAGCCCCTGCTTCAATTGCCAGTTCTAGAGCACGTTCCAACTCAATCTGCTGACCATCGTTGTCCAGTCCAATCACCGTCACCACTCCTTTCCTCTCAAAGCAGTGGCGAGCACCCTCACACAGAGAGCCCCTAAAGGGGCCAATACACAAAAATACGTTATACACCAGCAGATGAAGCCTATCCCAAACTTTCCTCCATTAACCCACATGTCCCATCACTTTACTGATGACAAAGTTAAAAATCACACAATACCAGGTTACAGTCCAACAGGTTCATTTGGTAGTACAAGCTTTCAGAGTGCTGCTCCTTTGTCAGGCTACCAGCAGGAGGGGCATAGCTCCAAAAGCTTGTCCAGGCATTTCCAAATAAACCTGTTGGACTATAATCTGGTGTTGTGATTTTTAACTTTGTCCACCCCAGTTTAACACTGGCACCTCTTCAATATAATTGATGACAGACATACATATCTTGCTAAACTATCAGCACCTACTGGTCCCACACTAGGCTCAAGATGAGGGGGTAAAGTAATTGCTCAGACCTTTGGGGGTTTATTACAATCAGATTTCAGGTATGTATCATATATTTAAGTGGCTGATCTAAGCAGGTTTGGGAGTGCAGCGTCAGAACATAGGAACAAAAGAAATAGGAGGAACAGACCTTTCGACCCTTCAAACATATTTCTCCATTCAATAAGGTTATGGCTGATTAAACCATCTCCTTAGCTTCAGTTTTCGGTCTGTCCCTCATAACCAGACTACCTTCTGTAATTAAACATCTGTTAACTCAGCCTTGAAGATATTCAATGGCCCAGCTTCCACTGCTTTCTCAGGAAGAGAATTTCAAAGATTTCTTCAGAAGAAAGTTCTCATTTCAATCTCAATGGGGAGACCCCCTTATTTTGAAATCAAGCCTTAATTCAGAATTCCTCCACAGGGAAACATTCTCACAGCTTTCTTCCTGTCAAGCCCTGCAAAATCGTAGATGCTTCAATAAGATCACTTCCAATTCTCCTAAACTCCAATGAGTATTGATAAATTGCTCAATTTATCAATCAAAAGATTACTCAATCTTTTCACCTAAAGCAACCCAGGAATCAACCTCATAGGGACAGAAGAATTAGCATCACCAGTAACCCATTCAGTCCCTTAATCCTGCTCTGCCATTCAATAAGAGCATGACTGATTTGAATGTAGCTTTAACTTTACTTTCATGTCTACCCTAATATCTTTCAATTCCCTTTTTAGTCAAGAATCTATCTATCTCTATCTTAAAAACATTTAATAACATTGCCTCCACTGCTTTCAGGAAAAGACTCAGGAATGTCTTCTGATCTGCCTCCAATGCAAATATATCCCTTAAATACAGAGACCAAAACTCCACTGTACTGTAAACCTTGGCCTAATTCTGCTCCTATGTCTTGTGGTTTTATGGATTTGTTCAAACGTTTCCCCATTTTCTCCTTTTACATTAATTCCCCAAACTCCACTTCTAAAGGGGCAATCTTTACTTTAGTTCTTCTCTTTTTCGTTACATATTTCTTGCTAGTTTAATTTCCTCCTTTATTTTAGTTTTAATCAACATTTAGTCATTTCGAAAATGACCCCAATCTTTGTAGCAATGCAAGTTTTTTCTTTCAAGTCCTTAACTAGCTGCAGGTGTCGTATGATCAGAATCAAGAGTCACAGTATCAGAGTGAGAGGAGTCAGAGCATCACGTCTATGCCAGAGGCCATGTTAATGGTGGAGAGAAGCAGTGGTGCTGGTGGAACAACTCTTTGGAAAATTACTTTGCAAACCGATCAAATAACTGAAACCAGCCCAAACCATCCCTCATCCTGTTCATTTTATATTCTAAACCCAGAGTCCAGAGGTGAGGGGGGGGGAGGAGTGAGGGGGTGGGTTGCCGGAATGTTAAGGATCTAGAGGTAGCTGCGCAGGATTAGGTCCTGATTGGAGTCTGTGAATCAATTCCTTGAAGAGAGTCCCTCAGCCCATTCTTACCCATTTTTGTTCAGGATGTTTTTTATTTCTTGATGTGACCGACTATTGTTGTCTGTTAGAACTTCAATCAGCAGAGATGATCCACCAGGGCCTCTTCCCTCATACAGTGAATAGGTGGAAGCCTTGGACTTCTGGAAAACCAGCAACATGTGGTGTTAATCAGAAATAATACCACATCTGAAACATACAACAACAATGCTCCATAGAAGTCTAATAGGAAGAACAGGGAGAGCCAGGTTAATGAACACAACTGGGCTGGCAGTCTGAAATGTATTTATTTTAACCAAAGGAAGTAAGGCAGGTGAGTTTACAGCCCGCAAAACCTTGGTTGAGAGAAAGTCAGAACTGGCAGTTCAATGCTCCAGGGTTTAGATGTTCAGATAGAGGGGGATGTAAAAATGTGGGGCCAGTTATGGAGTCACACAACATAGAAACACACTCTTCAGTCCAACTCATTTAGTTTTCCAAAGTAAACTAGTCTCACTGCCTGCGTTTGGCCCATATCCCTCTAAACATTTCCTGTCCAAATGCCTATTCAATGTTGTAACTGTACCTGCATCTCCCACTTCCTCTGACCCTTCATTCTCCATACAAACCACCCCCTGTGGCCTCTCAGGTCCTTTTCAAATCATTCTCCTCTCAGGAGTAGGTTTGAACTTCCCTACCCTATAGAAAAGATGATTAGCACCAGTTGCCTCACAGCACCAGGGACTCGGCATCAATCCCAGCCTCGGCTGACTCTCGATGTGGAGTTTGCACACTCTCCCCGTGTGTGGGGGGCTTTCCTCCGGGTACTCTGGTTTGCTCCCACAGTCCAGGTTAGGTGGATTGGCCATAGTGTCCAGGGATGTGCAGGCTAGGTGAGTTGGCCACGTAAAATATGGGTTTATAGGGATAAGGTTGGGGGTCTGAGTGGGATGCTCTTTGGAGGGTCAGTGTAGATATGATGGACCAAATGGCCTTTTTCCACACTTTAGGAATTCTATGAACCTATGAATATTCACCTAATCTCTGCCCCTCGTGCTATTATAAATTGCTATAAGGTTATCCCTCAACTTCCTAAAGTGAAATGAGCCCCAGCCTATTCAGCTTTTCCTTGGAACTCAAATCCTCCAGTTCCAGTATATCCTTTTAAATCTTTTCTGCACCCTCCCCAATTTAATAATATCCTTCCTATAGCAGGGCAACCAGAACTGTGCACGGTACTCCCACAGTGGCCTCACCGATGTCCTGTGCAACTGCAACATCCCATCCAACATCTATACCCATCAACGGTTTGAGAAGTGAAGACCAGCGTGCCAAACGCCGTCTTTACTACCATCTACCAATGACACAACTTTCAAAGAGCTGTGTACCTGAACCCCTAGGTCTGTCTTTTCAACAAAATTCTCCAGGGCCCTACCATTATATGTATAAGGCCTGTCCTTGTTTGTTTTAACAAAATGCAATACCTCACATTTATCCAAATTAAACTCCATCCACCACTCCTCGGCCTATTGGCCCATTTGATCAAGATCCCCTTGTAATCTTAGATCACCTTCTATACTGTCTACTATAGCACCAATTTTGACGTCACCCACAAACTTACTAACTGTGCTGCCTAAATTCTCATCCAAACCATTTATGGAAATGATAAACAATAAGAAACCAGTATGGATCCCTCAGTCCGTCACAGGCCTCCAGTCTGAAAAACAACTGTCCACTGCCTCCAACCATCTAGCCAATTTTTGATCCAATTGGTAAGCTCTCCCTGTGATATAACTTTACTAACCATTGTATGATGCAGAACCTTGTCAAAGGCTTTACTAAAGTCCATGTAGACAACATCTACCGCTCTGCCCTCAATATTTTCCTCAAAATAAATCAATCTCGTCAGTGAGACATGATTTCCCATGCTCAAAGCCATACTGACTGTCCCTAATCAGTCCTTGTCTCGCCAAATATATGTATATAAATGTATGTAAATCTCGCAGAATCTCCTCCAACAATCTACTGTCAGACTTACCGGTCTATCGTCCCAAGGTTTCTCCTTGCAGCCTTTCTTAGATAACAGCACAACATTAGCCACCCTCCAGTCCTCTGGCACCTCACCTGTGGCTGTAGATGATACAAATATATTTGCGAGGGGCCCCGCAATTTCTTCGAGCTTCTCACAATATTCCAGGATTCTGGAGATTTACCCACCTTTATGTTTTTTTTAAGATCTCCAGCATGTCCTCCGCTGTAATGTGGGTTGTTTTTAGGACATAAATATTTATTTGTCCAAGTTCTCTAGCTTCCATGATTTTTTCCACAGTAGATACTGATGTGAAATATTCATCTAATAACTCTCCCATTTCCTGTGGTTCCACAATCTTTGTACTTTAAGGGTCCCTATTCTCTCCCGAGTTGCTCTTTTTCTCTGAATGTATTTGTAGAATTTCTTTGGATTAGCCTTAACCTTATCTGCCAAGGCTACCTCATAGCCTTCTGCCATCCCGAATTCACTCTTAAGAATGCCCCTACTCTCCTCATATTCTGAGATTCTCTTGATCCCAGTTGTTTCTGATAGATTCCTCCTTCTTATTCTTGACCAGAGTCTCAATATCTCTATTCATCCATAGTTTCCTACTCCTACCAGCCTTACCATAAGAAATAGGAGTGGAAGGAAGGCCATTTGGCCCATCGAGTCCACTTTGCCATTCAATCATGACTAATGGGCATTTCAATACCACTTACCCACATTCTCCCTGTATCCCTTAATTCCTTGCAATATTAAGAATTTATCAATCTCTGCCTTGAAGACATTTAACATCCCGGCCTCCTCTACACTCCATGGTAATGAATTCTACAGGCCCACCACTCTCTGGCTAAAGAAATGTCTCTTCATTTCCATTCCAAATTGACCCCCTCTAATTCTAAGGCTGTGCCCACGGGTCCTAGTCTCCCTGCCTGACAGAAACAATTTCCCAGCGTCCACCCTTTCTAAGCCATGAATTATCTTGTAAGTTTCTACTGGATCTCCCCTTAACCTTCTAAATTCCTCGTATGTTATTCCAGGGATCATCCGAGTGAAACTCCGCTGGACACGCTCCAGTGCCAGTATGTCCTTCCTGCGGCGTGGGGCCCAAAATTGGACACGGTATTCTAAATGGGGCCTAACCAGAGCTTTATAAAGTCGCAGTAACACATCACTGTTTTTACATTCCAACCCTCTTGAGATAAATGACAACATTACATTTGCTTTCTTAATAAAGGACTCAACCTGCAAGTCTACCTTTAGAGAATCCTGGACTCGCACTCTGAGATCCCTTTGTACTTTGGTTTTAGGAATTTTCTCACCGTTTAGAGAATAACTTAACCTTCACTCTAACATGAGCATATTGTTTCTGAACTCTCGTTCTCACTTTTGAAAACCTCCCACTTGCCCTTCATCCTTTTACCAGTGAAGGGTTTACCCCAATCAACTTTTGAAAGTTCCTATTTCACGCCACCAAAATTAGCATTAGTGATCAAGGAGAATGTCAAAGCTGCACAAATAGAGGACATCCTGGAAAGCTCATCCACTGAAGCCATATGATTAAAACTCAGGAATAATAAAGATGCAGTTACTGTGATCAGTGCATCCCAAGAGCCAAAAAGTGTTAGAGGACAGATAAGTAAGCAGATCATTGAAAGGTGTAAGAACAGAGACAGGAATGGTTGTTGCAGGTTCCAGGATTTAGATGTTTCTGTAAGGACAGAGAAGATGGTAAAAGAGGGGGAGGTGTGGCATTGTTGGTCAAGGACAGTATTACAGTTGCAGAAAGGATGTTTGGGGACTCGTCAACTGAGGCAGTATGGGCTGAGGTTAGAAACAGGAAAGGAGAGGTCACCCTGTTAGGAGTTTTCTATAGGCCTCCAAATAGTTTCAGAGATCTAGAGGAAAGGATAGCAAAGATGATTCTCAATAGGAGTGAGAAAGACAGGGTAGTTGTCATGGGGGACTTCAACTTTCCAAATATTGACTGGGAACACTATAGTACGATTACTATAGATGGGTTCAGTTTTTGTCCAGTGTGTGCAGGAGGGCTTCCTGACACAGTATGTAGACAGGCCAACAAGGGGCGAAGCCACATTAGATTTGGTACTGGGTAACGAGCCCGGCCAGGTGTTAGAGTTGGAAGTAGGTGAGCACTTTGGTGATAGCGATCACAATTCTGTTATGTTTACTTTAGTGATAGAAAGGGATAGGTGTATACCACTGGGCAAGAGTTACAGCTGGGGGAAAGGCAATTATGATGTGATTAGGCAAGATTTAGGAAGGGGAAGGAAACTGCAGGGGATGGGCACATTAGAAACATGGAGCTTATTCAAGGAAACGCTCCTGTGTGTCCTAGATAAGTATGTACCTGTCAGGCAGGGAGGGAGCTGTAGAGCGCGGGAGCCGTGGTTTAGGAAGGAAGTGGGATCTCTGGTCAAGAGGAAGGCGGCGGCTTATGTTAGGATGAGATGTGAAGGCTCAGTTAGGGCACTTGAGGGTTACAAGGTAGCCAGGAAAGATCTAAAGAGAGAGCTCAGAAGAGCCAGGAGGAGACATGAGAAGTTGTTGGCGGGTAGGATCAGGGTAAACCCTAAGGCTTTCTATAGGTATTTAAGGAATAAAAGAATGACGAGAGTAAGATTAGGGCCAATCAAGGATAGTAGTGGGAAGTTGTGTGTGGAGTCAGAGGAGATAGGGGAAGCATTAAATGAATATTTTTCGACAGTTTCGACTAAGTGTGATTGAGGTTCACAAGGAAGAGGTATTAGAAATCCTGCAGAGTGTGAAAATAGATAAGTCCCCTGGGCCAGATGGGATTTATCCGAGGATCCTCTGGGAAGCCAGGGAGGAGATTGCCGAGGCATTGGCACTGATCTTTAAATTGTCATTGTCTACAGGAATAGTGCCAGAGGACTGGAGGATAGCAAATGTGGTTCCCCTGTTCAAGAAGGGGAGTAGAGACAACCCTGGTAATTATAGACCAGTCAGCCTTACTTCAGTTGTTGGTAAAGTGTTGGAAAAGATTATAAGAGATAGGATTTATAATCATCTAGGAATGAATCATTTGATTAGGGATAGTCAGCACGGTTTTGTGAAGGGTAGGTTGTGCTTCACAAACCTTATTGAGTTCTTTGAGAAGGTGACCAAACAGGTAGATGAGAGCAAACCGGTTGATGTGCTGTATATGGATTTCAGCAAGGTGTTCGATAAGGTTCCCCACAGTAGGCTATTGTACAAAATGCAGAGGAATGGGATTGTGGGAGATATAGCAGTTTGGATCAGGAATTGGCTTGCTGAAAGAAGACAGAGGGTGGTGGGGTTGATGGGAAATGTTCATCCTGGAGTCCAGTTACTAGTGGTGTACCGCAAGGGTCGGTGTTGGGGCCACTGCTGTTTGTCATTTTTATAAATGACCTGGATGAGGGTATAGAAGGGTGGGTTAGTAAATTTGCAGACGACACAAAGGTCAGTGGAGCTGTGGATAGTGACGAAGGATGTGGTAGGTTACAGAGAGACATAGATAAGCTGCAGAGCTGGGCTGAGAGGTGGCAAATGGAGTTTAATGCGGACAAGTGTGAGGTGATTCACTTTGGTCGGAGTAACCGGAATGCAAAGTACTGGGCTAATGGTAAGATTCTTGGTAGTGTAGATGAGCAGAGAGATCTCGGTGTCCAGGTACACAGATCCTTCAAAGTTGCCACCCAGGTTGACAGGGTTGTTAAGGCGGTAGACAGTGTTTTAGCTTTTATTAATAGAGGGATTGAGTTCGGGAACCATGAGGTTATGCTGCAGCTGTACAAAACTCTGGTGCAGCTGCACTTGGAGTATTGTGTACAGTTCTGGTCACCGCATTATAAGAAAGATGTGGAAGTTTTGGAATGGGTGCAGAGGAGATTTACTAGGATGTTGCCTGGTATGATGGGGAGGTCTTACGAGGAAAGGCTGAGGGACTTGAGGCTGTTTTCGTTAGAGAGAAGAAGGTTGAGAGGTGACTTAATAGAGTCTTATAAGATAATCAGAGGGTTAGATAGGGTGGACAGGGAGAGCCTTTTTCCTCGGATGGTGATGGCTAGCACGAGGGGGCATAGCTTTAAATTGAGGGGTGATAGATATAGGACAGATATCAGAGGTAGTTTCTTTACTCAGAGAGTAGTAAAGGTATGGATTGCTTTGCCTGCAACGGTAGTAGATTTGCCAACTTTAAGTACATTCAAGTCGTCATTGGATAAGCATATGGACGTACATGGAATAGTGTAGGTTAGACGGCCTTCAGATTGGTATGACAGGTCGGCGCAACATCGAGGGCCGAAGGGCCTGTACTGCACTGTAATGTTCTATGTAACAGCAGTATGAGTGCTGTTGTAGTAAGTGATTTTAACTTCCAATATTGACTGGGACTCCCTTCGTCATGAGTGTGGTGCAGGAAAAGCACAGATCAGGCAGCATCCGAGGAGCAGGAGAATTGAAGCTTCAGACATAACCCCACCATTCCTGAGGAAGGGCTTATGGCCAAACAGTCAATTCTCCTGCTCCTCTGATGCTACCTGGCCTGCTGTGCTTTTCCAGCATCTGCAGTCCTCACTTTCTCCTGGAATTCTTAGTGGCAGGGGCTTAGATGGGGCAGAATTTGTTAGGCACATCCAGAAGGTTTCTTGAAGCAATATGTGGATAGTCCAATGAGGGAAGAGAGTGCATTGGGGAATCAGCCTGGCCAGATGATCAAATCTCATGGCGGGACATTCTGGGAACAGTGAACATAATTCCACAGGTTTTAAGATGGTTATAGATAAGAATAAGACCGGTCGTCAGGTGAAAGTGCTAAATTAGAGGAAAGCTAATTACAACATTATTAGACAGGAATTGGAGAAATGACATCGGGGTGATTGTTTCAGGGCTGGTCCACACCAGGCATGTGGGAGTCTTTTTAAGGCCAGCTGATCAGAGTTCAGACCAGCATGTTCCTGTAAGGATCTTCAAGAACTTCTCGAATCTTGGATGACAAATAATCAAAAAAAGAAAAAGGAGGCATATGACAGGTTTAGGAAACTGAAATCAGACTCTTGAGAAATATAAAAGGAAGCAGTTAGCAAGTCATGTTTCAGCCTAATAAAAACTTAAGTTAGGCCACATTTGGAGTAATGTGTGCAGTTCTTGTCACCACACCACAGGGAGTATGCAGAGGAGAGGGTGCGAAAGAAGCTTCTCAGGATGTTGCCTGGATCAGAATGTATTAGCTATGAGGAGACGTTAGACAAACTTGGGATAATTCTCACGAGTGATCGAATAGAAGTACATAAAATTAAGAAAGGCATGGATAGGCTGGGCGGTCAGTATTTTTCCCAGGATGGAAATACCAGGTATTGGGGGATGTAAGCTTAAGGTGAATGGGAAAAAGTTTAAAGGAGATGTGCGAGGCATGTTTTTTTTTTACGTGGAGGGTGGTAGGTGCCTGGAAGCATTGGAAGGGAAAGTGATAGAAATAGGTATAACAGCAACATCTAAGAGGCATTTGGACAGACATACGACTAGGTAAGGAATAGAAGGAAACGGACCATGTGCAGGCAGATGGGATTAGTTTAGAATGGCGCCATGGTCCATACAGACATGCTGGGCAAAGGACCTGCTCCTGTGCTGCACCGTTCCTTCTGCCAGGCAGTACAAACATACAATGACACTTTACAGCTCCCATCTACCTGGGTCTCAGCCATGTATAGACTGAGTAAAGGTTAAAAGAGAAAAACCAGCAGAGACTGCAGTCACATATCTACCTCGTCTACACAGTGTCCTATATATCATCTCAACTCAGGGTGAAGACACACTAAAACGCCAAGAGAGGTGGGGGCCAAGTGATTTATCCTGATCTCCAGCGAAATAGCACTCTCAGAGGATGTGGCGCTGAAGTCCACTCTCGAGATTTGAACTCACAACCCAATGTGACACTCCAATTTATAAATCTCAAAAAGCTCACATCCAAATTCAATGGATGCACACAAATATAAAAGATAGGAGGAGTAGACAATTCAGCCCCTTCGGTCAGATCACAGTTAGAAGAATATCAACAGATTTGTTTCCTTATGAAAGAAAGCTAAACTGGCACTGGAAGCAGGACTGAAAAGGTTCCCTTGGTTGATCCTTGGTATTGGAGGGATTTTCTTATGAGGAAAGATTTCAACAAGTTAGGTGTGTATTCGTTGGAGTTAAGAAGAAATGAAGGTCACCTCATCGAAACATAGAAGATTCTTAGGGGGCTTAGCAGGGTAGATGTGGAGAGATTGTTTCACCTTGTAGGAATGTCGAAGAACAGAGGGTGTAATCTTAGAGTAAGAGGTTGCCCATTTCAGACACTGACCAGGAGGAATTTCTTTCTCACAAAGAGTAGTGAACGTGTGAAATTCTTTACCATAATGGGCCTTCAAGGTTGGGTTTTTATGGGTATTTAAAGCTGAGATCGACCAGTTTCTAATCAGGAAGAGAATTAAAAGTTATAGGTATAAAACAGGAAATGGAAGTTAATGATGGTTAGTTCAGCCATGATCGCACGGGTCACAGATGTACAGCATGAAAACAGATCCTTCGGTCCAACTCATCCATGCCAACCAGATATCCTAAATAAATCTAGTCCATTTGCCAGCACTTGGCCCATAATCTTCTAAACCTTTCCTATTCATATACCCATCTGGATATCATTTTATTGGTGGAGGAAGCCTCCATCACCTCCTCTGGCAGCTCATTCTAAACACACACCACCCTCTGCATGAAAATGTTTCCCCTTAGGTTCCTTTTAAATCTTTCCCCTCTCACCCTAAACCTATGCCCTCTAGCTCTGGACTCCCCACCCCGGGGAAAAGACCTTGTGTATTCATCCTATCCATGCCCCTTATAAACCTCTTTAAGGTCACCCCTCAGCCTCCGACACTCCAGGGAAAACAGCCCCAGCCTATTCAGCCTCTCCCTGGTGCTCAAACCCTCCAACTCTGGCAACATCCTTCTGATAGGAGAGAGACTAGAATTGAACTCAGTTCCAAAGGTGGCCTATCCAATGTCCTGTACAGCAGCAACATCACCTTCCAACTCCTATAGTTAATGCACTGACCAATAAAGGCAAGCATACCTTTTACTCAGAGGTGTAGTGTTGGTAGTAGGGGTGTGGAACACACTGCCTGCAACAGTTGTAGACTTGCCAACTTTATGGGCATTTAAATAGTCATTGGTTAGACATATGGACGAGAATGGAATAGTGTAGGTTAGATGGGCTTCAGATTGGTTTTACTGGTCGGTGCAACATCGAGGGCTGAAGGGCCTATGTTCTATATCAAATGCTGCCTTCACTATCCTATCTTCCCAAGACTCCACTTTCAAGAAAATATGCAACTGCACTCCAAGGTCTCTTTGTTCAGCAACACTCCTCAGGACCTTACCATTAAGTGTATAAGTCCTGCCCTGATTTGCCTTTCCAAAATGCAGCACCTCGCATTTCTCTAAATTAAACTCCATCTGCCACTCCTAGCCCATTGGCCCAACTGATCAAGATCCCTTTGTAATCCGAGGTAACCACATTCACTGTCCACTACACCTTCAATTTTGGTGTCATCTGCAAACTTACTAACCATACCTCCTATGTTCACATCCAAATCATTTATATAAATGACAAAAAGTCGTGGAGCTAGCACCGATCCTTGTGGCACTCCGCTGGTCACAGGCCTCTAATCTAAGTAACCCTCCACCACCACCCTGTCTCCGACCTTTGAGCCAGTTCTGTATCCAAATACTAGTTCTCACGGCGGGGGGGGGGGGGGGGGGGGGGGGGGGGGGGGGGGGGGGCGGTGGAGAGATACATTCCAGGACCTAGTGTGGAAGGCTGAAACCCATTCATTTCAATGGGAAACCTACCTTCCCGGCAGCCTCCTCGTCCCTGGATCCAGAACATTCCCATTTACATGTTCTGGCCAAGGTAAACCACGAGTAAGTGAAACCACGGTAACCGGACCCAGGGATATGGATGTCACCCTGTAATAGAATTATGGTCGCTGGTCCCAAAGTGCTCCCTTACTCCTCAGTCACTTGCCTTATTTCCCAAGAGTAGGTCAAGTTTTACACCTTCTCTAGTATGTATATCCACACACTGAATCAGAAAATGTTCATGAACATACTTAACAAATTCCTTCCCATCCAAGCCCTTAACACTATGCCAGTTTCAGTCTATGTTTATAAAGTTAAAATCTTCTATCATTACCATCATATTATTCTTACAGATAGCTGAGATCTCCTTACAAATTTGTTCAATTTCCCACTGACTATTGAGGGATTTATAGTACATTTCAAATAAGATCATCATCCCTTTCTTATTTTTCAGTTCCACCCAAGTAACTTCCCTGCACATACTCAAAGACACCAATCCCCTTCCTCTCTTGCCCTCCTTTCTATTGTTCCTATAGCATCTATACCCTCAATAAAGGATGGACTAGACTCAATGGGCTACTTCTGTTCCTCCATCTTATGGTCTTACTATGAAGGGAGTATCATAATGCCAATGGTTCCAGCTTTCAAATGAAATGTTAAACTGATATGTGCTCCATCAGGTGGACCTGAATGATCCCACAGCACCACACTAAGAAAAAAAAGCAAGGACTTCTTCCTGGTAATCTAGTCAATATTTTTACCTCAAATATGTTCCACATCCCTCCCAACCCCTCACCTCACACTTACTTGCACTCTCCCCTTTCTCCCCTAATCCTCTCTCAGCAGATGCACTCCCCAGCTCCTGTCCGAAATTCCACACGTGGAGTTCCTGAAAGGTAGATCCATTTCTCAGCATCTCCACCCTCAGCTCCAAACACGCTAACATATCTTTCATTCAATCTTATCCTGCTTGCTGCTCCTTCAATCAGGCTGACATGATACACTGTTGATAAGTAACTACCACAGAACGCTAAATTGCCCGTAGTGTTAGGTATGGGATAAATGTAGGGGTATGGTTGGGTTGCGCTTCAGCGGGGCGGTGTGGACTTGTTGGGCCGAAGGGCCTGTTTCCACACTGTAATCTAATCTAATCCAGAACATAGAAGACAACAGTACAGAAATGGGTCCTTCAGTGCATAATGTTGTGGTGAACATGACACCAGATTAAACTAATCCCTTCTCCCTGCCCTTGGTCCATATCCCTCCATTCTTTGCATATTCATGCGCTTATCTAAAAGTCCCGATCACATCTGGGCCACCCCTGGCAGCACATTCCAGACTCCTACCACACTGAGTAAAAAACGTGCCCCTCACATCTCCTTTGGACTTTCCCTCTCTCACCTTAAATGCATGCTCCCTGGTATTACACATTTCAACTCTGGGAAAAAGATTCTGACTGTCAACCCTATCAATGCATCGCATACTGTCATAGACTTCTATCAAGTCTCCCCTCAGCCTCCGCTGCTCCAGCGGAAACAATCAATTTGGCCAGTCTCCCTCTATAGCTCATACCCTCTAATCCAGGCAGCATCCTGGTAAATCATGGCTGCACCCTCTCCAAAGCCTCCACATCCTTCCTCTAATGTGGTGACCAGAACTGAACACGCCACTTTTAAGTGCAACCTGTGGTGTGTTGATAAGATAAGGATTTTTTTTTAAAATCATGTAATTGGTTAAAAATTTACTTTTTAAAAAAATTATTTGTTTTTTTGAAATAAAGTATAGCAGAGAAGTATCAGAAATTATTTAACTCATAAGTTTATATAAAGTAATAAAGATATTAACGAAGTGGAGCTGGCTGGACAGATGCGGTGCTGTGGGAGCTGGCTGATCCCATTGTGAACAGCAGTGACCACATCTGCAGCTGGAAGAACTCCGGATCAGAATGGATGATCTGGAATCTGAGCTTCAAACACTGCTGCACATATAGGGGGGGAAAGAAAAGTTACCTGGACACTGTTTCAGGAGGCTGTCAGAGGTGGTAGATGAAGTCATTCAAATTCAGTCAGTGATCAGGGACAACAGGGTGTATTTGCAAATGAGGCAGGTAGGAAGATTCTGAGTTCAGGAATGGAGGAGTCTCAGTTTTTGATCTTTCTTTTTAAGGTTAGATTCCCTACAGTATGGAAACAGGCCCTTTGGCCCAACAAGTCCACACCGACCCTCTGAAGAGTAACCCACCCAGACCCATTCCCCAACCCGATATTTACCCTGGACTAATGCACCTAACACTATGGGCAATTTATCATGGCCAATTCACCTGACCTGCACATCTTTGGATTGTGGGAGGAAACCCAGGCAGAGACGGGGAGAATATGCAAACTCCACACAGACAGTTGCCAGAGGCTGGACTCGAACCTGGGACCCTGGCACTGTGAGGCAACAGCGTTAACCACTGAGCCACTGTGCTGCCCTTATCCCACAGGTAGGAGATGTTTGCTTCCTATATGGATGAGGAAAAGTTCTGCATGCAGGGTGAGCCAGCTGATCACAGCACCATGGTGCAGGAGACCATTCAAGAGGCAGATGGAGCAAAAAGACAAATGATAGTTACAGGGGATTCTATAATTAGGGGGATAGATGGTATCCTTTGCAAGCCGGATCAGGGGTCCCACATGGTGTGTTGCCTGCCCAATGCCAGGGTGCAGGACATCTCCGACCGGCTTGAAAGGATATTGGTGCTGGAGTGGGAGGATCCAGTTGTTGCGGCCCACGTTGGGACTAACAACATAGGCAAAGCTAGGATGGAGGACCTGTTTGGGGAGTATCAAGCACTAGCTACGAAATTAAGGAACAGGTCCACAAGGGTTGTAATCTCCAGATTATTGCTGAGCTACATTCAAATTGGCTTAGGGATAAGAAAGTTAGGGAAGTAAACACGTGGCTAAGGGAATGGTGTGGGAAAGAAGGGTTCCATTTCATGGGGCATTGGCATCAGAAGGGATTGGTACCAATGGGACGGTCTCCACCTGAACCAATCCAAACCAGTGTTCTAGCAAAAAGGATAAATAGGGTGATCACGAGGAGTTTAAAACTAGTGAGTCGGGAGAAGGGAAGGGAAAACAACAGGAATTATGATGGTAAATAAAAAGGTAAACAGCAGGTTAGCATGTGTTCCAGGCAGACAAAGAAAGAAAGACAAAGAACTCAGGAGATATTATTAAAGATGTCGGAAATCATGAGGTAAGAAAGTTAGCATAAAGGCACTTTACCTGAATACTCATAGCATTCGTAACAAGGCACAAATCATTGTGAATGAATATGATTCATTAGCCATTACAGAGACATGGTTATAGGATGGTCACATCTAAGAGTTAAACATCCAGAAGTATCAGACTATTCAGAAGGACAGACAGAAAGGTAAGGGAGGTGACATAACTCTGATATTCAAGGATGACATCAGGGCTGTGTTGAGAGATGATCTCGGTTCTATGGAGAATAAAATTGAATCCATTTGGGTGGAAATTAGAAATTCTAAGAAGAAGTAGTCCCTGATAAGCATAGTCTATAGGTCACCAAATAATAACATCACATTGGGGTGGGCAATAAACAAATAAGTCCTGTAAAGATGGTATGGCTATTATCGTGGGGATTTTAATCTACATGTAGATTAGTCGAACCAGCTTGGCCAGGGTAGCCTTAAGAAGGAGTTCAAGTGTATCCACAAAAGCTTTCTTGAACAGTATGTAATGGAACCAACGAAGGAGCAAGTTATCTTGGATCTGGTCCTGAGTAATGAGACAGGAATAATTAATGACCTCACAGTTAAGATTAGATTAGATTACTTACAGTGTGGAAACAGGCCCTTCGGCCCAACAAGTCCACACCGCCCCGCCGAAGCATAACCCACCCTTACCCCTACATCTACATCTACCCCTTACCTAACACTACGGGCAATTTAGCATGGCCAATTCACCTGACCTGCACATCTTTGGAGTGTGGGAGGAAACCGGAGCACCCGGAGGAAACCCACGCAGACACGGGGAGAACGTGCAAACTCCACACAGTCAGTCGCCTGAGGCGGGAATTGAACCCGGGTCTCTGGCGCTGTGAGGCAGCAGTGCTAACCACTGTGCCACCGTGCCACCCAAGTTAAGGATCCTCTTGGAAGGAGTGATCACAGTAAGGTTGAATTTAGAATACAGATGGAGAGTGTGATGATAAAATCCAATACCAGGGTCCTGTGCTTAAACAAGGGAGACTCCAATAGGATGAGGGAGGACTTGGCTAAAGTAGCTTGGAAACCAAGACTTTATGGTGGGACAATTGACTTCCAAAGCCATTTTTCAAAGTGCCCAGCAAAAGTATATTCCAGTGAAAAGAAAAGGATTGTAAGAAAAGGGGCAATCTGCCATGGGGTGTCTCAGGAATTAAGGGAGACTATCAAATTGAAAGAGAAGGCATATAAAGTGGCCAAGAGGAGCATGAAACTAGAAGACTGGGAAAACTTTAAAGGTCAATAGATAGCCACAAAAAAAACTATAAAGAAAAGGAAATAGAACATGAGAAAAAACTAGCACAGAATATAAAGACAGATAGCAAACTTTTCTATCCAAATATAAAACTAAAAGAGTGGCTAAGGTAAACGCTGGTCCTTTAGAAGGTGAGACGGGGCATTGAGTTATGGGATATGATGAAATGGCCGAGGCATTGAATAGGTATTTTGTATCGGTCTTCACAGTGAAGGACACTAATAACATGCCAGTCATCAACAAAGTGACGAAGTTAGGTGAGGACCTGGAATCATTATTGCGGAAGCGTTAGTGTTGGGCAAACTAATGGAGCTAAGGAGAGACAAGTCTCCTGGCCCTGATGGAATGCATCCCAGGGAGAAATAGCAAGTACACTGGTGGCAATTTTTCAAAATTCACTGGACTCTGGGGCAGTTCCAGTAGATTGGAAAACAGTGATGCCACTGTTTAAAAAGAGGGGTAGACAAAAGGTGGGGAATTATAGACCGGTTAGCTCAACCTCTGTAATGGACAAGATGCTTGCATCTATTATCAAGGAAGAAATAAAAAGGCATCTCGATAAAAATTGTCTCATTAGACAGACGCAGCATGGGTTCATGAAGGGCAGGTTATGCTTAACAAATTCTACTTTGGAATTCAATGAAGACATCACAAGCAAGGTGAACAACAGGGACCCAGTGGATGTGGTGTACTTAGATTTCCGAAAGGCAATCGACAAGGTACCGCACAAGAGACTGCTGCATAAAAGGAGGATGCATGGTGTTACAGGTAAAGTATTAGCATGGATTGAGGATTGGTTGACTAACAAGAAGCAAAAAGTGGGGATAAACGAGTGCTGTTCAGGTTGGCAATCGGTGACAAGTGGTGTGCCTCAGGGATCAGTGTTGGGGCCACAATTATTCATTGGGTACCCAACGAACACAGTCTGCCAATTTCTCAGCAACAAACCCAAACAATGAGACAAAACACGCCCAGAAACCCTAGCCACTCTCCCCTACATCAAAGACATCTCGGAAATGACTGCCAGACTACACAGACCCCTCGGCATCATGGTAGCCCACAAACCCAACAAAACTGCAGCTAATGAACTTGGAAGACCCTATACAGACAACAAGCAAAACAAATGTCATTTACAAAATACCTTGTGAGAACTGTAACAAACACAACATTGGACAAACAGGAAGAAAACTAGACACCAGGATACATGAACACCAACTAGCCACAAAAAGACATGACCCACTCTCACGAATATCCTTACATACAGATGAGAAAGGATACCATGTCAACTGGGATCAGCCAAACAGAGACACGCATGAGAATTCCTAGAAGCATGGCATTCTAACTGGAACTCTGTCAACAAACATATTGACTTGGGCACCACTTACCATCCCCTAAGAAAAACAACAGGAAATGACATTACCACAGGGAGTCATGTCACCACAGGAATTGACATCACAAACCCTAGAAAACTCAAACACATAAATAGAAACCGGGCTATACTATCAGTGCTTCATCCGGAGGCTCACTGAAGATGTTATCCAGTATGGTGACGAAACATCTGAAAACGAACCTTCCAGCTCAGTGAGCAAACCTACATCCAGAACCTCAACCTGAGCTACAAATCTTCTCAAACCTCACTAGCATTATTCACAATTTATTTCGATGATTTGGAGTTGGGGTCTACGTGTAGTATGTCAAGGTTTGCAGATGACTCTAAGACGAGTGGCAGAGCGAAGTGTGTAGAGGACTGTAAAACTTTGCAGAGGAACACAGATACTTTGAGTGAGTGGGCAAAGGTCTGGCAGATGGAATACAATATTAATAAATGTGAAGTCACCCAGTTCCGTCGGAGTAACGTAAAAAGGATGATTACTTGAATGGTAAAAGTTTGTAGCATGTTGTTGTGCAGAAGGACCTGGGTGTCCTTGTGCATGAAGCACAGAAGATTGGTCTGCAGGTACAACAAGTAATTAGGAAGGCAAATAGAATATTGTCCTTCATTGCTAAAGCAACTGAGTTTTAAAACAGGGAGGTTATGTTGCGGCTGTACAAGGTGCTGGTGAGGCCACCCCTGGAGTACTGTGTGCTGTTTTGGTCTCCTTACTTGAGAAAGGATGTACTGGCACTGGAGGGGGTGCAGAGAGGGGGGTCACTGGGTTGATTCCAGAGTTGAAGGGGTTGGTTTATGAGGGGAGGCTGAGGAGACTGAGATTATATTCATCGGAATTCAGAAGAATTGGTGGGGGGGATCTTCTCGAAACACATAAAATTATGAAGGGAATAGGTAGCATAGGAGAGAGGATGTTTCCACGAGTTGGTGAAACTAGGACAAGAAGGCATAGCTTCAAAATTAGGGGGAGCAGATTTAGGACAGAATTGAGAAGGAAGATCTTCACCCAGAGGGTTGTAAATCAATGGAATTGCCTGCCCAGGGAAGTAGTGGATGCTACTTCAGTAAACGCTAAGATCGATTTATTTTTGAAAAATAAAGGAATTGAGGGTTCTGGTGAGAGGGTGGGTAAGTAGAGCTGATGCCACAAGAAGATCAGTGGACAAATGTCAATTTGATGATGTTATGGACTGGCAGAACAGGCTCGAAGGGCCGGATGGTCTGCTCCTGCTCCTGCTCTGGGCTCTTGCGGTCTAACCAAAGTCTTATAAAGCTGCAACATTTCATCCTGACTCTTGTACTCAATTCCCCGGCCAATAAAAGTAAGCATGCCATGTCTTCTTTACCAGCCTATCTACTTGCATGGCCACTTTCAGGGAGCTATGGACTTCCCAAGATCCCTCTGTACATCAATGCTGTTCAGGGTCCTGCCATTAACTGTATACTTTTCCTTAACATTTGAAATCCCAAAGTACAGCACCTCACACTTACCTGGATAAAACTCCATCTGCCATTTCTCTGTCAATATCTGCAACTGATCTGTATACCACTGTATCCTCTGATAACCTTCTACACTATCCACAACTCCACCCATTTGTGTCATCTGCAAACTTAGTAATCCACCCATCTACACTTTCATCCAACTATCATGTGATATTTATGCTAGCTCCCCTAACACAAAAATGAGACGTGGGTACGTAGTACTGAAGAAATCTATTAAGTTTTGTTTCAGCTTCTGTATCTAATAATCACAGGCAGTTGAGTGTCTGGGCTCAAGCCAAGTAATTGGGATGTAAAGTGTACCAGTGTGGTATGTGCTGCAAGAGAACAGAGCTCAGTCAGGTAGAGAATGAGGTTTTTACACCATCAGCACCACCATGTGCTGTGATATCATGATGGTATACAGTTTTAGATTAGATTAGATTACTTACAGTGTGGAAACAGGCCCTTCGGCCCAACAAGTCCACACCACCCCGCGGAAGCGCAACCCACCCATACCCCTACATCTACCCCTTACCTAACACTACGGGCAATTTAGCATGGCCAATTTACCTGACCTGCACATCTTTGGACTGTGGGAGGAAACCGGAGCACCCGGAGGAAACCCACGCAGACACGGGGAGAATGTGCAAACTCCACACAGTCAGTCGCCTGAGGCGGGAATTGAACCCGGGTCTCTGGCGCTGTGCTAACCAATGTGCTAACCACTGTGCCACCGTGCCGCCCACGGTGTATAATGATCACCACCCTTAAAGCTACACAATATACAAGCTGTGAGATGGAACACAACTCGAACTGCTTCCACTCCACAGTTACTGATAGGGAATCAGCAGTAGAAGCACCAGAGAAGGAGCCTGTGATTGGAAGTGCAGCTGCTCAGAGATCATCTCCATTCTCTTTGATTGGTAGTTTCCATGATGGAATTTTCTTGGATATTCTGTAGTTTTTGGGGTGAAATCCCCTGCATCCACCATTTTGATTTCAACATTGGATGGTTAGTATGAATCAGCAACACATGTTTCCCTGAGATGATAGATAGAGCATAAAACTGAAGTTGAGGGAAACATCCTGACATCGTAACTGGAATTGGCAAGGAGGCGGCTGTATTATACTTACTGCCCCTTTGATAGCAGCTTCAATGGATGCTTTGGGCATGTTCCTGGCTCGACACTGCTCAATGATATTGGCCAGCTGTGTGTTAAACTCAGGGTCTGGGCCTCCCTCTGCAAAGAAAATCACAGCAAAACTGATCTGTACATAGCATCTTCAGCATGGAGATTGGAGTGACTCTAGCTCATTACCTTGAGTCAATGCTGCATGTTCAAATTAGTCAAATATGTTGGACTCAAACAGTTTTCAATTCAATCATTAGCTCTAATCTACTCCTGCCATTTCCAGTCCGATATCACTTCCCATCTGACTCCAACCCTTTGTGCATTACTCTCGACCATAAAGCAACAGCCTTTAGTAAGTTCAGTCCTTGGAATTCCACTCCTGTAAGTTCAGTCCTTGGAATTCCACTCCTAAACTCCCACAGTTCCCTCGCTCTTCAACTTTAAGAATATCTATTCAACCAAGCTTCCAATCTTACTCCTGCAGCTCTCTTGTTCTGGCATGCTTTCCTCATACTGGACCACCTTGCTCAATTATCCATTCACATGAATGTCATGATATAAATACACCTGGGACACCGAGTACAAGGTTTTAAAACTGAACTCCAAAAGGAAGAATGCTGGCAATTCAATGACACAGTTGTGCGGGTGGGAATGTATGGGGGGGGGGGGGGGGGGGGGGATTGGGGTTGGGGTTGGATTGGGTGTTTGGATAATCCAGATCTCTCTACACTATCATGAAGCATTGGTCACCTTTGACACAGACTTTCCAGTTGTGTCATTCTCCTCAATGAGTTTTTAACTGCCAATAAGCCACTGCATCGATTGTGCTTCAGCCACCAAGAGGCAGGGGGAGAAAAGTAAAAAGCAAATGCAATTGGGACAAAAACAAACTGGGGCTGCAGGTATAGCACCCATATTACCTCTCACTGCAAAGCGAAGCATTATCGCGAACTTAGCAAACATCCGACTCCTCTCAGCATCCTTCGGCCCTTTGACATGCTTCACCTTTGACCATTTGTTGTGCCCTGCGCAAGCAGCAGCAGACGTGTGGATCTCGGCACACTGTAACAAGGAAGGATGCTGGCCGCTTGCCTGGTTGGACGTGGGAATGCACACTGACAGTACAACTCTGGGTTTTGGCAGCAACTTGGCTGACCACCTCAGTGAGAATAGAAGACATCGCCTGTTCCATGGGCAAACATTTCGAAATGTGGCAACTGTAGCCATAGTTTTGTTCCTGTTAATCACCTGTAAAGGGGAAGGTGATGCTGTTATCGCCAACACAGTAAAATGTTTAGTAGCCTGGAAAAACTGGAATTACATACAATTTACTGCACTCACAAAGGTCATTCAACCAACTATTGATGTTTCTGCTTCACCACAAGCCTCTTCCACCTACCTTCACCAAACCCCATCTTCCCTCATGTGCATCTATACTAATCACCTGAACCACACCCGACAAACTGGAATTTCTTATTCTCACCACTTTCTGAATAAAGATTTTTTTAAAAATTAGATTTAATAACTATCTTATCCATCAGGCTCCTTTTTTGGACTGCCTATAAATGGAACTGCTGGATTAGTGGTGCTGGAAGAGCACAGCAGTTCAAGCAGCATCCAACGAGCAGCGAAATCGACGTTTCGGGCAAAAGCCCTTCATCAGGAATAAAGGCAGTGAGCCTGAAGCATGGAGAGATAAGCTAGAGGAGGGTGGGGGTGGGGAGAGAGTAGCACAGAGTACAATGGGTGAGTGGGGGAGGAGATGAAGGTGATAGGTCAAGGAGGAGAGGGTGGAGTGGATAGGTGGAAAAGGAGATAGGCAGGTCGGACAAGTCATGGGGACAGTGCTGAGCTGGAAGTTTGGAACTAGGATGAGGTGGGGAAAGGGGAAATGAGGAAGCTGTTGAAGTCCACATTGATGCCCTGGGGTTGAAGTGTTCCGAGGCAGAAGATGAGGCGTTCTTCCTCCAGGCGTCTGGTGGTGAGGGAGCGGTGGTGAAGGAGGCCCAGGACCTCCATGTCCTCGGCAGAGTGGGAGGGGGAGTTGAAATGTTGGGCCACGGGGCAGTTTGGTTGATTGGTGCGGGTGTCTCGGAGATGTTCCCTAAAGCGCTCTGTTAGGAGACGCCCAGTCTCCCCAATGTAGAGGAGACCACATCGGGAGCAACGGATACAATAAATGATATTAATGGATGTGCAAGTAAAACTTTGATGGATGTGGAAGGCTCCTTTAGGGCCTTGGATAGAGGTGAGGGAGGTGGTGTGGGCACAGGTTTGACAGTTCCTGCAGTGGCAGGGGAAAGTGCCAGAATGGGAGGGTGGGTCAAGCACTGTATGTGAGCACAAGGTAGACGAGAATCAAGCTTCAGGCTTCATTTCAAGTGCCGTTTACTGCTCGATAGATTCACCCCTCCTGTTGAAATGCAGTGAAACCCATTATCATTATAACAAGGAAGACTATAACCACCGTGGAGTCTATCTCAGTGGTCTAATTCACTTAGTTATCTCCTTTTCCACCTATCCACTCCACCCTCTCCTCCTTGACCTATCACCTTCATCTCCTCCCCCACTCACCCATTGTACTCTATGCTACTCTCTCCCCACCCCCACCCTCCTCTAGCTTATCTCTCCACGCTTCAGGCTCACTGCCTTTATTCCTGATGAAGGGCTTTTGCCCGAAACGTCGATTTCGCTGCTCGTTGGATGCTGCCTGAACTGCTGTGCTCTTCCAGCACCATTAATCCAGTACTTGGTTTCCAGCATCTGCAGTTATTGTTTTTACCTATAAATGGAAATGTTTTATCTGCGCCTTTCCAATCAAATCTTCCACGAATTAAAGAACTTGGTGTGATGCATCCTTCCCCTTTTCAGTCTTTTGTCTTTCCTGATAGATGTAGCCTCCAATATGGCACCTGCCTTGTAATTTTGTTTTGCCCCTCCATATGCTTTCTGAAGGCGAGACCTCTGCAAGTACTCTGATCCAACTAAGTTTAACATAATGCTCTTGTTTTAATTCTGTTCTTCCAGGAAGGTATTTTTATAGACTTTCAACTGGTGTTGTCACAAATCAGTGAAAGTAGCAAAGTGGAGGGCAGCACAAAGATTTTGGCATGGATGAAGCCAAGTGTTTGCAGACTGGCTACAGTGGACACCTGAGGATAGCATCTGCATCCCAGACTGTTTTGATTTTCTTGTTCATTTTGTGCTCTTATCTTCTGAATTCTCATCCTTGATTTCAAATCCCTTAGTATCTCTAATCTCCTTCAGTCCCACAAACCTCTGAAATATCTGCAGTCATTCAATTTGGTGCGTTTGTAAATTAACAATTTTAATGGCTCATCCATCTACAGACACTGTTCTGGTTGTTTCATCCTCAAGCTGTGGAAATACCTCTCCAGACATTTCTGCTCTCTCCTATCTTTGCTTATTTGGTACTTAAGCTTACCTCATTGACCAAACATTTGGTTACCTGACTTAGTATAAACTTGCAACTCAGTGTCACAGTTTACTGTGAGGTCCCCCCTTGAACATGCCAGATTTTAAACATTCCACCACTGGCAAAGTCAGCAAAATCACTTGACTTCACCTGAAATTTTGTGGCTGAACCTGTCTCTCCACCTTTCGTTTCTTTAAGAAGCTCAGTTGAAATTTATTTTTATCCAAAGCTTTGAACCCCTGCTGTAATACACGCCTCAGACTGCACCGTTCAAACTTTGTGGGACAACAGTTCTGTGGACTTTTTAACGACACAAGGACACAGTATAAATCCAGTGAGTGTTGCTGCAAACCAGGAGAGACGGTAAAAGTGAAGCCCCACCTGCCTTACTTTCGGAAAACTGGAGTTCTCCCGAGTGCCCCGACCAAGAGTGGATCCTGACCAGATCACCCAGGGCTGGGGAACCAAACAACAGGAGGGACACCTCCCCCTCGTCCCCCCACCGTGACCCTGACTCCCCCGGCACACACCCCCCCCCCCCACCCACACCCCCCCCACCCACACCCCCCCCCCCCACACCCCCCCCCCCCCACACACCCCCCCCCCCACCCCCACCACCCCCCCCCCCCACCCACACCCACCCCCCCCCCACCCACCGTGACCCGTACTCCCCCCCCCTCGTCCCCCACCGTGACCCTGACTCCCCCGGCACACACCCCCCCCCCCCCACCCACACCCCCCCCCACCCACACCCCCCCCCCACACCCCCCCCCCCCCCCCCACACACCCCCCCCCCCCCCCACCACACCCCCCCCCCACCCACCGTGACCCGTACTCCCCCCCCTCGTCCCCCACCCGTGACCCTGATCCCCCGGCACACACCCCCCCCCCCCCTGACCCAGACACGGCCGACAGACCACCCCGGACTTATTCCCTACCCCCCCCCCCACCGTGACCGTGACCGTGACCGTGACCCAGTGCCATCCGACCCTTGTCCCCCCACCCCCCACACACACAGCCCGAGCCCGAGCCCGAGCCCGCCCCCGTGACCCCTCCCCCACGGACCTCACTCTCGCGGAGAGACTCACGGCCTGTCCCCGCCGCAGGGGATCCTGGGAATGACGCATGCGCACGGACGCTGCAATGAACGGCGGCGAGCATGCGCGGTACCGCCCAACATCGTGATACCAATGGTCACACACAGAGAGAGAGGGGTCACAGACAGAGAGAGGGTCAGAGACAGAGAGAGGGATCACAGACAGAGAGAGGGGTCAGAGACAGAGAGAGGGATCACAGAGAGAGGGATCAGAGACAGAGAGAGGGGTCACAGACAGAGAGAGGGATCAGAGACAGAGAGAGGATCAGAGACAGAGAGAGGGGTCACAGACAGAGAGAGGGATCAGAGACAGAGAGAGGGATCACAGACAGAGAGAGGGGTCACAGACAGAGAGAGGGGTCACAGACAGAGAGAGGGATCAGAGACAGAGAGAGGGATCACAGACAGAGAGAGGGGTCACAGACAGAGAGAGGGGTCACAGACAGAGAGAGGGGTCAGAGACAGAGAGAGGAATCACAGAGAGAGGGATCACAGACAGAGAGAGGGGTCACAGACAGAGAGAGGGGTCACAGACAGAGAGAGGGTCAGAGAGAGAGAGAGGGGTCAGAGAGAGAGAGAGGGGTCAGAGACAGAGAGAGGGGTCAGAGACAGAGAGAGGGGTCAGAGAGAGAGAGAGGGGTCAGAGAGAGAGAGAGGGGTCAGAGGCAGAGAGAGGGGTCAGAGACAGAGAGAGGGGTCAGAGGCAGAGAGAGGGGTCACAGACAGAGAGAGGGGTCACAGAGAGAGGGATCAGAGACAGAGAGAGGGGTCAGAGACAGAGAGAGGAATCACAGAGAGAGGGATCACAGACAGAGAGAGGGGTCACAGACAGAGAGAGGGGTCACAGACAGAGAGAGAGGGGTCAGAGAGAGAGAGAGGGGTCAGAGACAGAGAGAGGGGTCAGAGACAGAGAGAGGGGTCAGAGAGAGAGAGAGGGGTCAGAGGCAGAGAGAGGGGTCAGAGACAGAGAGAGGGGTCAGAGGCAGAGAGAGGGGTCACAGACAGAGAGAGGGGTCACAGAGAGAGGATCAGAGACAGAGAGAGGGTCAGAGACAGAGAGAGGGGTCAGAGACAGAGAGAGGGGTCACAGTCAGGGAGCGATCACAGACAGAGAGCGATCACAGACAGGGAGCGATCACAGTCAGGGAGCGATCACAGACAGAGAGAGATCACAGACAGAGAGCGATCACAGACGGAGAGAGATCGTAGACAGAGAGCAATCGTAGACAGAGAGCAATCGTAGACAGAGAGCGATCACAGACAGGGAGCTATCGTAGACAGGGAGTGATCGTAGACAGGGAGCGATCGTAGACAGGGAGCGATCGCAGACAGGAGCGATCGCAGACAGGGAGCGATCGCAGACAGGGAGCGATCGCAGACAGGGAGCGATCGCAGACAGGGAGCGATCGCAGACAGGGAGCGATCGCAGACAGGGAGCGATCGCAGACAGGAGCGATCGCAGACAGAGAGCGATCGCAGATAGGGAGCGATCGCAGACAGAGAGCGATCGCAGACAGAGAGCGATCACAGACAAGAGCGATCACAGACAGAGAGCGATCACAGACAGAGAGCGATCACAGTCAGGGAGAGATCGTAGACAGAGAGAGATCGTAGACAGAGAGCGATCATAGACAGAGAGCGATCACAGACAGAGAGCGATCACAGACAGAGAGCGATCACAGACAGAGAGCGATCACAGTCAGGGAGCGATCGTAGACAGACAGCGATCCCAGACAGACAGCGATCCCAGACAGAGCGATCACAGACAGAGAGCGATCACAGACAGAGAGCGATCACAGACAGGGAGCGATCACAGTCAGAGAGCGATCGCAGACAGAAAGCGATCGCAGACAGAAAGCGATCGCAGACAGGGAGCGATCGCAGACAGGGAGCGATCGCAGACCGAGAGAGATCGCAGACAGAGAGCGATCGCAGACAGAGAGCGACCGCAGACAGAGAGCGACCGCAGACAGAGAGCGACCGCAGACAGAGAGCGACCGCAGACAGAGAGCGATCGCAGACAGAGAGCGATCGCAGACAGGGAGCGATCGCAGACAGTGAGCGATCGCAGACAGAGAGCGATCTCAGACAGAGAGCGATCGCAGACAGTGAGCGATCGCAGACAGAGAGCGATCGCAGACAGAGAGCGATCGCAGACAGAGAGCGATCGCAGACAGAGAGCGATCGCAGACAGAGAGCGATCGAAGACAGAGAGCGATCGCAGACAGAGAGCGATCGTAGACGGAGAGCGATCGCAGACAGAGAGAGATCGTAGACAGAGAGCAATCGTAGACAGAGAGCGATCACAGACGGAGAGAGATCGTAGACAGGGAGCGATCGTAGACAGGGAGCGATCGTAGACAGGGAGCGATCGCAGACAGGGAGCGATCGCAGACAGGGAGCGATCGCAGACAGGGAGCGATCGCAGACAGGGAGCGATCGCAGACAGAGAGCGATCGCAGATAGGGAGCGATCGCAGACAGAGAGCGATCGCAGACAGAGAGCGATCACAGACAAGAGCGATCACAGACAGAGAGCGATCACAGACAGAGAGCGATCACAGTCAGGGAGAGATCGTAGACAGAGAGAGATCGTAGACAGAGAGCGATCACAGACAGAGAGCGATCACAGACAGAGAGCGATCACAGTCAGGGAGCGATCGTAGACAGACAGCGATCCCAGACAGACAGCGATCCCAGACAGAGAGCGATCACAGACAGAGAGCGATCACAGACAGAGAGCGATCACAGTCAGGGAGCGATCGTAGACAGACAGCGATCCCAGACAGAGAGCGATCCCAGACAGAGAGCGATCACAGACAGAGAGCGATCACAGACAGGGAGCGATCACAGACAGAAAGCGATCGCAGACAGAAAGCGATCGCAGACAGAAAGCGATCGCAGACAGGGAGCGATCGCAGACAGGGAGCGATCGCAGACCGAGAGAGATCACAGACAGAGAGCGATCGCAGACAGAGAGCGACTGCAGACAGAGAGCGACCGCAGACAGAGAGCGACCGCAGACAGAGAGCGACCGCAGACAGAGAGCGACCGCAGACAGAGAGCGACCGCAGACAGAGAGCGATCGCAGACAGAGAGCGATCGCAGACAGGGAGCGATCGCAGACAGAGAGCGATCACAGACAGGGAGCGATCGCAGACCGAGAGAGATCGCAGACAGAGAGCGATCGCAGACAGAGAGCGATCGCAGTCAGAGAGCGATCGCAGTCAGAGAGCGATCGCAGTCAGAGAGCGATCGCAGACAGAAAGCGATCGCAGACAGAAAGCGATCGCAGACAGAGAGCGATCGCAGACCGAGAGGGTTGGCAGACAGAGAGCGATCGCAGACCGAGAGGGTTCGCAGACAGAGAGCGATCGCAGACAGAGAGGGTTCGCAGACAGAGAGCGATCGCAGACCGAGAGGGTTCGCAGACAGAGAGCGATCGCAGACCGAGAGGGTTCGCAGACAGAGAGCGATCGCAGACAGAGAGCGATCGCAGACAGTGAGCGATCGCAGACAGAGAGCGATCGCAGACAGAGAGCGATCGCAGACAGAGAGCGATCGCAGACAGAGAGCGATCGCAGACAGAGAGCGATCGCAGACAGAGAGCGATCGCAGACAGAGAGCGATCGCAGACAGAGAGCGATCGCAGACAGAGAGCGATCGCAGACAGAGAGCGATCGTAGACAGAGAGCGATCGCAGACAGAGAGCGATCGTAGACGGAGAGCGATCGTAGACGGAGAGCGATCACAGACAGAGAGCGATCACAGACGGAGAGAGATCGTAGACAGAGAGCAATCGTAGACAGAGAGCAATCGTAGACAGAGAGCGATCACAGACAGGGAGCTATCGTAGACAGGGAGCGATCGTAGACAGGGAGCGATCGTAGACAGGGAGCGATCGCAGACAGGGAGCGATCGCAGACAGGGAGCGATCGCAGACAGGGAGCGATCGCAGACAGAGAGCGATCGCAGACAGAGAGCGATCGCAGATAGGGAGCGATCGCAGACAGAGAGCGATCGCAGACAAAGAGCGATCACAGACAAGAGCGATCACAGACAGAGAGCGATCACAGACAGAGAGCGATCACAGTCAGGGAGAGATCGTAGACAGAGAGAGATCGTAGACAGAGAGCGATCACAGACAGAGAGCGATCACAGACAGAGAGCGATCACAGTCAGGGAGCGATCGTAGACAGACAGCGATCCCAGACAGACAGCGATCCCAGACAGAGAGCGATCACAGACAGAGAGCGATCGCAGACAGAGAGCGATCGCAGACAGAAAGCGATCGCAGACAGAAAGCGATCGCAGACAGAAAGCGATCGCAGACAGGGAGCGATCACAGACAGAGAGCGATCACAGACAGGGAGCGATCACAGACAGAGAGCGATCACAGACAGAGAGCGATCACAGACAGAGAGCGATCGTAGACAGACAGCGATCACAGACAGAGAGCGATCGTAGACAGACAGCGATCACAGACAGAGAGCGATCACAGACAGAGAGCGATCACAGACAGAGAGCGATCGCAGACAGAGAGCGATCGCAGACAGAGAGCGATCGCAGACCGAGAGCGATCGCAGACAGAGAGGGTTCGCAGACAGAGAGCGATCGCAGACCGAGAGGGTTCGCAGACAGAGAGCGATCGCAGACAGAGAGCGATCGCAGACAGAGAGGGTTCGCAGACAGAGAGCGATCGCAGACAGAGAGCGATCGCAGACCGAGAGCGATCGCAGACAGAGAGCGATCGCAGACCGAGAGGGTTCGCAGACAGAGAGCAATCGCAGACCGAGAGGGTTCGCAGACAGAGAGCGATCTCAGACCGAAAGGGATCACAGTCAGGGAGCGATCACAGACAGAGGGCGATCACAGACAGAGAGCGATCACAGACAGGGAGCGATCGTAGACAGACAGCGATCGCAGACAGAGAGCGATCGCAGACAGAGAGCGATCGCAGACAGAGAGCGATCGCAGACAGAGAGCGATCGCAGACAGAGAGCGATCGCAGACAGAGAGCGATCGCAGACAGAGAGCGATCGCAGACAGGGAGCGATCGCAGACAGGGAGCGATCGCAGACAGTAAGCGATCACAGACAGAGAGCTATCGCAGACAGTAAGCGATCGCAGACAGAGAGCGATCGCAGACAGAGAGAGATCGCAGACAGAGAGCGATCGCAGACAGAGAGCGACCGCAGACAGAGAGCGACCGCAGACAGAGAGCGACCGCAGACAGAGAGCGACCGCAGACAGAGAGCGACCGCAGACAGAGAGCGATCGCAGACAGAGAGCGATCGCAGACAGAGAGCGATCGCAGACAGGGAGCGATCGCAGACAGTGAGCGATCGCAGACAGAGAGCGATCGCAGACAGAGAGCGATCGCAGACAGTGAGCGATCGCAGACAGAGAGCGATCGCAGACAGAGAGCGATCGCAGACAGAGAGCGATCGCAGACAGAGAGCGATCGCAGACAGAGAGCGATCGCAGACAGAGAGCGATCGCAGACAGAGAGCGATCGCAGACAGAGAGCGATCGCAGACAGAGAGCGATCGCAGACAGAGAGCGATCGCAGACAGAGAGCGATCGCAGACAGAGAGCGATCGTAGACAGAGAGCGATCGCAGACAGAGAGCGATCGTAGACGGAGAGCGATCGCAGACAGAGAGCGATCGCAGACAGAGAGCGATCGCAGACAGAAAGCGATCGCAGACAGAAAGCGACCGCAGACAGAGAGCGACCGCAGACAGAGAGCGACCGCAGACAGAGAGCGACCGCAGACAGAGAGCGACCGCAGACAGAGAGCGACCGCAGACAGAGAGCGATCGCAGACAGAGAGCGATCGCAGACAGGGAGCGATCGCAGACAGGGAGCGATCGCAGACAGGGAGCGATCGCAGACAGAGAGCGATCACAGACAGAGAGCGATCGCAGACAGGGAGCGATCGCAGACCGAGAGAGATCACAGACAGAGAGCGATCACAGACAGAGAGCGATCGCAGTCAGAGAGCGATCGCAGTCAGAGAGCGATCGCAGACAGAAAGCGATCGCAGACAGAAAGCGATCGCAGACAGAAAGCGATCGCAGACAGGGAGCGATCACAGACAGAGAGCGATCACAGACAGAGAGCGATCACAGACAGGGAGCGATCACAGTCAGAGAGCGATCGCAGACAGAAAGCGATCGCAGACAGAAAGCGATCGCAGACAGGGAGCGATCACAGACAGAGAGCGATCACAGACAGAGAGCGATCACAGACAGAGAGCGATCACAGACAGAGAGCGATCACAGACAGAGAGCGATCACAGACAGGGAGCGATCACAGACAGGGAGCGATCACAGACAGAGAGCGATCACAGACAGAGAGCGATCACAGTCAGGGAGCGATCACAGACAGAGAGAGATCGTAGACAGACAGCGATCACAGACAGAGAGCGATCACAGACAGAGAGAGATCGTAGACGGAGAGCGATCACAGTCAGAGAGCGATCGTAGACAGAGAGCGATCGTAGACAGAGAGCGATCGCAGACCGAGAGGGTTCGCAGACAGAGAGCGATCGCAGACAGAGAGCGACCGCAGACAGAGAGCGATCGCAGACTGAGAGCGATCGCAGACAGAGAGCGATCGCAGACAGGGAGCGTCACAGACAGAGAGCGATCACAGACAGAGAGCGATCACAGTCAGGGAGAGATCACAGACAGAGAGAGATCGTAGACAGACAGCGATCACAAACAGAGAGCGATCACAGACAGAGAGCGATCACAGACAGAGAGCGATCGCAGACCGAGAGGGTTGGCAGACAGAGAGCGATCGCAGACCGAGAGGGTTCGCAGACAGAGAGCGTTCGCAGACAGAGAGCGATCGCAGACAGAGAGCGATCGCAGACCGAGAGGGTTCGCAGACAGAGAGCGATCGCAGACCGAGAGGGTTCGCAGACAGAGAGCGATCTCAGACCGAGAGGGATCACAGTCAGGGAGCGATCACAGACAGAGGGCGATCACAGACAGGGAGCGATCACAGTCAGAGAGCGATCACAGTCAGAGAGCGATCACAGACAGAGAGCGATCACAGACAGAGAGCGATCACAGACAGGGAGCGATCACAGACAGAAAGAGATCGTAGACAGACAGCGATCGCAGACAGAGAGCGATCGCAGACAGAGAGCGATCGCAGACAGAGAGCGATCGCAGACAGAGACCGAACGCAGACAGGGAGCGATCGCAGACAGGGAGCGATCGCAGACAGGGAGCGATCGCAGACAGGGAGCGATCGCAGACAGGGAGCGATCGCAGACAGTGAGCGATCGCAGACAGAGAGCGATCTCAGACAGAGAGCGATCGCAGACAGTGAGCGATCGCAGACAGAGAGCGATCGCAGACAGAGAGCGATCGCAGACAGAGAGCGATCGCAGACAGAGAGCGATCGCAGACAGAGAGCGATCGCAGACAGAGAGCGATCGCAGACAGAGAGAGATCACAGACAGAGAGAGATCACAGACAGGGAGCGATCGCCGTCAGGGAGCGATCGCAGACAGGGAGCGATCACAGACAGAGAGAGATCGTAGACAGAGAGAGATCGTAGACAGAGAGAGATCGTAGACAGAGAGCGATCGCAGTCAAGGAGCGATCGCAGTCAGGGAGCGATCGCAGACAGAGAGCGATCACAGACAGAGAGCGATCGCAGACAGGGAGCGATCACAGACCGAGAGAGATCACAGACAGAGAGCGATCGCAGACAGAGAGCGATCACAGACAGAGAGCGATCGCAGTCAGAGAGCGATCGCAGACAGAGAGCGATCGCAGACAGAGAGCGATCGCAGACAGAGAGCGATCGCAGACAGAGAGCGATCGCAGACAGAGAGCGATCGCAGACAGGGAGCGATCGCAGACAGGGAGCGATCGCAGACAGGGAGCGATCGCAGACAGGGAGCGATCGCAGACAGAGAGCGATCGCAGACAGGGAGCGATCGCAGACAGGGAGCGATCGCAGACAGGGAGCGATCGCAGACAGGGAGCGATCGCAGACAGTGAGCGATCGCAGACAGAGAGCGATCGCAGACAGTGAGCGATCGCAGACAGAGAGCGATCGCAGACAGAGAGCGATCGCAGACAGAGAGCGATCGCAGACAGAGAGCGATCGCAGACAGAGAGCGATCGCAGACAGTAAGCGATCGCAGACAGAGAGCGATCGCAGACAGAGAGCGATCGCAGACAGAGAGAGATCACAGACAGGGAGCGATCACAGTCAGAGAGCGATCGCAGACAGGGAGCGATCACAGACAGAGAGAGATCGTAGACAGAGAGCGATCACAGTCAAGGAGCGATCGCAGTCAAGGAGCGATCGCAGTCAGGGAGCGATCGCAGACAGAGAGCGATCACAGACAGAGAGCGATCGCAGACAGGGAGCGATCGCAGACAGGGAGCGATCGCAGACCGAGAGAGATCGCAGACAGAGAGCGATCACAGACAGAGAGCGATCGCAGTCAGAGAGCGATCGCAGTCAGAGACCGATCGCAGTCAGAGAGCGATCGCAGACAGAAAGCGATCGCAGACAGAAAGCGATCGCAGACAGGGAGCGATCACAGACAGAGAGCGATCACAGACAGAGAGCGATCACAGACAGAGAGCGATCACAGACAGAGAGCAATCACAGACAGAGAGCGATCACAGTCAGGGAGCGATCACAGACAGAGAGAGATCGTAGACAGACAGCGATCACAGACAGAGAGAGATCGTAGACGGAGAGCGATCGCAGACAGAGAGCGATCGCAGACCGAGAGGGTTCGCAGACAGAGAGCGATCGCAGACCGAGAGGGTTCGCAGACAGAGAGCGATCGCAGACCGAAAGGGTTCGCAGACAGAGAGCGATCGCAGACAGAGAGCGATCGCAGACTGAGAGCGATCGCAGACTGAGAGGGTTCGCAGACAGAGAGCGATCGCAGACAGGGAGCGATCGCAGACCGAGAGAGATCGCAGACAGAGAGCGATCACAGACAGAGAGCGATCGCAGTCAGAGAGCGATCGCAGTCAGAGAGCGATCGCAGTCAGAGAGCGATCGCAGACAGAAAGCGATCGCAGACAGAAAGCGATCGCAGACAGGGAGCAATCACAGACAGAGAGCGATCACAGACAGAGAGCGATCACAGACAGGGAGCGATCACAGCCAGAGAGCGATCACAGTCAGAGAGCGATCGCAGACAGAAAGCGATCGCAGACAGAAAGCGATCGCAGACAGGGAGCGATCACAGACAGAGAGCGATCACAGACAGAGAGCGATCACAGACAGGGAGCGATCACAGACAGGGAGCGATCACAGACAGAGAGCGATCACAGACAGAGAGCGATCACAGTCAGGGAGCGATCACAGACAGAGAGAGATCGTAGACAGACAGCGATCACAGACAGAGAGCGATCACAGACAGAGAGAGATCGTAGACGGAGAGCGATCACAGGCAGAGAGCGATCGTAGACAGAGAGCGATCGTAGACAGAGAGCGATCGCAGACCGAGAGGGTTCGCAGACAGAGAGCGATCGCAGACAGAGAGCGACCGCAGACAGAGAGCGATCGCAGACTGAGAGCGATCGCAGACAGAGAGCGATCGCAGACAGGGAGAGTCACAGACAGAGAGCGATCACAGACAGAGAGCGATCACAGTCAGGGAGAGATCACAGACAGAGAGAGATCGTAGACAGACAGCGATCACAAACAGAGAGCGATCACAGACAGAGAGCGATCGCAGACAGAGAGCGATCGCAGACCGAGAGGGTTGGCAGACAGAGAGCGATCGCAGACCGAGAGGGTTCGCAGACAGAGAGCGTTCGCAGACAGAGAGCGATCGCAGACAGAGAGCGATCGCAGACCGAGAGGGTTCGCAGACAGAGAGCGATCGCAGACCGAGAGGGTTCGCAGACAGAGAGCGATCTCAGACCGAGAGGGATCACAGTCAGGGAGCGATCACAGACAGAGGGCGATCACAGACAGGGAGCGATCGTAGACAGGGAGCGATCGTAGACAGGGAGCGATCGTAGACAGGGAGCGATCGTAGACAGGGAGCGATCGTAGACAGGGAGCGATCGCAGACAGGGAGCGATCGCAGACAGGGAGCGATCGCAGACAGAGAGCGATCGCAGACAGAGAGCGATCGCAGATAGGGAGCGATCGCAGACAGAGAGCGATCGCAGACAGAGAGCGATCGCAGACAGAGAGCGATCACAGACAAGAGCGATCACAGACAGAGAGCGATCACAGACAGAGAGCGATCACAGTCAGGGAGAGATCGTAGACAGAGAGAGATCGTAGACAGAGAGCGATCACAGACAGAGAGCGATCACAGACAGAGAGCGATCACAGTCAGGGAGCGATCGTAGACAGACAGCGATCCCAGACAGACAGCGATCCCAGACAGAGAGCGATCCCAGACAGAGAGCGATCACAGACAGAGAGCGATCACAGACAGAGAGCGATCACAGACAGGGAGCGATCACAGTCAGAGAGCGATCGCAGACAGAAAGCGATCGCAGACAGAAAGCGACCGCAGACAGAGAGCGACCGCAGACAGAGAGCGACCGCAGACAGAGAGCGACCGCAGACAGAGAGCGACCGCAGACAGAGAGCGATCGCAGACAGAGAGCGATCGCAGACAGGGAGCGATCGCAGACAGGGAGCGATCGCAGACAGGGAGCGATCGCAGACAGGGAGCGATCGCAGACAGAGAGCGATCACAGACAGAGAGCGATCGCAGACAGGGAGCGATCGCAGACCGAGAGAGATCACAGACAGAGAGCGATCACAGACAGAGAGCGATCGCAGTCAGAGAGCGATCGCAGTCAGAGAGCGATCGCAGACAGAAAGCGATCGCAGACAGAAAGCGATCGCAGACAGAAAGCGATCGCAGACAGAAAGCGATCGCAGACAGGGAGCGATCACAGACAGAGAGCGATCACAGACAGAGAGCGATCACAGACAGGGAGCGATCACAGACAGAGAGCGATCACAGTCAGAGAGCGATCGCAGACAGAAAGCGATCGCAGACAGAAAGCGATCGCAGACAGGGAGCGATCACAGACAGAGAGCGATCACAGACAGAGAGCGATCACAGACAGAGAGCGATCACAGACAGAGAGCGATCACAGACAGAGAGCGATCACAGACAGGGAGCGATCACAGACAGGGAGCGATCACAGACAGAGAGCGATCACAGACAGAGAGCGATCACAGTCAGGGAGCGATCACAGACAGAGAGAGATCGTAGACAGACAGCGATCACAGACAGAGAGCGATCACAGACAGAGAGAGATCGTAGACGGAGAGCGATCACAGTCAGAGAGCGATCGTAGACAGAGAGCGATCGTAGACAGAGAGCGATCGCAGACCGAGAGGGTTCGCAGACAGAGAGCGATCGCAGACAGAGAGCGACCGCAGACAGAGAGCGATCGCAGACTGAGAGCGATCGCAGACAGAGAGCGATCGCAGACAGGGAGCGTCACAGACAGAGAGCGATCACAGACAGAGAGCGATCACAGTCAGGGAGAGATCACAGACAGAGAGAGATCGTAGACAGACAGCGATCACAAACAGAGAGCGATCACAGACAGAGAGCGATCACAGACAGAGAGCGATCGCAGACCGAGAGGGTTGGCAGACAGAGAGCGATCGCAGACCGAGAGGGTTCGCAGACAGAGAGCGTTCGCAGACAGAGAGCGATCGCAGACAGAGAGCGATCGCAGACCGAGAGGGTTCGCAGACAGAGAGCGATCGCAGACCGAGAGGGTTCGCAGACAGAGAGCGATCTCAGACCGAGAGGGATCACAGTCAGGGAGCGATCACAGACAGAGGGCGATCACAGACAGGGAGCGATCACAGTCAGGGAGCGATCACAGTCAGAGAGCGATCACAGTCAGAGAGCGATCACAGACAGAGAGCGATCACAGACAGAGAGCGATCACAGACAGGGAGCGATCACAGACAGAAAGAGATCGTAGACAGACAGCGATCGCAGACAGAGAGCGATCGCAGACAGAGAGCGATCGCAGACAGAGAGCGATCGCAGACAGAGAGCGAACGCAGACAGGGAGCGATCGCAGACAGGGAGCGATCGCAGACAGGGAGCGATCGCAGACAGGGAGCGATCGCAGACAGTGAGCGATCGCAGACAGAGAGCGATCTCAGACAGAGAGCGATCGCAGACAGTGAGCGATCGCAGACAGAGAGCGATCGCAGACAGAGAGCGATCGCAGACAGAGAGCGATCGCAGACAGAGAGCGATCGCAGACAGAGAGCGATCGCAGACAGAGAGCGATCGCAGACAGAGAGAGATCACAGACAGAGAGAGATCACAGACAGGGAGCGATCGCCGTCAGGGAGCGATCGCAGACAGGGAGCGATCACAGACAGAGAGAGATCGTAGACAGAGAGAGATCGTAGACAGAGAGAGATCGTAGACAGAGAGCGATCGCAGTCAAGGAGCGATCGCAGTCAGGGAGCGATCGCAGACAGAGAGCGATCACAGACAGAGAGCGATCGCAGACAGGGAGCGATCACAGACCGAGAGAGATCACAGACAGAGAGCGATCGCAGACAGAGAGCGATCACAGACAGAGAGCGATCGCAGTCAGAGAGCGATCGCAGACAGAGAGCGATCGCAGACAGAGAGCGATCGCAGACAGAGAGCGATCGCAGACAGAGAGCGATCGCAGACAGAGAGCGATCGCAGACAGGGAGCGATCGCAGACAGGGAGCGATCGCAGACAGGGAGCGATCGCAGACAGGGAGCGATCGCAGACAGAGAGCGATCGCAGACAGGGAGCGATCGCAGACAGGGAGCGATCGCAGACAGGGAGCGATCGCAGACAGGGAGCGATCGCAGACAGGGAGCGATCGCAGACAGTGAGCGATCGCAGACAGAGAGCGATCGCAGACAGTGAGCGATCGCAGACAGAGAGCGATCGCAGACAGAGAGCGATCGCAGACAGAGAGCGATCGCAGACAGAGAGCGATCGCAGACAGAGAGCGATCGCAGACAGTAAGCGATCGCAGACAGAGAGCGATCGCAGACAGAGAGCGATCGCAGACAGAGAGAGATCACAGACAGGGAGCGATCACAGTCAGAGAGCGATCGCAGACAGGGAGCGATCACAGACAGAGAGAGATCGTAGACAGAGAGCGATCACAGTCAAGGAGCGATCGCAGTCAAGGAGCGATCGCAGTCAGGGAGCGATCGCAGACAGAGAGCGATCACAGACAGAGAGCGATCGCAGACAGGGAGCGATCGCAGACAGGGAGCGATCGCAGACCGAGAGAGATCACAGACAGAGAGCGATCACAGACAGAGAGCGATCGCAGTCAGAGAGCGATCGCAGTCAGAGACCGATCGCAGTCAGAGAGCGATCGCAGACAGAAAGCGATCGCAGACAGAAAGCGATCGCAGACAGGGAGCGATCACAGACAGAGAGCGATCACAGACAGAGAGCGATCACAGACAGAGAGCGATCACAGACAGAGAGCAATCACAGACAGAGAGCGATCACAGTCAGGGAGCGATCACAGACAGAGAGAGATCGTAGACAGACAGCGATCACAGACAGAGAGAGATCGTAGACGGAGAGCGATCGCAGACAGAGAGCGATCGCAGACCGAGAGGGTTCGCAGACAGAGAGCGATCGCAGACCGAGAGGGTTCGCAGACAGAGAGCGATCGCAGACCGAAAGGGTTCGCAGACAGAGAGCGATCGCAGACAGAGAGCGATCGCAGACTGAGAGCGATCGCAGACTGAGAGGGTTCGCAGACAGAGAGCGATCGCAGACAGGGAGCGATCGCAGACCGAGAGAGATCGCAGACAGAGAGCGATCACAGACAGAGAGCGATCGCAGTCAGAGAGCGATCGCAGTCAGAGAGCGATCGCAGTCAGAGAGCGATCGCAGACAGAAAGCGATCGCAGACAGAAAGCGATCGCAGACAGGGAGCAATCACAGACAGAGAGCGATCACAGACAGAGAGCGATCACAGACAGGGAGCGATCACAGCCAGAGAGCGATCACAGTCAGAGAGCGATCGCAGACAGAAAGCGATCGCAGACAGAAAGCGATCGCAGACAGGGAGCGATCACAGACAGAGAGCGATCACAGACAGAGAGCGATCACAGACAGAGAGCGATCACAGACAGGGAGCGATCACAGACAGGGAGCGATCACAGACAGAGAGCGATCACAGACAGAGAGCGATCACAGTCAGGGAGCGATCACAGACAGAGAGAGATCGTAGACAGACAGCGATCACAGACAGAGAGCGATCACAGACAGAGAGAGATCGTAGACGGAGAGCGATCACAGGCAGAGAGCGATCGTAGACAGAGAGCGATCGTAGACAGAGAGCGATCGCAGACCGAGAGGGTTCGCAGACAGAGAGCGATCGCAGACAGAGAGCGACCGCAGACAGAGAGCGATCGCAGACTGAGAGCGATCGCAGACAGAGAGCGATCGCAGACAGGGAGAGTCACAGACAGAGAGCGATCACAGACAGAGAGCGATCACAGTCAGGGAGAGATCACAGACAGAGAGAGATCGTAGACAGACAGCGATCACAAACAGAGAGCGATCACAGACAGAGAGCGATCGCAGACAGAGAGCGATCGCAGACCGAGAGGGTTGGCAGACAGAGAGCGATCGCAGACCGAGAGGGTTCGCAGACAGAGAGCGTTCGCAGACAGAGAGCGATCGCAGACAGAGAGCGATCGCAGACCGAGAGGGTTCGCAGACAGAGAGCGATCGCAGACCGAGAGGGTTCGCAGACAGAGAGCGATCTCAGACCGAGAGGGATCACAGTCAGGGAGCGATCACAGACAGAGGGCGATCACAGACAGGGAGCGATCACAGTCAGAGAGCGATCACAGTCAGAGAGCGATCACAGTCAGAGAGCGATCACAGACAGAGAGCGATCACAGACAGAGAGCGATCACAGACAGGGAGCGATCACAGACAGAAAGAGATCGTAGACAGACAGCGATCGCAGACAGAGAGCGATCGCAGACAGAGAGCGATCGCAGACAGAGAGCGATCGCAGACAGAGACCGAACGCAGACAGGGAGCGATCGCAGACAGGGAGCGATCGCAGACAGGGAGCGATCGCAGACAGGGAGCGATCGCAGACAGGGAGCGATCGCAGACAGTGAGCGATCGCAGACAGAGAGCGATCTCAGACAGAGAGCGATCGCAGACAGTGAGCGATCGCAGACAGAGAGCGATCGCAGACAGAGAGCGATCGCAGACAGAGAGCGATCGCAGACAGAGAGCGATCGCAGACAGAGAGCGATCGCAGACAGAGAGAGATCACAGACAGAGAGAGATCACAGACAGGGAGCGATCGCAGTCAGGGAGCGATCGCAGACAGGGAGCGATCACAGACAGAGAGAGATCGTAGACAGAGAGAGATCGTAGACAGAGAGAGATCGTAGACAGAGAGCGATCGCAGTCAAGGAGCGATCGCAGTCAAGGAGCGATCGCAGTCAGGGAGCGATCGCAGACAGAGAGCGATCACAGACAGAGAGCGATCGCAGACAGGGAGCGATCACAGACCGAGAGAGATCACAGACAGAGAGCGATCGCAGACAGAGAGCGATCGCAGACAGAGAGCGATCGCAGTCAGAGAGCGATCGCAGACAGAGAGCGATCGCAGACAGAGAGCGATCGCAGACAGAGAGCGATCGCAGACAGAGAGCGATCGCAGACAGGGAGCGATCGCAGACAGGGAGCGATCGCAGACAGGGAGCGATCGCAGACAGGGAGCGATCGCAGACAGGGAGCGATCGCAGACAGAGAGCGATCGCAGACAGGGAGCGATCGCAGACAGGGAGCGATCGCAGACAGGGAGCGATCGCAGACAGGGAGCGATCGCAGACAGGGAGCGATCGCAGACAGGGAGCGATCGCAGACAGAGAGCGATCTCAGACAGAGAGCGATCGCAGACAGTGAGCGATCGCAGACAGAGAGCGATCTCAGACAGAGAGCGATCGCAGACAGTGAGCGATCGCAGACAGAGAGCGATCGCAGACAGAGAGCGATCGCAGACAGAGAGCGATCGCAGACAGAGAGCGATCGCAGACAGAGAGCGATCGCAGACAGAGAGCGATCGCAGACAGAGAGCGATCGCAGACAGAGAGCGATCGCAGACAGAGAGAGATCACAGACAGGGAGCGATCGCAGTCAGAGAGCGATCGCAGACAGGGAGCGATCACAGACAGAGAGTGATCGTAGACAGAGAGCGATCACAGTCAAGGAGCGATCGCAGTCAGGGAGCGATCGCAGACAGAGAGCGATCACAGACAGAGAGCGATCGCAGACAGAGAGCGATCACAGACAGAGAGCGATCGCAGACAGGGAGCGATCGCAGACCGAGAGAGATCACAGACAGAGAGCGATCACAGACAGAGAGCGATCACAGACAGAGAGCGATCGCAGTCAGAGAGCGATCGCAGTCAGAGAGCGATCGCAGACAGAAAGCGATCGCAGACAGAAAGCGATCGCAGACAGAAAGCGATCGCAGACAGGGAGCGATCACAGACAGAGAGCGATCACAGACAGAGAGCGATCACAGACAGAGAGCGATCACAGACAGAGAGCGATCACAGACAGAGAGCGATCACAGTCAGGGAGCGATCACAGACAGAGAGAGATCGTAGACAGACAGCGATCACAGACAGAGAGAGATCGTAGACGGAGAGCGATCGCAGACAGAGAGCGATCGCAGACCGAGAGGGTTCGCAGACAGAGAGCGATCGCAGACCGAGAGGGTTCGCAGACAGAGAGCGATCGCAGACCGAGAGGGTTCGCAGACAGAGAGCGATCGCAGACCGAAAGGGTTCGCAGACAGAGAGCGATCGCAGACAGAGAGCGATCGCAGACTGAGAGCGATCGCAGACTGAGAGGGTTCGCAGACAGAGCGCGATCGCAGACAGAGCGCGATCGCAGACAGAGAGGGTTCGCAGACAGAGAGGGTTCGCAGACAGAGAGCGATCGCAGACAGAGCGCGATCGCAGACAGAGAGCGATCGCAGACAGAGAGCGATCGCAGACAGAGAGCGATCGCAGACAGAGTGCGATCGCAGACAGGGAGCGATCACAGACAGAGAGAGATCGTAGACAGAGAGCGATCACAGTCAGAGAGCAATCACAGACAGAGAGCGATCACAGTCAAGGAGCGATCGCAGTCAAGGAGCGATCGCAGTCAAGGAGCGATCGCAGTCAGGGAGCGATCGCAGACAGAGAGCGATCACAGACAGAGAGCGATCGCAGACAGGGAGCGATCGCAGACCGAGAGAGATCGCAGACAGAGAGCGATCACAGACAGAGAGCGATCGCAGACAGAGAGCGATCGCAGACAGAGAGCGATCGCAGTCAGAGAGCGATCGCAGTCAGAGAGCGATCGCAGTCAGAGAGCGATCGCAGTCAGAGAGCGATCGCAGACAGAAAGCGATCGCAGACAGAAAGCGATCGCAGACAGGGAGCGATCACAGACAGAGAGCGATCACAGACAGAGAGCGATCACAGACAGAGAGCGATCACAGACAGAGAGCGATCACAGTCAGGGAGCGATCACAGACAGAGAGAGATCGTAGACAGACAGCGATCACAGACAGAGAGAGATCGTAGACGGAGAGCGATCGCAGACCAAGAGGGTTCGCAGACAGAGAGCGATCGCAGACCGAGAGGGTTCGCAGACAGAGAGCGATCGCAGACCGAAAGGGTTCGCAGACAGAGAGCGATCGCAGACAGAGAGCGATCGCAGACTGAGAGCGATCGCAGACTGAGAGGGTTCGCAGACAGAGCGTGATCGCAGACAGAGCGCGATCGCAGACAGAGAGCGATCGCAGACAGAGAGGGTTCGCAGACAGAGAGGGTTCGCAGACAGAGAGCGATCGCAGACAGAGCGCGATCGCAGACAGAGAGCGATCGCAGACAGAGAGCGACCGCAGACAGAGAGCGACCGCAGACAGAGAGCGACCGCAGACAGAGAGCGATCGCAGACAGAGAGCGATCGCAGACAGGGAGCGATCGCAGACAGGGAGCGTCACAGACAGAGAGCGATCACAGACAGAGAGCGATCACAGTCAGGGAGAGATCGTAGACAGACAGCGATCACAGACAGAGAGCGATCGCAGACAGAGAGCGATCGCAGTCAGAGAGCGATCGCAGTCAGAGAGCGATCGCAGTCAGAGAGCGATCGCAGTCAGAGAGCGATCGCAGACAGAAAGCGATCGCAGACAGAAAGCGATCGCAGACAGGGAGCGATCACAGACAGAGAGCGATCACAGACAGAGAGCGATCACAGACAGAGAGCGATCACAGACAGAGAGCGATCACAGTCAGGGAGCGATCACAGACAGAGAGAGATCGTAGACAGACAGCGATCACAGACAGAGAGAGATCGTAGACGGAGAGCGATCGCAGACCGAGAGGGTTCGCAGACAGAGAGCGATCGCAGACCGAGAGGGTTCGCAGACAGAGAGCGATCGCAGACCGAAAGGGTTCGCAGACAGAGAGCGATCGCAGACAGAGAGCGATCGCAGACTGAGAGCGATCGCAGACTGAGAGGGTTCGCAGACAGAGCGTGATCGCAGACAGAGCGCGATCGCAGACAGAGAGCGATCGCAGACAGAGCGCGATCGCAGACAGAGAGCGATCGCAGACAGAGAGGGTTCGCAGACAGAGAGCGATCGCAGACAGAGCGCGATCGCAGACAGAGAGCGATCGCAGACAGAGAGCGACCGCAGACAGAGAGCGATCGCAGACAGAGAGCGATCGCAGACAGGGAGCGATCGCAGACAGGGAGCATCACAGACAGAGAGCGATCACAGACAGAGAGCGATCACAGTCAGGGAGAGATCGTAGACAGACAGCGATCACAGACAGAGAGCGATCGCAGACAGAGAGCGATCGCAGACAGAGAGCGATCGCAGACAGAGAGCGATCGCAGACAGAGAGCGATCGCAGACAGAGAGCGATCGCAGACAGAGAGCGATCGCAGACAGAGAGCGATCGCAGACAGAGAGCGATCGCAGACAGAGAGCGATCACAGACAGAGAGCGATCACAGTCAGGGAGAGATCGTAGACAGACAGCGATCACAGACAGAGAGCGATCACAGACAGAGAGCGATCACAGACAGAGAGCGATCGCAGACAGAGAGCGATCGCAGACAGAGAGCGATCGCAGACAGAGAGCGATCGCAGACAGAGAGCGATCGCAGACAGAGAGCGATCGCAGACCGAGAGCGATCGCAGACAGAGAGCGATCGCAGACCGAGAGGGTTCGCAGACAGAGAGCGATCGCAGACAGAGAGCGATCGCAGACAGAGAGGGTTCGCAGACAGAGAGCGATCGCAGACAGAGAGCGATCGCAGACCGAGAGGGTTCGCAGACAGAGAGCGATCGCAGACCGAGAGGGTTCGCAGACAGAGAGCGATCGCAGACCGAGAGGGTTCGCAGACAGAGAGCGATCTCAGACCGAGAGGGATCACAGTCAGGGAGCGATCACAGACAGAGGGCGATCACAGACAGAGAGCGATCACAGACAGGGAGCGATCGTAGACAGACAGCGATCGCAGACAGACAGCGATCGCAGACAGACAGCGATCGCAGACAGAGAGCGATCGCAGACAGAGAGCGATCGCAGACAGAGAGCGATCGCAGACAGAGAGCGATCGCAGACAGGGAGCGATCGCAGACAGGGAGCGATCGCAGACAGGGAGCGATCGCAGACAGGGAGCGATCGCAGACAGGGAGCGATCGCAGACAGAGAGCTATCGCAGACAGTAAGCGATCGCAGACAGAGAGCGATCGCAGACAGAGAGAGATCACAGACAGGGAGCGATCACAGTCAGAGAGCGATCGCAGACAGGGAGCGATCACAGACAGAGAGAGATCGTAGACAGAGAGCGATCACAGTCAGAGAGCGATCACAGTCAAGGAGCGATCACAGTCAAGGAGCGATCACAGTCAGAGAGCGATCGCAGTCAAGGAGCGATCGCAGTCAAGGAGCGATCGCAGTCAGGGAGCGATCGCAGACAGGGAGCGATCGCAGACAGAGAGCGATCGCAGACAGGGAGCGATCGCAGACAGAGAGCGATCGCAGACAGAGAGCGATCGCAGACAGAGAGCGATCGCAGACAGCGAGCGATCGCAGACAGCGAGCGATCGCAGACAGCGAGCGATCGCACACAGGGAGCGATCGCAGACAGGGAGCGATCGCAGACAGAGAGCTATCGCAGACAGTAAGCGATCGCAGACAGAGAGCGATCGCAGACAGAGAGCGATCGCAGACAGAGAGCGATCGCAGACAGAGAGCGATCGCAGACAGAGAGCGATCGCAGACAGAGAGCGATCGCAGACAGTAAGCGATCGCAGACAGAGAGCGATCGCAGACAGAGAGCGATCGCAGACAGAGAGCGATCGCAGACAGAGAGAGATCACAGACAGGGAGCGATCACAGTCAGAGAGCGATCACAGTCAGAGAGCGATCGCAGACAGGGAGCGATCACAGACAGAGAGAGATCGTAGACAGAGAGCGATCACAGTCAAGGAGCGATCACAGACAGGGAGCGATCGCAGACAGAGAGCTATCGCAGACAGAGAGCGATCACAGACACAGAGCGATCGTAGACAGAGAGAGATCACAGACAGGGAGCGATCACAGTCAGAGAGCGATCGCAGACAGGGAGCGATCACAGACAGAGAGAGATCGTAGACAGAGAGCGATCACAGTCAGAGAGCGATCACAGACAGACAGCGATCACAGTCAGGGAGCGATCGCAGACAGACAGCGATCGCAGACAGAGAGCGATCGCAGACAGAGAGCGATCGCAGACAGAGAGCGATCGCAGACAGAGAGCGATCGCAGACAGAGAGCGATCGCAGACAGAGAGCGATCGCAGACAGAGAGCGATCGCAGACAGAGAGCGATCGCAGACAGAGAGCGATCGCAGACAGAGAGCGATCGCAGACACAGAGCGATCGGAGACAGAGAGAGATCACAGACAGAGAGAGATCGTAGACAGAGAGCGATCACAGAAAGGGAGCGATCGTAGACAGAGAGAGATCACAGACAGGGAGCGATCACAGTCAGAGAGCGATCGCAGACAGGGAGCGATCACAGACAGAGAGAGATCGTAGACAGAGAGCGATCACAGACAGACAGCGATCACAGTCAAGGAGCGATCGCAGTCAGGGAGAGATCACAGACAGAGAGAGATCGTAGACAGAGAGCGATCACAGAAAGGGAGCGATCGTAGACAGGGAGCGATCGTAGACAGGGAGCTTTCGTAGACAGGGGGCTATCGTAGACAGGGAGCTATCGTAGATAGGGAGCGATCGTAGACAGGGAGCGATCGCAGATCGAGAGCGATCACAGACAGGGAGCGATCGCAGACAGGGAGCGATCGCAGACAGGGAGCGATCGCAGACAGTAAGCGATCGCAGACAGAGAGCTATCGCAGACAGTAAGCGATCGCAGACAGAGAGCGATCGCAGACAGAGAGAGATCACAGACAGGGAGCGATCACAGTCACAGAGCGATCGCAGACAGGGAGCGATGACAGACAGAGAGAGATCGTAGACAGAGAGCGATCACAGACAGAGAGCGATCACAGTCAAGGAGCGATCACAGTCAAGGAGCGATCGCAGACAGCGAGCGATCGCACACAGGGAGCGATCGCAGACAGGGAGCGATCGCAGACAGGGAGCGATCGCAGACAGAGAGCGATCGCAGACAGAGCGATCGCAGACAGGGAGCGATCACAGACAGAGAGAGATCGTAGACAGAGAGCGATCACAGACAGAGAGCGATCACAGTCAAGGAGCGATCACAGTCAAGGAGCGATCGCAGACAGCGAGCGATCGCACACAGGGAGCGATCGCAGACAGGGAGCGATCGCAGACAGGGAGCGATCGCAGACAGAGAGCGATCGCAGACAGAGCGATCGCAGACAGAGAGCGATCGCAGACAGAGAGCGATCGCAGACAGAGAGCGATCGCAGACAGAGAGCTATCGCAGACAGTAAGCGATCGCAGACAGAGAGCGATCGCAGACAGAGAGCGATCGCAGACAGAGAGCGATCGCAGACAGAGAGCGATCGCAGACAGAGAGCGATCGCAGACAGAGAGCGATCGCAGACAGTAAGCGATCGCAGACAGAGAGCGATCGCAGACAGAGAGCGATCGCAGACAGAGAGCGATCGCAGACAGAGCGATCGCAGACAGAGAGCGATCGCAGACAGAGAGCGATCGCAGACAGAGAGCGATCGCAGACAGAGAGCTATCGCAGACAGTAAGCGATCGCAGACAGAGAGCGATCGCAGACAGAGAGCGATCGCAGACAGAGAGCGATCGCAGACAGAGAGCGATCGCAGACAGAGAGAGATCACAGACAGGGAGCGATCACAGTCAGAGAGCGATCACAGTCAGAGAGCGATCACAGTCAGAGAGCGATCACAGTCAGAGAGCGATCGCAGACAGGGAGCGATCACAGACAGAGAGAGATCGTAGACAGAGAGCGATCACAGTCAAGGAGCGATCACAGACAGGGAGCGATCGCAGACAGAGAGCGATCGCAGACAGAGAGCTATCGCAGACAGAGAGCGATCACAGACACAGAGCGATCGTAGACAGAGAGAGATCACAGACAGGGAGCGATCACAGTCAGAGAGCGATCGCAGACAGGGAGCGATCACAGACAGAGAGAGATCGTAGACAGAGAGCGATCACAGTCAGAGAGCGATCGCAGACAGACAGCGATCACAGTCAGGGAGCGATCGCAGACAGAGAGCGATCGCAGACAGAGAGCGATCGCAGACAGAGAGCGATCGCAGACAGAGAGCGATCGCAGACGGAGAGCGATCACAGACAGAGAGAGATCGTAGACAGAGAGCGATCACAGAAAGGGAGCGATCGTAGACAGAGAGAGATCACAGACAGGGAGCGATCACAGACAGAGAGAGATCGTAGACAGAGAGAGATCACAGACAGGGAGCGATCGCAGACAGGGAGCGATCGCAGACAGAGAGCGATCGCAGACAGAGAGCGATCGCAGACAGAGAGCGATCGCAGACAGAGAGCGATCGCAGACAGAGAGCGATCGTAGACGGAGAGCGATCACAGACAGAGAGCGATCGTAGACGGAGAGCGATCACAGACAGAGAGAGATCGTAGACAGAGAGCGATCACAGAAAGAGAGAGATCGTAGACAGAGAGCGATCACAGAAAGGGAGCGATCGTAGACAGAGAGAGATCACAGACAGGGAGCGATCACAGTCAGAGAGCGATCGCAGACAGGGAGCGATCACAGACAGAGAGAGATCGTAGACAGAGAGCGATCACAGTCAAGGAGCGATCACAGACAGGGAGCGATCGCAGACAGAGAGCTATCGCAGACAGAGAGCGATCGCAGACAGAGAGAGATCACAGACAGGGAGCGATCACAGTCAGAGAGCGATCGCAGACAGGGAGCGATCACAGACAGAGAGAGATCGTAGACAGAGAGCGATCACAGTCAGAGAGCGATCACAGACAGAGAGCGATCACAGTCAAGGAGCGATCGCAGTCAGGGAGCGATCGCAGTCAGGGAGCGATCGCAGACAGGGAGCGATCGCAGACAGGGAGCGATCGCAGACAGAGAGCGATCGCAGACAGCGAGCGATCGCAGACAGCGAGCGATCGCAGACAGCGAGCGATCGCACACAGGGAGCTATCGCAGACAGTGAGCGATCGCAGACAGAGAGCTATCGCAGACAGTGAGCGATCGCAGACAGAGAGCGATCGCAGACAGAGAGCTATCGCAGACAGTAAGCGATCGCAGACAGAGAGCGATCGCAGACAGAGAGCGATCGCAGACAGAGAGCGATCACAGACAGAGAGAGATCACAGATAGGGAGCGATCACAGTCAGAGAGCGATCACAGTCAGAGAGCGATCGCAGTCAGAGAGCGATCGCAGACAGGGAGTGATCACAGACAGAGAGATATCGTAGACAGAGAGCGATCGTAGACAGAGAGCGATCACAGACAGGGAGCGATCGCAGACAGAGAGCGATCACAGACAGGGAGCGATCGCAGACAGAGAGCGATCGCAGACAGAGAGCTATCGCAGACAGAGAGCGATCACAGACACAGAGCGATCGTAGACAGAGAGAGATCACAGACAGGGAGCGATCACAGTCAGAGAGCGATCGCAGACAGGGAGCGATCACAGACAGAGAGAGATCGTAGACAGAGAGCGATCACAGTCAGAGAGCGATCACAGACAAACAGCGATCACAGTCAGGGAGCGATCGCAGGCAGAGAGCGATCGCAGACAGAGAGCGATCGCAGACAGAGAGCGATCGCAGACAGAGAGCGATCGCAGACAGAGAGCGATCGCAGACAGAGAGCGATCGCAGACAGAGAGCGATCGTAGACGGAGAGCGATCACAGACAGAGCGATCGTAGACGGAGAGCGATCACAGACAGAGAGAGATCGTAGACAGAGAGCGATCACAGAAAGGGAGCGATCGTAGACAGAGAGAGATCACAGACAGGGAGCGATCACAGTCAGAGAGCGATCGCAGACAGGGAGCGATCACACACAGAGAGAGATCGCAGACAGAGAGCGATCGCAGACAGAGAGCGATCGCAGACAGAGAGCGATCGCAGACAGAGAGCGATCGCAGACAGAGAGCGATCGCAGACAGACAGCGATCGCAGACAGAGAGCGATCGCAGACAGAGAGCGATCGTAGACGGAGAGCGATCACAGACAGAGAGCGATCGTAGACGGAGAGCGATCACAGACAGAGAGAGATCGTAGACAGAGAGCGATCACAGAAAGGGAGCGATCGTAGACAGAGAGAGATCACAGACAGGGAGCGATCACAGTCAGAGAGCGATCGCAGACAGGGAGCGATCGCAGACAGGGAGCGATCACAGACAGAGAGAGATCGTAGACAGAGAGCGATCACAGTCAAGGAGCGATCACAGACAGGGAGCGATCGCAGACAGGGAGCGATCGCAGACAGAGAGCGATCGCAGACAGAGAGCTATCGCAGACAGAGAGCGATCGCAGACAGAGAGCGATCGCAGACAGAGAGAGATCACAGACAGGGAGCGATCGCAGTCAGAGAGCGATCGCAGACAGGGAGCGATCACAGACAGAGAGAGATCGTAGACAGAGAGCGATCACAGTCAGAGAGCGATCACAGACAGAGAGCGATCACAGACAGAGAGCGATCGCAGTCAAGGAGCGATCGCAGTCAGGGAGCGATCGCAGACAGGGAGCGATCGCAGACAGAGAGCGATCGCAGACAGAGAGCGATCGCAGACAGAGAGCGATCGCAGACAGAGAGCGATCGCAGACAGAGAGCGATCGCAGACAGAGAGCGATCGCAGACAGAGAGCGATCGCAGACAGCGAGCGATCGCAGACAGCGAGCGATCGCAGACAGGGAGCGATCGCAGACAGAGAGCTATCGCAGACAGTAAGCGATCGCAGACAGAGAGCGATCGCAGACAGAGAGCGATCGCAGACAGAGAGCGATCGCAGACAGAGAGAGATCGTAGACAGAGAGCGATCACAGAAAGGGAGCGATCGTAGACAGAGAGAGATCACAGACAGGGAGCGATCACAGACAGAGAGAGATCGTAGACAGAGAGAGATCACAGACAGGGAGCGATCGCAGACAGGGAGCGATCGCAGACAGAGAGCGATCGCAGACAGAGAGCGATCGCAGACAGAGAGCGATCGCAGACAGAGAGCGATCGCAGACAGAGAGCGATCGTAGACGGAGAGCGATCACAGACAGAGAGCGATCGTAGACGGAGAGCGATCACAGACAGAGAGAGATCGTAGACAGAGAGCGATCACAGAAAGAGAGAGATCGTAGACAGAGAGCGATCACAGAAAGGGAGCGATCGTAGACAGAGAGAGATCACAGACAGGGAGCGATCACAGTCAGAGAGCGATCGCAGACAGGGAGCGATCACAGACAGAGAGAGATCGTAGACAGAGAGCGATCACAGTCAAGGAGCGATCACAGACAGGGAGCGATCGCAGACAGAGAGCTATCGCAGACAGAGAGCGATCGCAGACAGAGAGAGATCACAGACAGGGAGCGATCACAGTCAGAGAGCGATCGCAGACAGGGAGCGATCACAGACAGAGAGAGATCGTAGACAGAGAGCGATCACAGTCAGAGAGCGATCACAGACAGAGAGCGATCACAGTCAAGGAGCGATCGCAGTCAGGGAGCGATCGCAGACAGGGAGCGATCGCAGACAGAGAGCGATCGCAGACAGCGAGCGATCGCAGACAGCGAGCGATCGCAGACAGCGAGCGATCGCAGACAGCGAGCGATCGCAGACAGCGAGCGATCGCACACAGGGAGCTATCGCAGACAGTGAGCGATCGCAGACAGAGAGCTATCGCAGACAGTGAGCGATCGCAGACAGAGAGCGATCGCAGACAGAGAGCTATCGCAGACAGTAAGCGATCGCAGACAGAGAGCGATCGCAGACAGAGAGCGATCACAGACAGAGAGAGATCACAGATAGGGAGCGATCACAGTCAGAGAGCGATCACAGTCAGAGAGCGATCGCAGTCAGAGAGCGATCGCAGACAGGGAGTGATCACAGACAGAGAGATATCGTAGACAGAGAGCGATCGTAGACAGAGAGCGATCACAGACAGGGAGCGATCGCAGACAGAGAGCGATCACAGACAGGGAGCGATCGCAGACAGAGAGCGATCGCAGACAGAGAGCTATCGCAGACAGAGAGCGATCACAGACACAGAGCGATCGTAGACAGAGAGAGATCACAGACAGGGAGCGATCACAGTCAGAGAGCGATCGCAGACAGGGAGCGATCACAGACAGAGAGAGATCGTAGACAGAGAGCGATCACAGTCAGAGAGCGATCACAGACAAACAGCGATCACAGTCAGGGAGCGATCGCAGGCAGAGAGCGATCGCAGACAGAGAGCGATCGCAGACAGAGAGCGATCGCAGACAGAGAGCGATCGCAGACAGAGAGCGATCGCAGACAGAGAGCGATCGCAGACAGAGAGCGATCGTAGACGGAGAGCGATCACAGACAGAGCGATCGTAGACGGAGAGCGATCACAGACAGAGAGAGATCGTAGACAGAGAGCGATCACAGAAAGGGAGCGATCGTAGACAGAGAGAGATCGCAGACAGGGAGCGATCACACACAGAGAGAGATCGCAGACAGAGAGCGATCGCAGACAGAGAGCGATCGCAGACAGAGAGCGATCGCAGACAGAGAGCGATCGCAGACAGAGAGCGATCGCAGACAGAGAGCGATCGCAGACAGAGAGCGATCGCAGACAGAGAGCGATCGTAGACGGAGAGCGATCACAGACAGAGAGCGATCGTAGACGGAGAGCGATCACAGACAGAGAGAGATCGTAGACAGAGAGCGATCACAGAAAGGGAGCGATCGTAGACAGAGAGAGATCACAGACAGGGAGCGATCACAGTCAGAGAGCGATCGCAGACAGGGAGCGATCGCAGACAGGGAGCGATCACAGACAGAGAGAGATCGTAGACAGAGAGCGATCACAGTCAAGGAGCGATCACAGACAGGGAGCGATCGCAGACAGGGAGCGATCGCAGACAGAGAGCGATCGCAGACAGAGAGCTATCGCAGACAGAGAGCGATCGCAGACAGAGAGCGATCGCAGACAGAGAGAGATCACAGACAGGGAGCGATCGCAGTCAGAGAGCGATCGCAGACAGGGAGCGATCACAGACAGAGAGAGATCGTAGACAGAGAGCGATCACAGTCAGAGAGCGATCACAGACAGAGAGCGATCACAGACAGAGAGCGATCGCAGTCAAGGAGCGATCGCAGTCAGGGAGCGATCGCAGACAGGGAGCGATCGCAGACAGAGAGCGATCGCAGACAGAGAGCGATCGCAGACAGAGAGCGATCGCAGACAGAGAGCGATCGCAGACAGAGAGCGATCGCAGACAGCGAGCGATCGCAGACAGCGAGCGATCGCAGACAGCGAGCGATCGCAGACAGGGAGCGATCGCAGACAGAGAGCTATCGCAGACAGTAAGCGATCGCAGACAGAGAGCGATCGCAGACAGAGAGCGATCGCAGACAGAGAGCGATCGCAGACAGAGAGCGATCGCAGACAGAGAGCGATCGCAGACAGCGAGCGATCGCACACAGAGAGCGATCGCAGACAGGGAGCGATCGCAGACAGAGAGCGATCGCAGACAGAGAGCGATCGCAGACAGAGAGCGATCGCAGACAGAGAGCGATCGCAGACAGAGAGCGATCGCAGACAGAGAGCGATCGCAGACAGAGAGCGATCGCAGACAGAGAGCGATCGCAGACAGCGAGCGATCGCACACAGAGAGCGATCGCAGACAGGGAGCGATCGCAGACAGAGAGCGATCGCAGACAGAGAGCGATCGCAGACAGAGAGCGATCGCAGACAGAGAGCGATCGCAGACAGAGAGCGATCGCAGACAGAGAGCGATCGCAGACAGAGAGCGATCGCAGACAGAGAGCGATCGCAGACAGAGAGCGATCGCAGACAGAGAGAGATCACAGACAGGGAGCGATCACAGTCAAGGAGCGATCACAGACAGGGAGCGATCGCAGACAGAGAGCGATCGCAGACAGAGAGCTATCGCAGACAAAGAGCGATCACAGACACAGAGCGATCGTAGACAGAGAGAGATCACAGACAGGGAGCGATCACAGTCAGAGAGCGATCGCAGACAGGGAGCGATCACAGTCAGAGAGCGATCGCAGACAGGGAGCGATCACAGACAGAGAGAGATCGTAGACAGAGAGCGATCACAGTCAGAGAGCGATCACAGACAGACAGCGATCACAGACAGACAGCGATCACAGTCAGGGAGCGATCGCAGACAGAGAGCGATCGCAGACAGAGAGCGATCGCAGACAGAGAGCGATCGCAGACAGAGAGCGATCGCAGACAGAGAGCGATCGCAGACAGAGAGCGATCGCAGACAGAGAGCGATCGTAGACGGAGAGCGATCACAGACAGAGAGAGATCGTAGACAGAGAGCGATCACAGAAAGGGAGCGATCGTAGACAGAGAGAGATCACAGACAGGGAGCGATCACAGTCAGAGAGCGATCACAGACAGAGAGAGATCGTAGACAGAGAGCAATCACAGTCAAGGAGCGATCACAGACAGGGAGCGATCGCAGACAGAGAGCGATCGCAGACAGAGAGCTATCGCAGACAGAGAGCGATCACAGACACAGAGCGATCGTAGACAGAGAGAGATCACAGACAGAGAGAGATCGTAGACAGAGAGCGATCACAGACACAGAGCGATCGTAGACAGAGAGAGATCACAGACAGGGAGCGATCACAGTCAGAGAGCGATCGCAGACAGGGAGCGATCACAGACAGAGAGAGATCGTAGACAGAGAGCGATCACAGTCAGAGAGCGATCACAGACAGACAGCGATCACAGTCAAGGAGCGATCGCAGTCAGGGAGCGATCGCAGACAGAGAGCGATCGCAGACAGAGAGCGATCGCAGACAGAGAGCGATCGCAGACAGAGAGCGATCGCAGACGGAGAGAGATCGTAGACGGAGAGCGATCGTAGACGGAGAGCGATCGCAGACAGAGAGAGATCGTAGACAGAGAGCGATCACAGAAAGGGAGCGATCGTAGACAGGGAGCGATCGTAGACAGAGAGCGATCGCAGACAGAGAGCGATCGCAGACAGAGAGCTATCGCAGACAGAGAGCTATCGCAGACAGTAAGCGATCGCAGACAGAGAGCGATCGCAGACAGAGAGCGATCACAGACAGAGAGAGATCACAGACAGGGAGCGATCACAGACAGAGAGAGATCACAGACAGGGAGCGATCACAGTCAGAGAGCGATCACAGTCAGAGAGCGATCGCAGACAGGGAGCGATCACAGACAGAGAGAGATCGTAGACAGAGAGCGATCACAGTCAAGGAGCGATCACAGACAGGGAGCGATCGCAGACAGAGAGCGATCGCAGACAGAGAGCTATCGCAGACAGAGAGCGATCACAGACACAGAGCGATCGTAGACAGAGAGAGATCACAGACAGGGAGCGATCACAGTCAGAGAGCGATCGCAGACAGGGAGCGATCACAGACAGAGAGAGATCGTAGACAGAGAGCGATCACAGTCAGAGAGCGATCACAGAAAGACAGCGATCGCAGTCAGGGAGCGATCGCAGACAGAGAGCGATCGCAGACAGAGAGCGATCGCAGACAGAGAGCGATCGCAGACAGAGAGCGATCGCAGACAGAGAGCGATCGTAGACGGAGAGCGATCACAGACAGAGAGAGATCGTAGACAGAGAGAGATCGTAGACAGAGAGAGATCACAGACAGGGAGCGATCACAGTCAGAGAGCGATCACAGACAGGGAGCGATCACAGACAGGGAGCGATCGCAGACAGAGAGCGATCACAGACAGGGAGCGATCGCAGACAGAGAGCGATCGCAGACAGAGAGCGATCGCAGACAGAGAGCGATCGCAGACAGAGAGCGATCGCAGACAGAGAGCGATCACAGACACAGAGCGATCGTAGACAGAGAGAGATCACAGACAGGGAGCGATCACAGACAGAGAGAGATCGTAGACGGAGAGCGATCACAGACAGAGAGAGATCGTAGACAGAGAGAGATCACAGACAGGGAGCGATCACAGTCAGAGAGCGATCACAGACAGGGAGCGATCGCAGACAGAGAGCGATCGCAGACAGAGAGCTATCGTAGACAGAAAGAGATCACAGACAGGGAGCGATCACAGACAGAGAGAGATCGTAGACAGAGAGAGATCGTAGACAGAGAGCGATCACAGACAGAGAGCGATCGTAGACAGAGAGAGATCACAGACAGGGAGCGATCACAGTCAGAGAGCGATCGCAGACAGGGAGCGATCACAGACAGAGAGAGATCGTAGACAGAGAGCGATCACAGTCAGAGAGCGATCACAGTCAGAGAGCGATCACAGACAGACAGCGATCACAGTCAAGGAGCGATCGCAGACAGAGAGCGATCGCAGACAGAGAGCGATCGCAGACAGAGAGCGATCGCAGACAGAGAGCGATCGCAGACAGAGAGCGATCGTAGACGGAGAGCGATCGTAGACGGAGAGCGATCGTAGACGGAGAGCGATCACAGACAGAGAGAGATCGTAGACAGAGAGCGATCACAGAAAGGGAGCGATCGTAGACAGGGAGCGATCGTAGACAGGGAGCGATCGTAGACAGGGAGCTTTCGTAGACAGGGGGCTATCGTAGACAGGGAGCTATCGTAGATAGGGAGCGATCGTAGACAGGGAGCGATCGCAGATCGAGAGCGATCGCAGACAGGGAGCGATCGCAGACAGGGAGCGATCGCAGACAGAGAGCGATCGCAGACAGGGAGCGATCGCAGACAGGGAGCGATCGCAGACAGGGAGCGATCGCAGACAGGGAGCGATCGCAGACAGAGAGCGATCGCAGTCAGGGAGCGATCGTAGACAGAGAGAGATCGCAGACAGAGAGCGATCACCGACAGCGGGAGATCGTAGACAGCGAGAGATCGCAGACAGAGAGCGATCGCAGACAGAGAGCGATCGCAGACAGAGAGCGATCGCAGACAGGGAGCGATCGCAGACAGGGAGCGATCGCAGACAGGGAGCGATCGCAGACAGGGAGCGATCGCAGACAGGGAGCGATCGCAGACAGGGAGCGATCGCAGACAGGGAGCGATCGCAGACAGGGAGCGATCGCAGTCAGGGAGCGATCGCAGACAGAGAGCGATCACAGTCAGAGAGCGATCACAGGCAGAGAGCGATCACAGTCAAGGAGCGATCACAGACAGGGAGCGATCGCAGACAGAGAGCGATCGCAGACAGAGAGAGATCGTAGACAGAGAGCGATCACAGTCAGAGAGCGATCACAGACAGACAGCAATCACAGTCAAGGAGCGATCACAGTCAGGGAGCGATCACAGACAGAGCGATCACAGACAGAGAGCGATCGCAGACAGAGAGCGATCGCAGACAGGGAGCGATCGCAGACAGGGAGCGATCGCAGACAGGGAGCGATCGCAGACAGGGAGCGATCGCAGACAGGGAGCGATCGCAGACAGGGAGCGATCGCAGACAGGGAGCGATCGCAGACAGAGAGCGATCGCAGACAGAGAGCGATCGCAGACAGAGAGCGATCGCAGACAGAGAGCGATCGCAGACAGAGAGCGATCGCAGACAGAGAGCGATCGCAGACAGAGAGCGATCGCAGTCAGGGAGCGATCACAGACAGAGAGAGATCGTAGACAGACAGCGATCACAGACAGAGAGCGATCGTCGACAGAGAGCGATCACAGACAGAGAGAGATCGTAGACAGAGAGAGATCGTAGACAGAGAGCGATCGCAGACAGAGAGCGATCGCAGACAGAGAGCGATCGCAGACAGGGAGCGATCGCAGACAGGGAGCGATCGCAGACAGGGAGCGATCGCAGACAGGGAGCGATCGCAGACAGAGAGCGATCGCAGACAGGGAGCGATCGCAGACAGGGAGCGATCGCAGACAGAGAGCTATCGCAGACAGAGAGCTATCGCAGACAGAGAGCGATCGCAGACAGAGAGCGATCGTACACAGAGAGAGATCACAGACAGGGAGAGATCACAGACAGGGAGCGATCGCAGTTAGAGAGCGATCACAGTCAGAGAGAGATCGTAGACAGAGAGCGATCACAGTCAGAGAGCGATCACAGACAGACAGCGATCACAGTCAAGGAGCGATCACAGTCAGGGAGCGATCACAAACAGAGAGCGATCACAAACAGAGAGCGATCACAGAAAGAGAGCGATCAAAGACAGAGAGCGATCAAAGACAGAGAGCGATCACAGAAAGAGAGCGATCAAAGACAGAGAGCGATCAAAGACAGAGAGCGATCACAGACAGAGAGCGATCGCAGACAGAGAGAGATCGTAGACGGAGAGCGATCACAGAAAGGGAGCGATCGTAGACAGGGAGCGATCGTAGACAGGGAGCTTTCGTAGACAGGGAGCTATCGTAGACAGGGAGCGATCGTAGACAGGGAGCGATCGTAGACAGGGAGCGATCGCAGACAGAGAGCGATCGCAGACAGAGAGCGATCGCAGACAGGGAGCGATCGCAGACAGGGAGCGATCGCAGACAGGGAGCGATCGCAGACAGAGAGCGATCGCAGACAGGGAGGGATCGCAGACAGAGAGCGATCGCAGACAGGGAGGGATCGCAGACAGAGAGCGATCGCAGACAGAGAGCGATCGCAGACAGAGAGCGATCGCAGACAGAGAGCGATCGTAGACAGAGAGCGATCGTAGACAGGGAGCGATCACAGACAGAGAGCGATCACAGACAGAGAGCGATCGCAGACAGAGAGCGATCGCAGACAGAGAGCGATCGCAGACAGGGAGCGATCGCAGTCAGAGAGCGATCGCAGACAGGGAGCGATCGCAGTCAGAGAGCGATCGCAGACAGGGAGCGATCACAGACAGAGAGAGATCGTAGACAGAGAGCGATCACAGACAGGGAGCGATCGTAGACAGGGAGCGATCACAGACAGAGAGCGATCACAGTCAGAGAGCGATCACAGTCAGGGAGCGATCACAGTCAGGGAGCGATCACAGACAGGTAGCGATCACAGACAGAGAGAGATCGTAGACAGAGAGCGATCACAGACAGAGAGCGATCACAGTCAGAGAGCGATCACAGACAGAGAGCGATCACAGACAGAGAGCGATCACAGACAGAGAGCGATCACAGACAGAGAGCGATCACAGACAGAGAGCGATCACAGTCAGGGAGCGATCACAGACAGGTAGCGATCACAGACAGGGAGCGATCAGAGACAGAGAGCGATCGCAGACAGAGAGAGATCACAGACAGGGAGCGATCACAGTCAGAGAGCGATCGCAGACAGAGAGCGATCGCAGACAGAGAGCGATCGCAGACAGAGAGCGATCGCAGACAGAGAGAGATCACAGACAGGGAGCGATCACAGACAGAGAGAGATCACAGACAGGGAGCGATCACAGACAGGGAGCGATCACAGTCAGAGAGCGATCACAGTCAGAGAGCGATCGCAGACAGGGAGCGATCACAGACAGAGAGAGATCGTAGACAGAGAGCGATCACAGTCAAGGAGCGATCACAGACAGGGAGCGATCGCAGACAGAGAGCGATCGCAGACGGAGAGCGATCACAGACAGAGAGAGATCGTAGACAGAGAGCGATCACAGAAAGGGAGCGATCGTAGACAGAGAGAGATCACAGACAGGGAGCGATCACAGACAGAGAGAGATCGTAGACAGAGAGAGATCACAGACAGGGAGCGATCGCAGACAGGGAGCGATCGCAGACAGAGAGCGATCGCAGACAGAGAGCGATCGCAGACAGAGAGCGATCGCAGACAGAGAGCGATCGCAGACAGAGAGCGATCGTAGACGGAGAGCGATCACAGACAGAGAGCGATCGTAGACGGAGAGCGATCACAGACAGAGAGAGATCGTAGACAGAGAGCGATCACAGAAAGAGAGAGATCGTAGACAGAGAGCGATCACAGAAAGGGAGCGATCGTAGACAGAGAGAGATCACAGACAGGGAGCGATCACAGTCAGAGAGCGATCGCAGACAGGGAGCGATCACAGACAGAGAGAGATCGTAGACAGAGAGCGATCACAGTCAAGGAGCGATCACAGACAGGGAGCGATCGCAGACAGAGAGCTATCGCAGACAGAGAGCGATCGCAGACAGAGAGAGATCGCAGACAGGGAGCGATCACAGTCAGAGAGCGATCGCAGACAGGGAGCGATCACAGACAGAGAGAGATCGTAGACAGAGAGCGATCACAGTCAGAGAGCGATCACAGACAGAGAGCGATCACAGTCAAGGAGCGATCGCAGTCAGGGAGCGATCGCAGTCAGGGAGCGATCGCAGACAGGGAGCGATCGCAGACAGGGAGCGATCGCAGACAGAGAGCGATCGCAGACAGCGAGCGATCGCAGACAGCGAGCGATCGCAGACAGCGAGCGATCGCAGACAGCGAGCGATCGCAGACAGCGAGCGATCGCAGACAGCGAGCGATCGCACACAGGGAGCTATCGCAGACAGTGAGCGATCGCAGACAGAGAGCTATCGCAGACAGTGAGCGATCGCAGACAGAGAGCGATCGCAGACAGAGAGCTATCGCAGACAGTAAGCGATCGCAGACAGAGAGCGATCGCAGACAGAGAGCGATCGCAGACAGAGAGCGATCGCAGACAGAGAGCGATCACAGACAGAGAGAGATCACAGATAGGGAGCGATCACAGTCAGAGAGCGATCACAGTCAGAGAGCGATCGCAGTCAGAGAGCGATCGCAGACAGGGAGTGATCACAGACAGAGAGATATCGTAGACAGAGAGCGATCGTAGACAGAGAGCGATCACAGACAGGGAGCGATCGCAGACAGAGAGCGATCACAGACAGGGAGCGATCGCAGACAGAGAGCGATCGCAGACAGAGAGCTATCGCAGACAGAGAGCGATCACAGACACAGAGCGATCGTAGACAGAGAGAGATCACAGACAGGGAGCGATCACAGTCAGAGAGCGATCGCAGACAGGGAGCGATCACAGACAGAGAGAGATCGTAGACAGAGAGCGATCACAGTCAGAGAGCGATCACAGACAAACAGCGATCACAGTCAGGGAGCGATCGCAGGCAGAGAGCGATCGCAGACAGAGAGCGATCGCAGACAGAGAGCGATCGCAGACAGAGAGCGATCGCAGACAGAGAGCGATCGCAGACAGAGAGCGATCGTAGACGGAGAGCGATCACAGACAGAGCGATCGTAGACGGAGAGCGATCACAGACAGAGAGAGATCGTAGACAGAGAGCGATCACAGAAAGGGAGCGATCGTAGACAGAGAGAGATCACAGACAGGGAGCGATCACAGTCAGAGAGCGATCGCAGACAGGGAGCGATCACACACAGAGAGAGATCGCAGACAGAGAGCGATCGCAGACAGAGAGCGATCGCAGACAGAGAGCGATCGCAGACAGAGAGCGATCGCAGACAGAGAGCGATCGCAGACAGACAGCGATCGCAGACAGAGAGCGATCGCAGACAGAGAGCGATCGTAGACGGAGAGCGATCACAGACAGAGAGCGATCGTAGACGGAGAGCGATCACAGACAGAGAGAGATCGTAGACAGAGAGCGATCACAGAAAGGGAGCGATCGTAGACAGAGAGAGATCACAGACAGGGAGCGATCACAGTCAGAGAGCGATCGCAGACAGGGAGCGATCGCAGACAGGGAGCGATCACAGACAGAGAGAGATCGTAGACAGAGAGCGATCACAGTCAAGGAGCGATCACAGACAGGGAGCGATCGCAGACAGGGAGCGATCGCAGACAGAGAGCGATCGCAGACAGAGAGCTATCGCAGACAGAGAGCGATCGCAGACAGAGAGCGATCGCAGACAGAGAGAGATCACAGACAGGGAGCGATCGCAGTCAGAGAGCGATCGCAGACAGGGAGCGATCACAGACAGAGAGAGATCGTAGACAGAGAGCGATCACAGTCAGAGAGCGATCACAGACAGAGAGCGATCACAGACAGAGAGCGATCGCAGTCAAGGAGCGATCGCAGTCAGGGAGCGATCGCAGACAGGGAGCGATCGCAGACAGAGAGCGATCGCAGACAGAGAGCGATCGCAGACAGAGAGCGATCGCAGACAGAGAGCGATCGCAGACAGAGAGCGATCGCAGACAGCGAGCGATCGCAGACAGCGAGCGATCGCAGACAGGGAGCGATCGCAGACAGAGAGCTATCGCAGACAGTAAGCGATCGCAGACAGAGAGCGATCGCAGACAGAGAGCGATCGCAGACAGAGAGCGATCGCAGACAGAGAGCGATCGCAGACAGAGAGCGATCGCAGACAGAGAGCGATCGCAGACAGCGAGCGATCGCACACAGAGAGCGATCGCAGACAGGGAGCGATCGCAGACAGAGAGCGATCGCAGACAGAGAGCGATCGCAGACAGAGAGCGATCGCAGACAGAGAGCGATCGCAGACAGAGAGCGATCGCAGACAGAGAGCGATCGCAGACAGAGAGCGATCGCAGACAGAGAGCGATCGCAGACAGAGAGAGATCACAGACAGGGAGCGATCACAGTCAAGGAGCGATCACAGACAGGGAGCGATCGCAGACAGAGAGCGATCGCAGACAGAGAGCTATCGCAGACAAAGAGCGATCACAGACACAGAGCGATCGTAGACAGAGAGAGATCACAGACAGGGAGCGATCACAGTCAGAGAGCGATCGCAGACAGGGAGCGATCACAGTCAGAGAGCGATCGCAGACAGGGAGCGATCACAGACAGAGAGAGATCGTAGACAGAGAGCGATCACAGTCAGAGAGCGATCACAGACAGACAGCGATCACAGACAGACAGCGATCACAGTCAGGGAGCGATCGCAGACAGAGAGCGATCGCAGACAGAGAGCGATCGCAGACAGAGAGCGATCGCAGACAGAGAGCGATCGCAGACAGAGAGCGATCGCAGACAGAGAGCGATCGCAGACAGAGAGCGATCGCAGACAGAGAGCGATCGCAGACAGAGAGCGATCGTAGACGGAGAGCGATCACAGACAGAGAGAGATCGTAGACAGAGAGCGATCACAGAAAGGGAGCGATCGTAGACAGAGAGAGATCACAGACAGGGAGCGATCACAGTCAGAGAGCGATCACAGACAGAGAGAGATCGTAGACAGAGAGCAATCACAGTCAAGGAGCGATCACAGACAGGGAGCGATCGCAGACAGAGAGCGATCGCAGACAGAGAGCTATCGCAGACAGAGAGCGATCACAGACACAGAGCGATCGTAGACAGAGAGAGATCACAGACAGAGAGAGATCGTAGACAGAGAGCGATCACAGACACAGAGCGATCGTAGACAGAGAGAGATCACAGACAGGGAGCGATCACAGTCAGAGAGCGATCGCAGACAGGGAGCGATCACAGACAGAGAGAGATCGTAGACAGAGAGCGATCACAGTCAGAGAGCGATCACAGACAGACAGCGATCACAGTCAAGGAGCGATCGCAGTCAGGGAGCGATCGCAGACAGAGAGCGATCGCAGACAGAGAGCGATCGCAGACAGAGAGCGATCGCAGACAGAGAGCGATCGCAGACAGAGAGCGATCGCAGACGGAGAGAGATCGTAGACGGAGAGCGATCGTAGACGGAGAGCGATCGCAGACAGAGAGAGATCGTAGACAGAGAGCGATCACAGAAAGGGAGCGATCGTAGACAGGGAGCGATCGTAGACAGAGAGCGATCGCAGACAGAGAGCGATCGCAGACAGAGAGCTATCGCAGACAGAGAGCTATCGCAGACAGTAAGCGATCGCAGACAGAGAGCGATCGCAGACAGAGAGCGATCACAGACAGAGAGAGATCACAGACAGGGAGCGATCACAGACAGAGAGAGATCACAGACAGGGAGCGATCACAGTCAGAGAGCGATCACAGTCAGAGAGCGATCGCAGACAGGGAGCGATCACAGACAGAGAGAGATCGTAGACAGAGAGCGATCACAGTCAAGGAGCGATCACAGACAGGGAGCGATCGCAGACAGAGAGCGATCGCAGACAGAGAGCTATCGCAGACAGAGAGCGATCACAGACACAGAGCGATCGTAGACAGAGAGAGATCACAGACAGGGAGCGATCACAGTCAGAGAGCGATCGCAGACAGGGAGCGATCACAGACAGAGAGAGATCGTAGACAGAGAGCGATCACAGTCAGAGAGCGATCACAGAAAGACAGCGATCGCAGTCAGGGAGCGATCGCAGACAGAGAGCGATCGCAGACAGAGAGCGATCGCAGACAGAGAGCGATCGCAGACAGAGAGCGATCGTAGACGGAGAGCGATCACAGACAGAGAGAGATCGTAGACAGAGAGAGATCGTAGACAGAGAGAGATCACAGACAGGGAGCGATCACAGTCAGAGAGCGATCACAGACAGGGAGCGATCACAGACAGGGAGCGATCGCAGACAGAGAGCGATCACAGACAGGGAGCGATCGCAGACAGAGAGCGATCGCAGACAGAGAGCGATCACAGACACAGAGCGATCGTAGACAGAGAGAGATCACAGACAGGGAGCGATCACAGACAGAGAGAGATCGTAGACGGAGAGCGATCACAGACAGAGAGAGATCGTAGACAGAGAGAGATCACAGACAGGGAGCGATCACAGTCAGAGAGCGATCACAGACAGGGAGCGATCGCAGACAGAGAGCGATCGCAGACAGAGAGCTATCGTAGACAGAAAGAGATCACAGACAGGGAGCGATCACAGACAGAGAGAGATCGTAGACAGAGAGAGATCGTAGACAGAGAGCGATCACAGACAGAGAGCGATCGTAGACAGAGAGAGATCACAGACAGGGAGCGATCACAGTCAGAGAGCGATCGCAGACAGGGAGCGATCACAGACAGAGAGAGATCGTAGACAGAGAGCGATCACAGTCAGAGAGCGATCACAGACAGACAGCGATCACAGTCAAGGAGCGATCGCAGACAGAGAGCGATCGCAGACAGAGAGCGATCGCAGACAGAGAGCGATCGCAGACAGAGAGCGATCGCAGACGGAGAGCGATCGTAGACGGAGAGCGATCGTAGACGGAGAGCGATCACAGACAGAGAGAGATCGTAGACAGAGAGCGATCACAGAAAGGGAGCGATCGTAGACAGGGAGCGATCGTAGACAGGGAGCGATCGTAGACAGGGAGCTTTCGTAGACAGGGGGCTATCGTAGACAGGGAGCTATCGTAGATAGGGAGCGATCGTAGACAGGGAGCGATCGCAGATCGAGAGCGATCGCAGACAGGGAGCGATCGCAGACAGGGAGCGATCGCAGACAGGGAGCGATCGCAGACAGGGAGCGATCGCAGACAGGGAGCGATCGCAGACAGGGAGCGATCGCAGACAGGGAGCGATCGCAGACAGGGAGCGATCGCAGTCAGGGAGCGATCGCAGACAGAGAGCGATCACAGTCAGAGAGCGATCACAGGCAGAGAGCGATCACAGTCAAGGAGCGATCACAGACAGGGAGCGATCGCAGACAGAGAGCGATCGCAGACAGAGAGAGATCGTAGACAGAGAGCGATCACAGTCAGAGAGCGATCACAGACAGACAGCAATCACAGTCAAGGAGCGATCACAGTCAGGGAGCGATCACAGACAGAGCGATCACAGACAGAGAGCGATCGCAGACAGGGAGCGATCGCAGACAGGGAGCGATCGCAGACAGGGAGCGATCGCAGACAGGGAGCGATCGCAGACAGGGAGCGATCGCAGACAGGGAGCGATCGCAGACAGGGAGCGATCGCAGACAGGGAGCGATCGCAGACAGAGAGCGATCGCAGACAGAGAGCGATCGCAGACAGAGAGCGATCGCAGACAGAGAGCGATCGCAGACAGAGAGCGATCGCAGACAGAGAGCGATCGCAGTCAGGGAGCGATCACAGACAGAGAGAGATCGTAGACAGACAGCGATCACAGACAGAGAGCGATCGTAGACAGAGAGCGATCGTAGACAGAGAGCGATCACAGACAGAGAGAGATCGTAGACAGAGAGAGATCGTAGACAGAGAGCGATCGCAGACAGAGAGCGATCGCAGACAGAGAGCGATCGCAGACAGGGAGCGATCGCAGACAGGGAGCGATCGCAGACAGGGAGCGATCGCAGACAGAGAGCGATCGCAGACAGGGAGCGATCGCAGACAGGGAGCGATCGCAGACAGAGAGCTATCGCAGACAGAGAGCTATCGCAGACAGAGAGCTATCGCAGACAGAGAGCGATCGCAGACAGAGAGCGATCGTACACAGAGAGAGATCACAGACAGGGAGAGATCACAGACAGGGAGCGATCGCAGTCAGAGAGCGATCACAGTCAGAGAGAGATCGTAGACAGAGAGCGATCACAGTCAGAGAGCGATCACAGACAGACAGCGATCACAGTCAAGGAGCGATCACAGTCAGGGAGCGATCACAAACAGAGAGCGATCACAAACAGAGAGCGATCACAGAAAGAGAGCGATCAAAGACAGAGAGCGATCAAAGACAGAGAGCGATCACAGAAAGAGAGCGATCAAAGACAGAGAGCGATCAAAGACAGAGAGCGATCACAGACAGAGAGCGATCGCAGACAGAGAGAGATCGTAGACGGAGAGCGATCACAGAAAGGGAGCGATCGTAGACAGGGAGCGATCGTAGACAGGGAGCTTTCGTAGACAGGGAGCTATCGTAGACAGGGAGCGATCGTAGACAGGGAGCGATCGTAGACAGGGAGCGATCGCAGACAGAGAGCGATCGCAGACAGAGAGCGATCGCAGACAGGGAGCGATCGCAGACAGGGAGCGATCGCAGACAGGGAGCGATCGCAGACAGAGAGCGATCGCAGACAGGGAGGGATCGCAGACAGAGAGCGATCGCAGACAGAGAGCGATCGCAGACAGAGAGCGATCGCAGACAGAGAGCGATCGTAGACAGAGAGCGATCGTAGACAGGGAGCGATCACAGACAGAGAGCGATCGCAGACAGAGAGCGATCGCAGACAGAGAGCGATCGCAGACAGAGAGCGATCGCAGACAGGGAGCGATCGCAGTCAGAGAGCGATCGCAGACAGGGAGCGATCACAGACAGAGAGAGATCGTAGACAGAGAGCGATCACAGACAGGGAGCGATCGTAGACAGGGAGCGATCACAGACAGAGAGCGATCACAGTCAGAGAGCGATCACAGTCAGGGAGCGATCACAGTCAGGGAGCGATCACAGACAGGTAGCGATCACAGACAGAGAGAGATCGTAGACAGAGAGCGATCACAGACAGAGAGCGATCACAGTCAGAGAGCGATCACAGACAGAGAGCGATCACAGACAGAGAGCGATCACAGACAGAGAGCGATCACAGACAGAGAGCGATCACAGACAGAGAGCGATCACAGACAGAGAGCGATCACAGTCAGGGAGCGATCACAGACAGGTAGCGATCACAGACAGGGAGCGATCAGAGACAGAGAGCGATCGCAGACAGAGAGAGATCACAGACAGGGAGCGATCACAGTCAGAGAGCGATCGCAGACAGAGAGCGATCGCAGACAGAGAGAGATCACAGACAGGGAGCGATCACAGACAGAGAGAGATCACAGACAGGGAGCGATCACAGACAGGGAGCGATCACAGTCAGAGAGCGATCACAGTCAGAGAGCGATCGCAGACAGGGAGCGATCACAGACAGAGAGAGATCGTAGACAGAGAGCGATCACAGTCAAGGAGCGATCACAGACAGGGAGCGATCGCAGACAGAGAGCGATCGCAGACAGAGAGCTATCGCAGACAGAGAGCGATCGCAGACAGAGAGCTATCGCAGACAGAGAGCGATCACAGACACAGAGCGATCGTAGACAGAGAGAGATCACAGACAGGGAGCGATCACAGTCAGAGAGCGATCGCAGACAGGGAGCGATCACAGACAGAGAGAGATCGTAGACAGAGAGCGATCACAGTCAGAGAGCGATCACAGAAAGACAGCGATCGCAGAAAGACAGCGATCGCAGTCAGGGAGCGATCGCAGACAGAGAGCGATCGCAGACAGAGAGCGATCGCAGACAGAGAGCGATCGCAGACAGAGAGCGATCGCAGACAGAGAGCGATCGTAGACGGAGAGCGATCACAGACAGAGAGAGATCGTAGACAGAGAGAGATCGTAGACAGAGAGAGATCACAGACAGGGAGCGATCACAGTCAGAGAGCGATCACAGACAGGGAGCGATCACAGACAGGGAGCGATCGCAGACAGAGAGCGATCACAGACAGGGAGCGATCGCAGACAGAGAGCGATCGCAGACAGAGAGCGATCGCAGACAGAGAGCGATCACAGACACAGAGCGATCGTAGACAGAGAGAGATCACAGACAGGGAGCGATCACAGACAGAGAGAGATCGTAGACGGAGAGCGATCACAGACAGAGAGAGATCGTAGACAGAGAGAGATCACAGACAGGGAGCGATCACAGTCAGAGAGCGATCACAGACAGGGAGCGATTGCAGACAGAGAGCGATCGCAGACAGAGAGCTATCGTAGACAGAAAGAGATCACAGACAGGGAGCGATCACAGACAGAGAGAGATCGTAGACAGAGAGAGATCGTAGACAGAGAGCGATCACAGACAGAGAGCGATCGTAGACAGAGAGAGATCACAGACAGGGAGCGATCGCAGTCAGAGAGCGATCGCAGACAGGGAGCGATCACAGACAGAGAGAGATCGTAGACAGAGAGCGATCACAGTCAGAGAGCGATCACAGACAGACAGCGATCACAGTCAAGGAGCGATCGCAGACAGAGAGCGATCGCAGACAGAGAGCGATCGCAGACAGAGAGCGATCGCAGACAGAGAGCGATCGTAGACGGAGAGCGATCGTAGACGGAGAGCGATCGTAGACGGAGAGCGATCACAGACAGAGAGAGATCGTAGACAGAGAGCGATCACAGAAAGGGAGCGATCGTAGACAGGGAGCGATCGTAGACAGGGAGCGATCGTAGACAGGGAGCTTTCGTAGACAGGGGGCTATCGTAGACAGGGAGCTATCGTAGACAGGGAGCGATCGTAGACAGGGAGCGATCGCAGACCGAGAGCGATCGCAGACAGGGAGCGATCGCAGACAGAGAGCGATCGCAGACAGGGAGCGATCGCAGACAGGGAGCGATCGCAGACAGGGAGCGATCGCAGACAGGGAGCGATCGCAGACAGGGAGCGATCGCAGACAGGGAGCGATCGCAGACAGGGAGCGATCGCAGACAGAGAGCGATCGCAGTCAGGGAGCGATCGTAGACAGAGAGAGATCGCAGACAGAGAGCGATCACAGACAGCGGGAGATCGTAGACAGCGAGAGATCGCAGACAGAGAGCGATCGCAGACAGAGAGCGATCGCAGACAGAGAGCGATCGCAGACAGAGAGCGATCGCAGACAGGGAGCGATCGCAGACAGGGAGCGATCGCAGACAGAGAGCGATCGCAGACAGAGAGCGATCGCAGACAGGGAGCGATCGCAGACAGGGAGCGATCGCAGACAGGGAGCGATCGCAGACAGGGAGCGATCGCAGACAGGGAGCGATCGCAGACAGGGAGCGATCGCAGACAGGGAGCGATCGCAGACAGGGAGCGATCGCAGACAGGGAGCGATCGCAGTCAGGGAGCGATCGCAGACAGAGAGCGATCGCAGACAGAGAGCGATCGCAGACAGAGAGCGATCGCAGACAGAGAGCGATCGCAGACAGAGAGCGATCGCAGACAGAGAGCGATCGTAGACGGAGAGCGATCACAGACAGAGAGCGATCGTAGACGGAGAGCGATCACAGACAGAGAGAGATCGTAGACAGAGAGCGATCACAGAAAGGGAGCGATCGTAGACAGAGAGAGATCACAGACAGGGAGCGATCACAGTCAGAGAGCGATCGCAGACAGGGAGCGATCACAGACAGAGAGAGATCGTAGACAGAGAGCGATCACAGAAAGGGAGCGATCGTAGACAGAGAGAGATCACAGACAGGGAGCGATCGCAGTCAGAGAGCGATCGCAGACAGGGAGCGATCGCAGACAGAGAGCGATCGCAGACAGAGAGCGATCGCAGACAGAGAGCGATCGCAGACAGAGAGCGATCGCACAGAGAGAGCGATCGCAGACAGAGAGCGATCGCAGACAGAGAGCGATCGCAGACAGAGAGCGATCGCAGACAGAGAGCGATCGTAGACGGAGAGCGATCACCGACAGAGAGCGATCGTAGACGGAGAGCGATCACAGACAGAGAGAGATCGTAGACAAAGAGCGATCACAGAAAGGGAGCGATCGTAGACAGAGAGAGATCACAGACAGGGAGCGATCACAGTCAGAGAGCGATCGCAGACAGGGAGCGATCACAGACAGAGAGAGATCGTAGACAGAGAGCGATCACAGTCAAGGAGCGATCGCAGACAGAGAGCTATCGCAGACAGTAAGCGATCGCAGACAGAGAGCGATCGCAGACAGAGAGCTATCGCAGACAGTAAGCGATCGCAGACAGAGAGCGATCGCAGACAGAGAGCGATCGCAGACAGAGAGCTATCGCAGACAGTAAGCGATCGCGGACAGAGAACTATCGCGGACAGAGAGCGATCGCAGACAGGGAGCGATCGCAGACAGAGAGCGATCGCAGACAGTAAGCGATCGCAGACAGAGAGCGATCGCAGACAGAGAGCGATCGCAGACAGAGAGCGATCGCAGACAGAGAGCGATCGCAGACAGAGAGCGATCGCAGACAGAGAGCGATCGCAGACAGAGAGCGATCGCAGACAGAGAGAGATCGCAGACAGGGAGCGATCGCAGACAGGGAGCGATCGCAGTCAGAGAGCGATCGCAGACAGGGAGCGATCGCAGACAGGGAGCGATCGCAGTCAGAGAGCGATCGCAGACAGGGAGCGATCGTAGACAGAGAGCGATCACAGTCAGAGAGCGATCACAGACAGAGAGCGATCGCAGTCAGGGAGCGATCGCAGACAGAGAGCGATCGCAGACAGGGAGCGATCGCAGACAGAGAGCGATCGCAGACAGAGAGCGATCGCAGACAGAGAGCGATCGCAGACAGAGAGCGATCGCAGACAGAGAGCTATCGCAGACAGAGAGCGATCGCAGACAGAGAGCGATCGCAGACAGAGAGCGATCGCAGACAGAGAGCGATCGCAGACAGAGAGCGATCGCAGACAGAGAGCGATCGCAGACAGAGAGCGATCACAGACAGAGAGCGATCACAGACAGAGAGCGATCACAGACAGGGAGCGATCACAGTCAGAGAGCGATCGCAGACAGAGAGAGATCGTAGACAGAGAGCGATCACAGTCAGAGAGCGATCACAGGCAGAGAGCGATCACAGTCAAGGAGCGATCACAGACAGGGAGCGATCGCAGACAGAGAGCGATCGCAGACAGAGAGAGATCGTAGACAGAGAGCGATCACAGTCAGAGAGCGATCACAGACAGACAGCAATCACAGTCAAGGAGCGATCACAGTCAGGGAGCGATCACAGACAGAGCGATCGCAGACAGAGAGCGATCGCAGACAGGGAGCGATCGCAGACAGGGAGCGATCGCAGACAGGGAGCGATCGCAGTCAGAGAGCGATCACAGGCAGAGAGCGATCGCAGACAGAGAGCGATCGCAGACAGGGAGCGATCGCAGACAGAGAGCGATCGCAGACAGGGAGCGATCGCAGACAGGGAGCGATCGCAGACAGGGAGCGATCGCAGACAGAGAGCGATCGCAGACAGGGAGGGATCGCAGACAGAGAGCGATCGCAGACAGAGAGCGATCGCAGACAGAGAGCGATCGTAGACAGAGAGCGATCGTAGACAGGGAGCGATCACAGACAGAGAGCGATCGCAGACAGAGAGCGATCGCAGACAGAGAGCGATCGCAGACAGAGAGCGATCGCAGACAGAGAGCGATCGCAGACAGGGAGCGATCGCAGTCAGAGAGCGATCGCAGACAGGGAGCGATCACAGACAGAGAGAGATCGTAGACAGAGAGCGATCACAGACAGGGAGCGATCGTAGACAGGGAGCGATCACAGACAGAGAGCGATCACAGTCAGAGAGCGATCACAGTCAGGGAGCGATCACAGTCAGGGAGCGATCACAGACAGGTAGCGATCACAGACAGAGAGAGATCGTAGACAGAGAGCGATCACAGACAGAGAGCGATCACAGTCAGAGAGCGATCACAGACAGAGAGCGATCACAGACAGAGAGCGATCACAGACAGAGAGCGATCACAGACAGAGAGCGATCACAGTCAGAGAGCGATCACAGACAGAGAGCGATCACAGACAGAGAGCGATCACAGTCAGAGAGCGATCACAGACAGAGAGCGATCACAGACAGAGAGCGATCACAGACAGAGAGCGATCACAGACAGAGAGCGATCACAGACAGAGAGCGATCACAGACAGAGAGCGATCACAGTCAGGGAGCGATCACAGACAGGTAGCGATCACAGACAGGGAGCGATCAGAGACAGAGAGCGATCGCAGACAGAGAGAGATCACAGACAGGGAGCGATCACAGTCAGAGAGCGATCGCAGACAGAGAGCGATCGCAGACAGAGAGAGATCACAGACAGGGAGCGATCACAGACAGGGAGCGATCACAGACAGGGAGCGATCACAGACAGGGAGCGATCACAGTCAGAGAGCGATCACAGTCAGAGAGCGATCGCAGACAGGGAGCGATCACAGACAGAGAGAGATCGTAGACAGAGAGCGATCACAGTCAAGGAGCGATCACAGACAGGGAGCGATCGCAGACAGAGAGCGATCGCAGACAGAGAGCTATCGCAGACAGAGAGCTATCGCAGACAGAGAGCGATCACAGACACAGAGCGATCGTAGACAGAGAGAGATCACAGACAGGGAGCGATCACAGTCAGAGAGCGATCGCAGACAGGGAGCGATCACAGACAGAGAGAGATCGTAGACAGAGAGCGATCACAGTCAGAGAGCGATCACAGAAAGACAGCGATCGCAGTCAGGGAGCGATCGCAGACAGAGAGCGATCGCAGACAGAGAGCGATCGCAGACAGAGAGCGATCGCAGACAGAGAGCGATCGCAGACAGAGAGCGATCGCAGACAGAGAGCGATCGCAGACAGAGAGCGATCGCAGACAGAGAGCGATCGTAGACGGAGAGCGATCACAGACAGAGAGAGATCGTAGACAGAGAGAGATCGTAGACAGAGAGAGATCACAGACAGGGAGCGATCACAGTCAGAGAGCGATCACAGACAGGGAGCGATCACAGACAGGGAGCGATCACAGACAGGGAGCGATCGCAGACAGAGAGCGATCACAGACAGGGAGCGATCGCAGACAGAGAGCGATCGCAGACAGAGAGCGATCGCAGACAGAGAGCGATCACAGACACAGAGCGATCGTAGACAGAGAGAGATCACAGACAGGGAGCGATCACAGACAGAGAGAGATCGTAGACGGAGAGCGATCACAGACAGAGAGAGATCGTAGACAGAGAGAGATCACAGACAGGGAGCGATCACAGTCAGAGAGCGATCACAGACAGGGAGCGATCGCAGACAGAGAGCGATCGCAGACAGAGAGCGATCGCAGACAGAGAGCGATCGCAGACAGAGAGCGATCGTAGACGGAGAGCGATCACAGACAGAGAGCGATCGTAGACGGAGAGCGATCACAGACAGAGAGAGATCGTAGACAGAGAGCGATCACAGAAAGGGAGCGATCGTAGACAGAGAGAGATCACAGACAGGGAGCGATCACAGTCAGAGAGCGATCGCAGACAGGGAGCGATCACAGACAGAGAGAGATCGTAGACAGAGAGCGATCACAGAAAGGGAGCGATCGTAGACAGAGAGAGATCACAGACAGGGAGCGATCGCAGTCAGAGAGCGATCGCAGACAGGGAGCGATCGCAGACAGGGAGCGATCGCAGACAGAGAGCGATCGCAGACAGAGAGCGATCGCAGACAGAGAGCGATCGCAGACAGAGAGCGATCGCACAGAGAGAGCGATCGCAGACAGAGAGCGATCGCAGACAGAGAGCGATCGCAGACAGAGAGCGATCGCAGACAGAGAGCGATCGCAGACAGAGAGCGATCGTAGACGGAGAGCGATCACCGACAGAGAGCGATCGTAGACGGAGAGCGATCACAGACAGAGAGAGATCGTAGACAAAGAGCGATCACAGAAAGGGAGCGATCGTAGACAGAGAGAGATCACAGACAGGGAGCGATCACAGTCAGAGAGCGATCACAGTCAGAGAGCGATCGCAGACAGGGAGCGATCACAGACAGAGAGAGATCGTAGACAGAGAGCGATCACAGTCAAGGAGCGATCGCAGACAGAGAGCTATCGCAGACAGTAAGCGATCGCAGACAGAGAGCGATCGCAGACAGAGAGCTATCGCAGACAGTAAGCGATCGCAGACAGAGAGCGATCGCAGACAGAGAGCGATCGCAGACAGAGAGCTATCGCAGACAGTAAGCGATCGCGGACAGAGAACTATCGCGGACAGAGAGCGATCGCAGACAGGGAGCGATCGCAGACAGAGAGCGATCGCAGACAGTAAGCGATCGCAGACAGAGAGCGATCGCAGACAGAGAGCGATCGCAGACAGAGAGCGATCGCAGACAGAGAGAGATCGCAGACAGGGAGCGATCGCAGACAGGGAGCGATCGCAGTCAGAGAGCGATCGCAGACAGGGAGCGATCGCAGACAGGGAGCGATCGCAGTCAGAGAGCGATCGCAGACAGGGAGCGATCGTAGACAGAGAGCGATCACAGTCAGAGAGCGATCACAGACAGAGAGCGATCACAGTCAGGGAGCGATCGCAGACAGAGAGCGATCGCAGACAGGGAGCGATCGCAGACAGAGAGCGATCGCAGACAGAGAGCGATCGCAGACAGAGAGCGATCGCAGACAGAGAGCTATCGCAGACAGAGAGCGATCGCAGACAGAGAGCGATCGCAGACAGAGAGCGATCGCAGACAGAGAGCGATCGCAGACAGAGAGCGATCGCAGACAGAGAGCGATCACAGACAGAGAGCGATCACAGACAGAGAGCGATCACAGACAGGGAGCGATCACAGTCAGAGAGCGATCGCAGACAGAGAGAGATCGTAGACAGAGAGCGATCACAGTCAGAGAGCGATCACAGGCAGAGAGCGATCACAGTCAAGGAGCGATCACAGACAGGGAGCGATCGCAGACAGAGAGCGATCGCAGACAGAGAGAGATCGTAGACAGAGAGCGATCACAGTCAGAGAGCGATCACAGACAGACAGCAATCACAGTCAAGGAGCGATCACAGTCAGGGAGCGATCACAGACAGAGCGATCACAGACAGAGAGCGATCGCAGACAGAGAGCGATCGCAGACAGGGAGCGATCGCAGACAGGGAGCGATCGCAGACAGGGAGCGATCGCAGTCAGAGAGAGATCACAGGCAGAGAGCGATCACAGTCAAGGAGCGATCACAGACAGGGAGCGATCGCAGACAGAGAGCGATCGCAGACAGAGAGAGATCGTAGACAGAGAGCAATCACAGTCAGAGAGCGATCACAGACAGACAGCAATCACAGTCAAGGAGCGATCACAGTCAGGGAGCGATCACAGACAGAGCGATCACAGACAGGGAGCGATCGCAGACAGGGAGCGATCGCAGACAGGGAGCGATCGCAGACAGAGAGCGATCGCAGACAGAGAGCGATCGCAGACAGAGAGCGATCGCAGACAGAGAGCGATCGCAGACAGAGAGCGATCGCAGACAGAGAGCGATCGCAGACAGAGAGCGATCGCAGTCAGGGAGCGATCACAGACAGAGAGAGATCGTAGACAGACAGCGATCACAGACAGAGAGCGATCGTAGACAGAGAGCGATCACAGACAGAGAGAGATCGTAGACAGAGAGAGATCGTAGACAGAGAGCGATCGCAGACAGAGAGCGATCGCAGACAGGGAGCGATCGCAGACAGGGAGCGATCGCAGACAGGGAGCGATCGCAGACAGGGAGCGATCGCAGACAGGGAGCGATCGCAGACAGGGAGCGATCGCAGACAGGGAGCGATCGCAGACAGGGAGCGATCGCAGACAGGGAGCGATCGCAGACAGGGAGCGATCGCAGACAGGGAGCGATCGCAGACAGAGAGCTATCGCAGACAGAGAGCTATCGCAGACAGAGAGCTATCGCAGACAGAGAGCTATCGCAGACAGAGAGCGATCGCAGACAGAGAGCGATCGTACACAGAGAGAGATCACAGACAGGGAGAGATCACAGACAGGGAGCGATCGCAGTCAGAGAGCGATCACAGTCAGAGAGAGATCGTAGACAGAGAGCGATCACAGTCAGAGAGCGATCACAGACAGACAGCGATCACAGTCAAGGAGCGATCACAGTCAGGGAGCGATCACAAACAGAGAGCGATCACAAACAGAGAGCGATCACAGAAAGAGAGCGATCAAAGACAGAGAGCGATCAAAGACAGAGAGCGATCACAGACAGAGAGCGATCGCAGACAGAGAGAGATCGTAGACGGAGAGCGATCACAGAAAGGGAGCGATCGTAGACAGGGAGCGATCGTAGACAGGGAGCTTTTGTAGACAGGGAGCTATCGTAGACAGGGAGCGATCGTAGACAGGGAGCGATCGCAGACAGAGAGCGATCGCAGACAGGGAGCGATCGCAGACAGGGAGCGATCGCAGACAGGGAGCGATCGCAGACAGAGAGCGATCGCAGACAGGGAGGGATCGCAGACAGAGAGCGATCGCAGACAGGGAGGGATCGCAGACAGAGAGCGATCGCAGACAGAGAGCGATCGTAGACAGAGAGCGATCGTAGACAGGGAGCGATCACAGACAGAGAGCGATCACAGACAGAGAGCGATCGCAGACAGAGAGCGATCGCAGACAGGGAGCGATCGCAGTCAGAGAGCGATCGCAGACAGGGAGCGATCACAGACAGAGAGAGATCGTAGACAGAGAGCGATCACAGACAGGGAGCGATCGTAGACAGGGAGCGATCACAGACAGAGAGCGATCACAGTCAGAGAGCGATCACAGTCAGGGAGCGATCACAGTCAGGGAGCGATCACAGACAGGTAGCGATCACAGACAGAGAGCGATCACAGACAGAGAGCGATCACAGTCAGAGAGCGATCACAGACAGAGAGCGATCACAGACAGAGAGCGATCACAGACAGAGAGCGATCACAGTCAGGGAGCGATCACAGACAGGTAGCGATCACAGACAGGGAGCGATCACAGACAGAGAGCGATCACAGACAGAGAGCGATCACAGACAGAGAGCGATCGCAGTCAGGGAGCGATCACAGACAGAGAGCGATCGCAGTCAGGGAGCGATCACAGACAGAGAGAGATCGTAGACAGACAGCGATCACAGACAGAGAGCGATCACAGACAGAGAGAGGTCGTAGACAGACAGCGATCACAGACAGAGAGCGATCACAGACAGAGAGCGTTCACAGACAGAGAGCGTTCACAGACATAGAGCGATCGTAGACGGAGAGCGATCACAGACAGAGAGCGATCGTAGACAGAGAGCGATCGCAGACAGAGAGAGATCGCAGACAGAGAGCGATCGCAGACAGAGAGCGATCGCAGACAGAGAGCGATCGCAGACAGAGAGCGATCGCAGACAGAGAGCGATCGCAGACAGAGAGCGATCGCAGACAGAGAGCGATCGCAGACAGAGAGCGATCGCAGACAGGGAGCGATCACAGAAAGGGAGCGACCGTAGACAGGGAGCGATCGTAGACAGGGAGCGATCGTAGACAGGGAGCTTTCGTAGACAGGGAGCTATCGTAGACAGGGAGCGATCGCAGACAGAGAGCGATCGCAGACAGAGAGCGATCGCAGACAGGGAGCGATCGCAGACAGGGAGCGATCACAGACAGGGAGCGATCGCAGACAGGGAGCGATCGCAGACAGGGAGCGATCGCAGACAGGGAGCGATCGCAGTCAGAGAGCGATCGCAGACAGAGAGCGATCGCAGTCAGGGAGCGATCACAGACAGAGAGAGATCGTAGATAGACAGCGATCACAGACAGAGAGCGTTCACAGACATAGAGCGATCGTAGACGGAGAGCGATCGTAGACGGAGAGCGATCGTAGACGGAGAGCGATCGTAGACGGAGAGCGATCACAGACAGAGAGCGATCGCAGACAGAGAGCGATCGTAGACAGAGAGAGATCGTAGACAGAGAGAGATCGTAGACAGAGAGCGATCGCAGACAGAGAGCGATCGCAGACAGAGAGCGATCGCAGACACAGAGCGATCGCAGACAGGGAGGGATCGCAGACAGAGAGCGATCGCAGACAGAGAGCGATCGCAGACAGAGAGCGATCGCAGACAGAGAGCTATCGCAGACAGTAAGCGATCGCAGACAGAGAGAGATCGTAGACAGAGAGCGATCACAGACAGAGAGCGATCACAGTCAGAGAGCGATCACAGTCAGAGAGCGATCACAGACAGAGAGCGATCACAGACAGAGAGCGATCACAGTCAGGGAGCGATCACAGACAGGTAGCGATCACAGACAGGGAGCGATCACAGTCAGGGAGCGATCACAGACAGAGAGAGATCGCAGTCAGGGAGCGATCACAGACAGAGAGAGATCGCAGTCAGGGAGCGATCACAGACAGAGAGAGATCGTAGACAGACAGCGATCACAGACAGAGAGCGATCACAGACAGGGAGCGTTCACAGACAGGGAGCGTTCACAGACAGAGAGCGTTCACAGACAGAGAGCAATCGTAGACAGAGAGCGATCACAGACAGAGAGCGATCACAGACAGAGAGCGATCACAGACAGAGAGCGATCACAGACAGAGAGAGATCGCAGACAGAGAGAGATCGTAGACAGAGAGAGATCGTAGACAGAGAGATCGCAGACAGAGAGCGATCGCAGACAGAGAGCGATCGCAGACAGAGAGCGATCGCAGACAGGGAGCGATCGCAGACAGGGAGGGATCGCAGACAGAGAGGGATCGCAGACAGAGAGCGATCGCAGACAGAGAGCGATCGCAGACAGAGAGCGATCGCAGACAGAGAGCGATCGCAGACAGAGAGCGATCGCAGACAGTGAGCGATCGCAGACAGAGAGCGATCGTAGACAGGGAGCAATCACAGACAGAGAGCGATCACAGACAGAGAGCGATCACAGACAGAGAGCGATCGCAGACAGGGAGCGATCACAGTCAGAGAGCGATCGCAGACAGGGAGCGATCACAGACAGAGAGAGATCGTAGACAGAGAGCGATCACAGTCAGAGAGCGATCACAGACAGAGAGCGATCACAGACAGGGAGCGATCACAGACAGGGAGCGATCACAGTCAGAGAGCGATCACAGACAGAGAGCGATCACAGACAGAGAGCGATCACAGACAGGGAGCGATCACAGACAGGGAGCGATCACAGACAGGGAGCGATCGTAGACAGAGAGCGATCACAGTCAGAGAGCGATCACAGACAAATAGCGATCACAGACAGAGAGCGATCACAGTCAGGGAGCGATCACAGACAGAGAGAGATCGTAGGCAGACAGCGATCACAGACAGAGAGAGATCGTAGACAGAGAGCGATCGCAGACAGGGAGCGATCGCAGACAGGGAGCGATCGCAGACAGGGAGCGATCGCAGACAGGGAGCGATCGCAGACAGGGAGCGATCGCAGACAGGGAGCGATCGCAGACAGGGAGCGATCACAGACAGGGAGCGATCGCAGACAGGGAGCGAGCGCAGACAGAGAGAGATCGTAGACAGGGAGCGATAACAGACAGGGAGCGATCGCAGTCAGAGAGCGATCGCAGTCAGAGAGCGATCGCAGTCAGAGAGCGATCGCAGTCAGAGAGCGATCGCAGACAGAGAGCGATCGCAGACAGAGAGCGATCGCAGACAGAGAGCGATCGCAGACAAGAGCGATCACAGACAGGGAGCGATCACAGACAGAGAGCGATCACAGACAGAGAGCGATCACAGACAGGGAGCGATCACAGACAGAGAGAGATCGTAGACAGACAGCGATCGTAGACAGACAGCGATCACAGACAGAGAGCGATCACAGACAGAGAGCGATCACAGACAGAGAGCGATCACAGACAGAGAGCGATCACAGACAGGGAGCGATCGTAGACAGAGAGCGATCACAGACAGAGAGCGATCACAGACAGAGAGCGATCACACACAGGGAGCGATCGTAGACAGAGAGCGATCACAGTCAGAGAGCGATCACAGTCAGGGAGCGATCACAGTCAGGGAGCGATCACAGACAGAGAGAGATCGTAGGCAGACAGCGATCACAGACAGAGAGCGATCGCAGACAGAGAGCGATCGCAGACAGAGAGCGATCGCAGACAGGGAGCGATCGCAGACAGAGAGCGATCGCAGACAGGGAGCGATCGCAGACAGGGAGCGATCGCAGACAGAGAGCGATCGCAGACAGGGAGCGATCGCAGACAGGGAGCGATCGCAGACAGGGAGCGATCGCAGACAGGGAGCGATCGCAGACAGAGAGCGATCGCAGACAGAGAGCGACCGCAGACAGGGAGCGATCGCAGACAGGGAGCGATCGCAGACAGGGAGCGATCGCAGACAGGGAGCGATCGCAGACAGGGAGCGATCGCAGTCAGAGAGCGATCGCAGACAGGGAGCGATCGCAGACAGAGAGCGATCGCAGTCAGAGAGCGATCGCAGACAGGGAGCGATCGCAGACAGAGAGCGATCGCAGACAGAGAGCGATCTCAGTCAGGGTGCGATCACAGACAGAGAGAGATCGTAGACAGGGAGCGATCACAGACAGAGAGCGTTCACAGACATAGAGCGATCGTAGACGGAGAGCGATCACAGACAGAGAGCGATCACAGACAGAGAGCGATCGCAGACAGAGATCGCAGACAGAGAGAGATCGCAGACAGAGAGCGATCGCAGACAGAGAGCGATCGCAGACAGAGAGCGATCGCAGACAGAGAGCGATCGCAGACAGGGAGGGATCGCAGACAGAGAGCGAACGCAGACAGAGAGCGATCGCAGACAGGGAGGGATCGCAGACAGGGAGGGATCGCAGACAGAGAGCGATCGCAGACAGAGAGCGATCGCAGACAGAGAGCGATCGCAGACAGAGAGCGATCGCAGACAGAGAGCGATCGCAGACAGTAAGCGATCGTAGACAGGGAGCGATCACAGACAGGGAGCGATCACAGACAGAGAGCGATCGCAGACAGAGAGCGATCGCAGACAGGGAGCGATCGCAGTCAGAGAGCGATCGCAGACAGGGAGCGATCGCAGACAGAGAGAGATCGTAGACAGAGAGCGATCACAGTCAGAGAGCGATCACAGACAGAGAGCGATCACAGTCAGGGAGCGATCACAGACAGGGAGCGATCACAGACAGGGAGCGATCACAGACAGAGAGCGATCACAGACAGAGAGCGATCACAGTCAGGGAGCGATCACAGACAGGGAGCGATCACAGACAGGGAGCGATCACAGACAGAGAGCGATCACAGACAGGGAGCGATCACAGACAGGGAGCGATCACAGACAGAGAGCGATCACAGACAGAGAGCGATCACAGTCCGGGAGCGATCACAGTCCGGGAGCGATCACAGTCCGGGAGCGATCACAGTCAGGGAGCGATCACAGTCAGGGAGCGATCACAGTCAGGGAGCGATCACAGTCAGGGAGCGATCACAGTCAGGGAGCGATCACAGTCAGGGAGCGATCACAGACAGAGAGAGATCGTAGGCAGACAGCGATCGCAGACAGAGATCGATCGCAGACAGAGAGCGAACGCAGACAGGGAGCGATCGCAGACAGGGAGCGATCGCAGACAGGGAGCGATCGCAGACAGGGAGCGATCGCAGACAGGGAGCGATCGCAGACAGGGAGCGATCGCAGACAGGGAGCGATCGCAGACAGGGAGCGATCGCAGACAGGGAGCGATCGCAGACAGAGAGCGATCACAGACAGAGAGCGATCACAGACAGGGAGCGATCACAGACAGAGAGAGATCGTAGACAGACAGCGATCGCAGACAGAGAGCGATCGCAGACAGAGAGAGATCGCAGACCGAGAGAGATCGCAGACCGAGAGAGATCGCAGACCGAGAGAGATCGCAGACCGAGAGAGATCGCAGACAGAGAGCGATCGCAGACAGAGAGCGATCGCAGACAGAGAGCGATCGCAGACAGGGAGCGATCGCGCACAGGGAGCGATCGCAGACAGGGAGCGATCGCAGACAGGGAGCGATCGCAGACAGGGAGCGATCGCAGACAGGGAGCGATCGCTGACAGGGAGCGATCGCTGACAGGGAGCGATCGCAGACAGGGAGCGATCGCAGACAGGGAGCGATCGCAGACAGGGAGGGATCGCAGACAGGGAGGGATCGCAGACAGGGAGCGATCGCAGACAGGGAGCGATCACAGACAGGGAGGGATCACAGACAGGGAGCGATCACAGACAGGGAGCGATCACAGACAAGGAGCGATCACAGTCAGGGAGAGATCGTAGACAGAGAGAGATCGTAGGCAGACAGCGATCACAGACAGAGAGAGATCGTAGACAGAGAGAGATCGTAGACAGAGAGCGATCGCAGACAGAGAGCGATCGCAGTCAGGGAGCGATCACAGACAGAGAGAGATCGTAGATAGACAGCGATCACAGACAGAGAGCGATCACAGACAGAGAGCGTTCACAGACATAGAGCGATCGTAGACGGAGAGCGATCGTAGACGGAGAGCGATCGTAGACGGAGAGCGATCGTAGACGGAGAGCGATCGCAGACAGAGAGCGATCGCAGACAGAGAGCGATCGCAGACAGAGAGCGATCGTAGACAGAGAGAGATCGTAGACAGAGAGAGATCGTAGACAGAGAGCGATCGCAGACAGAGAGCGATCGCAGACAGAGAGCGATCGCAGACATGGAGGGATCGCCGACAGAGAGCGATCGCAGAGAGAGAGCTATCGCAGACAGAGAGCGATCGCAGACAGAGAGCTATCGCAGACAGAGAGCGATCGCAGACAGAGAGCTATCGCAGACAGTAAGCGATCGCAGACAGTAAGCGATCGCAGACAGAGAGCGATCGTAGACAGGGAGCGATCACAGACAGAGAGCGATCACAGACAGAGAGCGATCACACACAGAGAGCGATCACAGACAGAGAGAGATCGTAGACAGAGAGCGATCACAGACAGAGAGAGATCGTAGACAGAGAGCGATCACAGACAGAGAGCGATCACAGACAGAGAGAGATCATAGACAGAGAGCGATCACAGACAGAGAGCGATCACAGTCAGAGAGCGATCACAGTCAGAGAGCGATCACAGACAGAGAGCGATCACAGTCAGGGAGCGATCACAGACAGGTAGCGATCACAGACAGGGAGCGATCACAGTCAGGGAGCGATCACAGACAGAGAGAGATCGCAGTCAGGGAGCGATCACAGACAGAGAGAGATCGCAGTCAGGGAGCGATCACAGACAGAGAGAGATCGTAGACAGACAGCGATCACAGACAGAGAGCGTTCACAGACAGAGAGCGTTCACAGACAGAGAGCAATCGTAGACAGAGAGCGATCACAGACAGAGAGCGATCACAGACAGAGAGCGATCACAGACAGAGAGAGATCGCAGACAGAGAGAGATCGCAGACAGAGAGAGATCGTAGACAGAGAGAGATCGTAGACAGAGAGATCGTAGACAGAGAGCGATCGCAGACAGAGAGCGATCGCAGACAGAGAGCGATCGCAGACAGAGAGCGATCGCAGACAGGGAGCGATCGCAGACAGGGAGGGATCGCAGACAGAGAGCGATCGCAGACAGAGAGCGATCGCAGACAGAGAGCGATCGCAGACAGAGAGCGATCGCAGACAGAGAGCGATCGCAGACAGAGAGCTATCGCAGACAGGAAGCGATCGCAGACAGAGAGCTATCGCAGACAGTAAGCGATCGCAGACAGAGAGCGATCGTAGACAGAGAGCGATCGTAGACAGGGAGCGATCACAGACAGAGAGCGATCGCAGACAGGGAGCGATCGCAGTCAGAGAGCGATCGCAGACAGGGAGCGATCACAGACAGAGAGAGATCGTAGACAGAGAGCGATCACAGTCAGAGAGCGATCACAGACAGAGAGCGATCACAGACAGAGAGCGATCACAGACAGGGAGCGATCACAGACAGGGAGCGATCACAGTCAGAGAGCGATCACAGACAGAGAGCGATCACAGACAGGGAGCGATCACAGACAGGGAGCGATCGTAGACAGAGAGCGATCACAGTCAGAGAGCGATCACAGACAAATAGCGATCACAGTCAGGGAGCGATCACAGACAGAGAGAGATCGTAGGCAGACAGCGATCACAGACAGAGAGAGATCGTAGACAGAGAGCGATCACAGACAGGGAGCGATCGTAGACAGGGAGCGATCGCAGACAGGGAGCGATCGCAGACAGGGAGCGATCGCAGACAGGGAGCGATCGCAGACAGAGAGCGATCGCAGACAGGGAGCGATCGCAGACAGGGAGCGATCGCAGACAGGGAGCGATCGCAGACAGGGAGCGATCGCAGACAGAGAGAGATCGTAGATAGGGAGCGATAACAGACAGGGAGCGATCGCAGTCAGAGAGCGATCGAGTCAGAGAGCGATCGCAGTCAGAGAGCGATCGCAGACAGGGAGCGATCACAGACAGAGAGAGATCGTAGACAGACAGCGATCACAGACAGAGAGCGATCACAGACAGAGAGCGATCACAGACAGGGAGCGATCACAGACAGAGAGAGATCGTAGACAGACAGCGATCGTAGACAGACAGCGATCACAGACAGAGAGCGATCACAGACAGAGAGCGATCACAGACAGAGAGCGATCACAGACAGAGAGCGATCACAGACAGAGAGCGATCGTAGACAGAGAGCGATCACAGACAGAGAGCGATCACAGACAGAGAGCGATCACAGACAGGGAGCGATCGAAGACAGAGAGCGATCACAGTCAGAGAGCGATCACAGACAGAGAGCGATCACAGTCAGGGAGCGATCACAGTCAGGGAGCGATCACAGTCAGGGAGCGATCACAGTCAGGGAGCGATCACAGACAGAGAGAGATCGTAGGCAGACAGCGATCACAGACAGAGAGAGATCGTAGACAGAGAGCGATCACAGACAGGGAGCGATCACAGAAAGGGAGCGATCGTAGACAGGGAGCTATCGTAGACAGGGAGCGATCGTAGACAGGGAGCGATCGCAGACAGAGAGCGATCGCAGACAGAGAGCGATCGCAGACAGGGAGCGATCGCAGACAGGGAGCGATCGCAGACAGGGAGCGATCGCAGACAGGGAGCGATCGCAGACAGGGAGCGATCGCAGACAGGGAGCGATCGCAGACAGGGAGCGATCGCAGACAGGGAGCGATCGCAGACAGAGAGCGATCGCAGACAGAGAGCGATCGCAGACAGGGAGCGATCGCAGACAGGGAGCGATCGCAGACAGGGAGCGATCGCAGACAGGGAGCGATCGCAGACAGGGAGCGATCGCAGACAGGGAGCGATCGCAGACAGAGAGCGATCGCAGACAGAGAGCGACCGCAGACAGGGAGCGACCGCAGACAGGGAGCGATCGCAGACAGGGAGCGATCGCAGACAGGGAGCGATCGCAGACAGGGAGCGATCGCAGACAGGGAGCGATCGCAGACAGGGAGCGATCGCAGACAGGGAGCGATCGCAGTCAGAGAGCGATCGCAGACAGGGAGCGATCGCAGACAGAGAGCGATCTCAGTCAGGGTGCGATAACAGACAGAGAGCGATCGCAGACAGGGAGCGATCGCAGACAGAGAGCGATCGCAGACAGAGAGCGATCTCAGTCAGGGTGCGATCACAGACAGAGAGAGATCGTAGACAGGGAGCGATCACAGACAGAGAGCGTTCACAGACATAGAGCGATCGTAGACGGAGAGCGATCACAGACAGAGAGCGATCACAGACAGAGAGCGATCGCAGACAGAGATCGCAGACAGAGAGAGATCGCAGACAGAGAGCGATCGCAGACAGAGAGCGATCGCAGACAGAGAGCGATCGCAGACAGAGAGCGATCGCAGACAGGGAGGGATCGCAGACAGGGAGGGATCGCAGACAGAGAGCGATCGCAGACAGAGAGCGATCGCAGACAGAGAGCGATCGCAGACAGAGAGCGATCGCAGACAGAGAGCGATCGCAGACAGAGAGCGATCGCAGACAGTAAGCGATCGTAGACAGGGAGCGATCACAGACAGAGAGCGATCGCAGACAGAGAGCGATCGCAGACAGAGAGCGATCGCAGACAGAGAGCGATCGCAGACAGGGAGCGATCGCAGTCAGAGAGCGATCGCAGACAGGGAGCGATCGCAGACAGAGAGAGATCGTAGACAGAGAGCGATCACAGTCAGAGAGCGATCACAGACAGAGAGCGATCACAGTCAGGGAGCGATCACAGACAGGGAGCGATCACAGACAGGGAGCGATCACAGACAGAGAGCGATCACAGACAGGGAGCGATCACAGACAGGGAGCGATCACAGACAGGGAGCGATCACAGACAGGGAGCGATCGTAGACAGAGAGCGATCACAGTCAGAGAGCGATCACAGACAAAGAGCGATCACAGACAGAGAGCGATCACAGACAGAGAGCGATCACAGTCCGGGAGCGATCACAGTCCGGGAGCGATCACAGTCAGGGAGCGATCACAGTCAGGGAGCGATCACAGTCAGGGAGCGATCACAGTCAGGGAGCGATCACAGTCAGGGAGCGATCACAGTCAGGGAGCGATCACAGTCAGGGAGCGATCACAGACAGAGAGAGATCGTAGGCAGACAGCGATCGCAGACAGAGATCGATCGCAGACAGAGAGCGAACGCAGACAGGGAGCGATCGCAGACAGGGAGCGATCGCAGACAGGGAGCGATCGCAGACAGGGAGCGATCGCAGACAGGGAGCGATCGCAGACAGGGAGCGATCGCAGACAGAGAGCGATCACAGACAGAGAGCGATCACAGACAGGGAGCGATCACAGACAGAGAGAGATCGTAGACAGACAGCGATCGCAGACAGAGAGAGATCGCAGACCGAGAGAGATCGCAGACCGAGAGAGATCGCAGACAGAGAGCGATCGCAGACAGAGAGCGATCGCAGACAGAGAGCGATCGCAGACAGGGAGCGATCGCGCACAGGGAGCGATCGCAGACAGGGAGCGATCGCAGACAGGGAGCGATCGCAGACAGGGAGCGATCGCAGACAGGGAGCGATCGCAGACAGGGAGCGATCGCTGACAGGGAGCGATCGCTGACAGGGAGCGATCGCAGACAGGGAGCGATCGCAGACAGGGAGCGATCGCAGACAGGGAGGGATCGCAGACAGGGAGCGATCGCAGACAGGGAGCGATCACAGACAGGGAGGGATCACAGACAGGGAGCGATCACAGACAGGGAGCGATCACAGACAAGGAGCGATCACAGTCAGGGAGAGATCGTAGACAGAGAGAGATCGTAGGCAGACAGCGATCACAGACAGAGAGAGATCGTAGACAGAGAGAGATCGTAGACAGAGAGCGATCGCAGACAGAGAGCGATCGCAGTCAGGGAGCGATCGCAGTCAGGGAGCGATCGCAGTCAGGGAGCGATCACAGACAGAGAGAGATCGTAGATAGACAGCGATCACAGACAGAGAGCGATCACAGACAGAGAGCGTTCACAGACATAGAGCGATCGTAGACGGAGAGCGATCGTAGACGGAGAGCGATCGCAGACAGAGAGTGATCGCAGACAGAGAGCGATCGTAGACAGAGAGAGATCGTAGACAGAGAGAGATCGTAGACAGAGAGCGATCGCAGACAGAGAGCGATCGCAGACAGAGAGCGATCGCAGACATGGAGGGATCGCCGACAGAGAGCGATCGCAGACAGAGAGCTATCGCAGACAGAGAGCGATCGCAGACAGAGAGCTATCGCAGACAGAGAGCGATCGCAGACAGAGAGCTATCGCAGACAGTAAGCGATCGCAGACAGAGAGCGATCGTAGACAGGGAGCGATCACAGACAGAGAGCGATCACAGACAGAGAGCGATCACACACAGAGAGCGATCACAGACAGAGAGAGATCGTAGACAGAGAGCGATCACAGACAGAGAGAGATCGTAGACAGAGAGCGATCACAGACAGAGAGCGATCACAGACAGAGAGAGATCGTAGACAGAGAGCGATCACAGACAGAGAGCGATCACAGTCAGAGAGCGATCACAGTCAGAGAGCGATCACAGACAGAGAGCGATCACAGTCAGGGAGCGATCACAGACAGGTAGCGATCACAGACAGGGAGCGATCACAGTCAGGGAGCGATCACAGACAGAGAGAGATCGCAGTCAGGGAGCGATCACAGACAGAGAGAGATCGCAGTCAGGGAGCGATCACAGACAGAGAGAGATCGTAGACAGACAGCGATCACAGACAGAGAGCGTTCACAGACAGAGAGCGTTCACAGACAGAGAGCAATCGTAGACAGAGAGCGATCACAGACAGAGAGCGATCACAGACAGAGAGAGATCGCAGACAGAGAGAGATCGCAGACAGAGAGAGATCGCAGACAGAGAGAGATCGTAGACAGAGAGATCGTAGACAGAGAGCGATCGCAGACAGAGAGCGATCGCAGACAGAGAGCGATCGCAGACAGAGAGCGATCGCAGACAGGGAGCGATCGCAGACAGGGAGGGATCGCAGACAGAGAGCGATCGCAGACAGAGAGCGATCGCAGACAGAGAGCGATCGCAGACAGAGAGCGATCGCAGACAGAGAGCGATCGCAGACAGAGAGCTATCGCAGACAGGAAGCGATCGCAGACAGAGAGCTATCGCAGACAGTAAGCGATCGCAGACAGAGAGCGATCGTAGACAGAGAGCGATCGTAGACAGGGAGCGATCACAGACAGAGAGCGATCGCAGACAGGGAGCGATCGCAGTCAGAGAGCGATCGCAGACAGGGAGCGATCGCAGTCAGAGAGCGATCGCAGACAGGGAGCGATCACAGACAGAGAGAGATCGTAGACAGAGAGCGATCACAGTCAGAGAGCGATCACAGACAGAGAGCGATCACAGACAGAGAGCGATCGCAGACAGAGAGCTATCGCAGACAGAGAGCGATCGCAGACAGAGAGCTATCGCAGACAGTAAGCGATCGCAGACAGAGAGCGATCGTAGACAGGGAGCGATCACAGACAGAGAGCGATCACAGACAGAGAGCGATCACAGACAGAGAGCGATCACACACAGAGAGCGATCACAGACAGAGAGAGATCGTAGACAGAGAGCGATCACAGACAGAGAGAGATCGTAGACAGAGAGCGATCACAGACAGAGAGCGATCACAGACAGAGAGAGATCGTAGACAGAGAGCGATCACAGACAGAGAGCGATCACAGTCAGAGAGCGATCACAGTCAGAGAGCGATCACAGACAGAGAGCGATCACAGTCAGGGAGCGATCACAGACAGGTAGCGATCACAGACAGGTAGCGATCACAGACAGGGAGCGATCACAGTCAGGGAGCGATCACAGACAGAGAGAGATCGCAGTCAGGGAGCGATCACAGACAGAGAGAGATCGCAGTCAGGGAGCGATCACAGACAGAGAGAGATCGTAGACAGACAGCGATCACAGACAGAGAGCGTTCACAGACAGAGAGCGTTCACAGACAGAGAGCAATCGTAGACAGAGAGCGATCACAGACAGAGAGCGATCACAGACAGAGAGCGATCACAGACAGAGAGAGATCGCAGACAGAGAGAGATCGCAGACAGAGAGAGATCGTAGACAGAGAGAGATCGTAGACAGAGAGAGATCGTAGACAGAGAGATCGTAGACAGAGAGCGATCGCAGACAGAGAGCGATCGCAGACAGAGAGCGATCGCAGACAGAGAGCGATCGCAGACAGGGAGCGATCGCAGACAGGGAGGGATCGCAGACAGAGAGCGATCGCAGACAGAGAGCGATCGCAGACAGAGAGCGATCGCAGACAGAGAGCGATCGCAGACAGAGAGCTATCGCAGACAGGAAGCGATCGCAGACAGAGAGCTATCGCAGACAGTAAGCGATCGCAGACAGAGAGCGATCGTAGACAGAGAGCGATCGTAGACAGGGAGCGATCACAGACAGAGAGCGATCGCAGACAGGGAGCGATCGCAGTCAGAGAGCGATCGCAGACAGGGAGCGATCACAGACAGAGAGAGATCGTAGACAGAGAGCGATCACAGTCAGAGAGCGATCACAGACAGAGAGCGATCACAGACAGGGAGCGATCACAGACAGGGAGCGATCACAGTCAGAGAGCGATCACAGACAGAGAGCGATCACAGACAGAGAGCGATCACAGACAGGGAGCGATCACAGACAGGGAGCGATCGTAGACAGAGAGCGATCACAGTCAGAGAGCGATCACAGACAAATAGCGATCACAGTCAGGGAGCGATCACAGACAGAGAGAGATCGTAGGCAGACAGCGATCACAGACAGAGAGAGATCGTAGACAGAGAGCGATCACAGACAGGGAGCGATCGTAGACAGGGAGCGATCGCAGACAGGGAGCGATCGCAGACAGGGAGCGATCGCAGACAGGGAGCGATCGCAGACAGGGAGCGATCGCAGACAGAGAGCGATCGCAGACAGGGAGCGATCGCAGACAGGGAGCGATCGCAGACAGGGAGCGATCGCAGACAGAGAGAGATCGTAGATAGGGAGCGATAACAGACAGGGAGCGATCGCAGTCAGAGAGCGATCGAGTCAGAGAGCGATCGCAGTCAGAGAGCGATCGCAGACAGGGAGCGATCACAGACAGAGAGAGATCGTAGACAGACAGCGATCACAGACAGAGAGCGATCACAGACAGAGAGCGATCACAGACAGGGAGCGATCACAGACAGAGAGAGATCGTAGACAGACAGCGATCGTAGACAGACAGCGATCACAGACAGAGAGCGATCACAGACAGAGAGCGATCACAGACAGAGAGCGATCACAGACAGAGAGCGATCACAGACAGAGAGCGATCACAGACAGAGAGCGATCACAGACAGGGAGCGATCGTAGACAGAGAGCGATCACAGTCAGAGAGCGATCACAGACAGAGAGCGATCACAGTCAGGGAGCGATCACAGTCAGGGAGCGATCACAGTCAGGGAGCGATCACAGACAGAGAGAGATCGTAGGCAGACAGCGATCACAGACAGAGAGAGATCGTAGACAGAGAGCGATCACAGACAGGGAGCGATCACAGAAAGGGAGCGATCGTAGACAGGGAGCTATCGTAGACAGGGAGCGATCGTAGACAGGGAGCGATCGCAGACAGAGAGCGATCGCAGACAGAGAGCGATCGCAGACAGAGAGCGATCGCAGACAGGGAGCGATCGCAGACAGGGAGCGATCGCAGACAGGGAGCGATCGCAGACAGGGAGCGATCGCAGACAGGGAGCGTTCGCAGACAGGGAGCGATCGCAGACAGGGAGCGATCGCAGACAGAGAGCGATCGCAGACAGGGAGCGATCGCAGACAGGGAGCGATCGCAGACAGGGAGCGATCGCAGACAGGGAGCGATCGCAGACAGGGAGCGATCGCAGACAGGGAGCGATCGCAGACAGGGAGCGATCGCAGACAGAGAGCGATCGCAGACAGAGAGCGACCGCAGACAGGGAGCGACCGCAGACAGGGAGCGATCGCAGACAGGGAGCGATCGCAGACAGGGAGCGATCGCAGACAGGGAGCGATCGCAGACAGGGAGCGATCGCAGACAGGGAGCGATCGCAGACAGGGAGCGATCGCAGTCAGAGAGCGATCGCAGACAGGGAGCGATCGCAGACAGAGAGCGATCTCAGTCAGGGTGCGATCACAGACAGAGAGAGATCGTAGACAGACAGCGATCACAGACAGAGAGCGATCACAGACAGAGAGCGTTCACAGACATAGAGCGATCGTAGACGGAGAGCGATCACAGACAGAGAGCGATCACAGACAGAGAGCGATCGCAGACAGAGATCGCAGACAGAGAGAGATCGCAGACAGGGAGCGATCGCAGACAGGGAGCGATCGCAGACAGGGAGCGATCGCAGACAGGGAGCGATCGCAGACAGGGAGCGATCGCAGACAGAGAGCGATCGCAGACAGAGAGCGACCGCAGACAGGGAGCGATCGCAGACAGGGAGCGATCGCAGACAGGGAGCGATCGCAGACAGGGAGCGATCGCAGACAGGGAGCGATCGCAGACAGGGAGCGATCGCAGTCAGAGAGCGATCGCAGACAGGGAGCGATCGCAGACAGAGAGCGATCTCAGTCAGGGTGCGATCACAGACAGAGAGAGATCGTAGACAGACAGCGATCACAGACAGAGAGCGATCACAGACAGAGAGCGTTCACAGACATAGAGCGATCGTAGACGGAGAGCGATCACAGACAGAGAGCGATCACAGACAGAGAGCGATCGCAGACAGAGAGCGATCGCAGACAGGGAGCGATCGCAGACAGGGAGCGATCGCAGACAGAGAGAGATCGTAGACAGAGAGCGATCACAGTCAGAGAGCGATCACAGACAGAGAGCGATCACAGTCAGGGAGCGATCACAGACAGGGAGCGATCACAGACAGGGAGCGATCACAGACAGAGAGCGATCACAGACAGAGAGCGATCACAGACAGGGAACGATCACAGACAGGGAGCGATCACAGACAGGGAGCGATCACAGACAGGGAGCGATCATAGACAGAGAGCGATCACAGTCAGAGAGCGATCACAGACAAAGAGCGATCACAGACAGAGAGCGATCACAGTCCGGGAGCGATCACAGTCAGGGAGCGATCACAGTCAGGGAGCGATCACAGTCAGGGAGCGATCACAGTCAGGGAGCGATCGCAGACAGAGAGGGATCGCAGGCAGACAGCGATCGCAGACAGAGATCGATCGCAGACAGAGATCGATCGCAGACAGAGAGCGATCGCAGACAGGGAGCGATCGCAGACAGGGAGCGATCGCAGACAGGGAGCGATCGCAGACAGGGAGCGATCGCAGACAGGGAGCGATCGCAGACAGGGAGCGATCGCAGACAGGGAGCGATCGCAGACAGGGAGCGATCGCAGACAGGGAGCGATCGCAGACAGAGAGCGATCGCAGACAGAGAGCGATCGCAGACAGAGAGCGATCACAGACAGGGAGCGATCACAGACAGAGAGAGATCGCAGACAGAGAGAGATCGCAGACCGAGAGAGATCGCAGACCGAGAGAGATCGCAGACCGAGAGAGATCGCAGACAGAGAGAGATCGCAGACAGAGAGCGATCGCAGACAGAGAGCGATCGCAGACAGAGAGCGATCGCAGACAGGGAGCGATCGCGCACAGGGAGCGATCGCAGACAGGGAGCGATCGTAGACAGAGAGCGATCACAGTCAGAGAGCGATCACAGACAAAGAGCGATCACAGACAGAGAGCGATCACAGTCCGGGAGCGATCACAGTCCGGGAGCGATCACAGTCCGGGAGCGATCACAGTCCGGGAGCGATCACAGTCAGGGAGCGATCACAGTCAGGGAGCGATCACACTCAGGGAGCGATCACAGTCAGGGAGCGATCACAGACAGAGAGGGATCGCAGGCAGACAGCGATCGCAGACAGAGATCGATCGCAGACAGAGAGCGATCGCAGACAGGGAGCGATCGCAGACAGGGAGCGATCGCAGACAGGGAGCGATCGCAGACAGGGAGCGATCGCAGACAGGGAGCGATCGCAGACAGGGAGCGATCGCAGACAGGGAGCAATCGCAGACAGGGAGCGATCGCGCACAGGGAGCGATCGCAGACAGGGAGCGATCGCAGACAGGGAGCGATCGCAGACAGGGAGCGATCGCAGACAGGGAGCGATCGCAGACAGGGAGCGATCGCAGACAGGGAGCGATCGCAGACAGGGAGGGATCGCAGACAGGGAGCGATCACAGACAGGGAGGGATCACAGACAGGGAGGGATCACAGACAGGGAGCGATCACAGACAGGGAGCGATCACAGACAAGGAGCGATCACAGTCAGGGAGAGATCGTAGACAGAGAGAGATCGTAGGCAGACAGCGATCACAGACAGAGAGAGATCGTAGACAGAGAGAGATCGTAGACAGAGAGCGATCGCAGACAGGGAGCGATCGCAGACAGAGAGCGATCGCAGACAGAGAGCGATCGCAGACAGGGAGCGATCGGAGACAGGGAGCGATCGCAGACAGGGAGCGATCGCAGACAGAGAGCGATCGCAGACAGGGAGCGATCGCAGACAGGGAGCGATCGCAGACAGGGAGCGATCACAGACAGAGAGAGATCGTAGACAGGGAGCGATAACAGACAGGGAGCGATCGCAGTCAGAGAGCGATCGCAGACAGAGAGCGATCGCAGACAGAGAGAGATCGTAGACAGAGAGAGATCGTAGGCAGACAGCGATCACAGAAAGAGAGAGATCGTAGACAGAGAGAGATCGTAGACAGAGAGCGATCACATACAGGGAGCGATCGTAGACAGGGAGCGATCACAGACAGGGAGCTTTCGTAGACAGGGAGCTATCGTAGACAGGGAGCGATCGTAGACAGGGAGCGATCGCAGACAGAGAGCGATCGCAGACAGAGAGCGATCGCAGACAGGGAGCGATCGCAGACAGGGAGCGATCGCAGACAGGGAGCGATCGCAGACAGGGAGCGATCGCAGACAGAGAGCGATCGCAGACAGGGAGCGATCGCAGACAGGGAGCGATCACAGACAGAGAGAGATCGTAGACAGGGAGCGATCACAGACAGGGAGCGATCGCAGTCAGAGAGCGATCGCAGTCAGAGAGCGATCGCAGACAGAGAGCGATCGCAGACAAGAGCGATCGCAGACAAGAGCGATCACAGACAGAGAGCGATCACAGACAGGGAGCGATCACAGACAGAGAGAGATCGTAGACAGAGAGCGATCACAGACAGAGAGCGATCACAGACAGAGAGCGATCACAGACAGAGAGCGATCACAGACAGAGCGATCACAGACAGGGAGCGATCACAGACAGGGAGCGATCACAGACAGGGAGCGATCACAGACAGAGAGAGATCGTAGACAGACAGCGATCACAGACAGAGAGCGATCACAGACAGAGAGCGATCACAGACAGGGAGCGATCGTAGACAGGGAGCGATCACAGACAGAGAGCGATCACAGACAGAGAGCGATCACAGACAGAGAGCGATCACAGACAGAGAGCGATCACAGACAGGGAGCGATCACAGACAGGGAGCGATCGTAGACAGAGAGCGATCACAGTCAGAGAGCGATCACAGACAGAGAGCGATCACAGTCCGGGAGCGATCACAGTCCGGGAGCGATCACAGACAGAGAGCGATCACAGTCCGGGAGCGATCACAGTCAGGGAGCGATCACAGTCAGGGAGCGATCACAGACAGAGAGAGATCGTAGGCAGACAGCGATCACAGACAGAGAGAGATCGTAGACAGAGAGCGATCACAGACAGGGAGCGATCACAGAAAGGGAGCGATCGTAGACAGGGAGCGATCGTAGACAGGGAGCGATCGTAGACAGGGAGCGATCGTAGACAGGGAGCGATCGCAGACAGGGAGCGATCGCAGACAGGGAGCGATCGCAGACAGGGAGCGATCGCAGACAGGGAGCGATCGCAGACAGAGAGCGATCGCAGACAGAGCGATCGCAGACAGGGAGCGATCGCAGACAGGGAGCGATCGCAGACAGAGAGCGATCGCAGACAGAGAGCGATCGCAGACAGAGAGCGATCGCAGACAGGGAGCGATCGCAGACAGAGAGCGATCACAGTCAGGGAGCGATCACAGACAGAGAGAGATCGTAGACAGACAGCGATCACAGACAGAGAGCGATCACAGACAGAGAGCGTTCACAGACATAGATCGATCGTAGACGGAGAGCGATCGCAGATGGAGAGCGATCGCAGACAGAGAGCGATCGCAGACAGAGAGAGATCGCAGACAGAGAGAGATCGCAGACAGAGAGCGATCGCAGACAGAGAGCGATCGCAGACAGGGAGCGATCGCAGACAGGGAGGGATCGCAGACAGGGAGGGATCGCAGACAGAGAGCGATCGCAGACAGAGAGCGATCGCAGACAGAGAGCTATCGCAGACAGTAAGCGATCGTAGACAGTAAGCGATCGTAGACAGGGAGCGATCACAGTCAGGGAGCGATCACAGTCAAGGAGCGATCACAGACAGGGAGCGATCGCAGACAGGGAGCGATCGCAGACAGGGAGCGATCGCAGACAGGGAGCGATCGCAGACAGGGAGCGATCGCAGACAGGGAGCGATCGCAGACAGGGAGCGATCGCAGACAGGGAGCGATCGCAGACAGGGAGGGATCGCAGACAGGGAGCGATCACAGACAGGGAGGGATCACAGACAGGGAGGGATCACAGACAGGGAGCGATCACAGACAGGGAGCGATCACAGACAGGGAGCGATCACAGACAAGGAGCGATCACAGTCAGGGAGAGATCGTAGACAGAGAGAGATCGTAGGCAGACAGCGATCACAGACAGAGAGAGATCGTAGACAGAGAGAGATCGTAGACAGAGAGCGATCACAGACAGAGAGCGATCACAGACAGAGAGCGATCACAGACAGAGAGCGATCGCAGACAGAGAGCGATCGCAGACAGGGAGCGATCGCAGACAGGGAGCGATCGGAGACAGGGAGCGATCGCAGACAGGGAGCGATCGCAGACAGAGAGCGATCGCAGACAGGGAGCGATCGCAGACAGGGAGCGATCACAGACAGAGAGAGATCGTAGACAGGGAGCGATAACAGACAGGGAGCGATCGCAGTCAGAGAGCGATCGCAGACAGAGAGCGATCGCAGACAGAGAGAGATCGTAGACAGAGAGAGATCGTAGGCAGACAGCGATCACAGAAAGAGAGAGATCGTAGACAGAGAGAGATCGTAGACAGAGAGCGATCGTAGACAGAGAGCGATCGTAGACAGAGAGCGATCACAGACAGGGAGCGATCGTAGACAGGGAGCGATCACAGACAGGGAGCTTTCGTAGACAGGGAGCTATCGTAGACAGGGAGCGATCGTAGACAGGGAGCGATCGCAGACAGAGAGCGATCGCAGACAGAGAGCGATCGCAGACAGGGAGCGATCGCAGACAGGGAGCGATCGCAGACAGGGAGCGATCGCAGACAGGGAGCGATCGCAGACAGGGAGCGATCGCAGACAGGGAGCGATCGCTGACAGAGAGCGATCGCAGACAGGGAGCGATCGCAGACAGGGAGCGATCACAGACAGAGAGAGATCGTAGACAGGGAGCGATCACAGACAGGGAGCGATCGCAGTCAGAGAGCGATCGCAGTCAGAGAGCGATCGCAGACAGAGAGCGATCGCAGACAAGAGCGATCGCAGACAGAGAGCGATCGCAGACAAGAGCGATCACAGACAGAGAGCGATCACAGACAGGGAGCGATCACAGACAGAGAGAGATCGTAGACAGAGAGCGATCACAGACAGAGAGCGATCACAGACAGAGAGCGATCACAGACAGAGCGATCACAGACAGGGAGCGATCACAGACAGGGAGAGATCGTAGACAGACAGCGATCACAGACAGGGAGAGATCGTAGACAGACAGCGATCACAGACAGAGAGCGATCACAGACAGAGAGCGATCACAGACAGGGAGCGATCACAGACAGGGAGCGATCGTAGACAGGGAGCGATCGTAGACAGGGAGCGATCACAGACAGAGAGCGATCACAGACAGAGAGCGATCACAGACAGAGAGCGATCACAGACAGAGAGCGATCACAGACAGGGAGCGATCACAGACAGGGAGCGATCACAGACAGGGAGCGATCGTAGACAGAGAGCGATCACAGTCAGAGAGCGATCACAGACAAAGAGCGATCACAGACAGAGAGCGATCACAGTCCGGGAGCGATCACAGTCCGGGAGCGATCACAGACAGAGAGCGATCACAGTCAGGGAGCGATCACAGTCAGGGAGCGATCACAGACAGAGAGAGATCGTAGACAGAGAGCGATCACAGACAGGGAGCGATCACAGAAAGGGAGCGATCGTAGACAGGGAGCGATCGTAGACAGGGAGCGATCGTAGACAGGGAGCGATCGTAGACAGGGAGCGATCGCAGACAGGGAGCGATCGCAGACAGGGAGCGATCGCAGACAGGGAGCGATCGCAGACAGGGAGCGATCGCAGACAGGGAGCGATCGCAGACAGGGAGCGATCGCAGACAGGGAGCGATCGCAGACAGGGAGCGATCGCAGACAGAGCGATCGCAGACAGGGAGCGATCGCAGACAGGGAGCGATCGCAGACAGAGAGCGATCGCAGACAGAGAGCGATCGCAGACAGAGAGCGATCGCAGACAGGGAGCGATCGCAGACAGAGAGCGATCACAGTCAGGGAGCGATCACAGACAGAGAGAGATCGTAGACAGACAGCGATCGCAGACAGAGAGCGATCGCAGACAGAGAGCGTTCACAGACATAGATCGATCGTAGACGGAGAGCGATCGCAGACGGAGAGCGATCGCAGACAGAGAGAGATCGCAGACAGAGAGAGATCGCAGACAGAGAGAGATCGCAGACAGAGAGAGATCGCAGACAGAGAGCGATCGCAGACAGAGAGCGATCGCAGACAGAGAGCGATCGCAGACAGGGAGGGATCGCAGACAGGGAGGGATCGCAGACAGAGAGCGATCGCAGACAGAGAGCGATCGCAGACAGAGAGCTATCGCAGACAGTAAGCGATCGTAGACAGGGAGCGATCACAGTCAGGGAGCGATCACAGTCAAGGAGCGATCACAGACAGGGAGCGATCACAGACAGAGAGCGATCGCAGACAGAGAGCGATCGCAGACAGAGAGCGATCGCAGACAGAGAGCGATCGTAGACAGAGAGAGATCACAGACAGGGAGCGATCACAGACAGAGAGCTATCGCAGACAGAGAGCGATCGCAGACAGGGAGCGATCGCAGTCAGAGAGCGATCGCAGTCAGAGAGCGATCGCAGACAGGGAGCGATCAAAGACAGAGAGAGATCGTAGACAGAGAGCGATCACAGTCAGAGAGCGATCACAGACAGACAGCGATCACAGTCAAGGAGCGATCGCAGACAGAGAGCGATCACAGACAGAGAGCGATCAAAGACAGAGAGCGATCGCAGACAGAGAGCGATCGCAGACAGAGAACGATCGCAGACAGAGAGCGATCGCAGACAGAGAGCGATCGCAGACAGAGAGCGATCGCAGACAGAGAGCGATCGCAGACAGAGAACGATCGCAGACAGAGAGCGATCGCAGACAGAGAGCGATCGCAGACAGAGAGCGATCGCAGACAGAGAGCGATCGCAGACAGAGAGCGATCAAAGACAGAGAGCGATCGCAGACAGAGAGCGATCGCAGACAGAGAACGATCGCAGACAGAGAGAGATCGCAGACAGAGAGCGATCACAGACAGAGAGAGATCGTAGACAGAGAGCGATCACAGAAAGGGAGCGATCGTAGACAGAGAGCGATCACAGAAAGGGAGCGATCGTAGACAGGGAGCGATCGTAGACAGGGAGCGATCGTAGACAGGGAGCGATCGTAGACAGGCAGCGATCGTAGACAGGGAGCGATCGTAGACAGGGAGCGATCGTAGACAGGGAGCGATCGCAGACAGGGAGCGATCGCAGACAGGGAGCGATCGCAGACAGGGAGCGATCGCAGACAGAGAGCGATCGCAGACAGAGAGCGATCGCAGACAGAGAGCGATCGCAGACAGGGAGCGATCACAGACAGGGAGCGATCACAGACAGAGAGCGATCACAGACAGAGAGCGATCGCAGACAGAGAGCGATCACAGAGAGAGAGCGATCGCAGACAGAGAGCGATCGTAGACGGAGAGCGATCACAGACAGAGAGCGATCACAGACAGAGAGCGATCACAGACAGAGAGAGATCGCAGACAGAGAGAGATCGTAGACAGAGAGAGATCGTAGACAGAGAGATCGTAGCCAGAGAGCGATCGCAGACAGAGAGCGATCGCAGACAGAGAGCGATCGCATACAGAGAGCGATCGCAGACAGGGAGCGATCGCAGACAGGGAGCGATCGCAGACAGGGAGGGATCGCAGACAGAGAGCAATCGCAGACAGAGAGCGATCGCATACAGAGAGCGATCGCAGACAGGGAGCGATCGCAGACAGGGAGCGATCGCAGACAGGGAGGGATCGCAGACAGAGAGCGATCGCAGACAGAGAGCGATCGCAGACAGAGAGCGATCGCAGACAGGGAGCGATCACAGACAGAGAGAGATCGTAGACAGAGAGCGATCACAGTCAGAGAGCGATCACAGACAGAGAGCGATCACAGTCAGGGAGCGATCACAGACAGAGAGCGATCACAGACAGAGAGCGATCACAGACAGGGAGCGATCGTAGACAGAGAGCGATCACAGTCAGAGAGCGATCACAGACAAATAGCGATCACAGACAGGGAGCGATCACAGTCAGGGAGCGATCACAGTCAGGGAGCGATCACAGACAGAGAGAGATCGTAGGCAGACAGCGATCACAGACAGAGAGAGATCGTAGACAGAGAGAGATCGTAGACAGAGAGCGATCACAGACAGGGAGCGATCGTAGACAGGGAGCTTTCGTAGACAGGGAGCTATCGTAGACAGGGAGCGATCGTAGACAGGGAGCGATCGTAGACAGGGAGCGATCGCAGACAGAGAGCGATCGCAGACAGAGAGCGATGGCAGACAGAGAGCGATCGCAGACAGAGAGCGATCGCAGACAGGGAGCGATCGCAGACAGGGAGCGATCGCAGACAGGGAGCGATCGCAGACAGGGAGCGATCGCAGACAGGGAGCGATCGCAGACAGGGAGCGATCGCAGACAGGGAGCGATCGCAGACAGGGAGCGATCGCAGACAGGGAGCGATCGCAGACAGGGAGCGATCGCAGACAGGGAGCGATCGCAGACAGAGAGCGATCGTAGACAGGGAGCGATCGCAGTCAGAGAGCGATCGCAGTCAGAGAGCGATCGCAGTCAGAGAGCGATCGCAGACAGAGAGCGATCGCAGACAGAGAGCGATCGCAGACAGAGAGCGATCGCAGACAAGAGCGATCACAGACAGAGAGCGATCACAGACAGGGAGAGATCGTAGACAGACAGCGATCACAGACAGAGAGCGATCACAGACAGAGAGCGATCACAGACAGAGAGAGATCGTAGACAGAGAGCGATCACAGACAGAGAGCGATCACAGACAGAGAGCGATCACAGACAGAGAGCGATCACAGACAGAGAGCGATCACAGACAGGGAGCGATCGTAGACAGAGAGCGATCACAGTCAGAGAGCGATCACAGACAAAGAGCGATCACAGACAGAGAGCGATCACAGACAAAGAGCGATCACAGTCAGGGAGCGATCACAGTCAGGGAGCGATCACAGTCAGGGAGCGATCACAGTCAGGGAGCGATCACAGACAGAGAGAGATCGTAGGCAGACAGCGATCGCAGACAGAGAGCGATCGCAGACAGAGATCGATCACAGACAGGGAGCGATCACAGAAAGGGAGCGATCGTAGAAAGGGAGCGATCGTAGACAGGGAGCTTTCGTAGACAGGGAGCTATCGTAGACAGGGAGCGATCGTAGACAGGGAGCGATCGTAGACAGGGAGCGATCGCAGACAGGGAGCGATCGCAGACAGAGAGCGATCGCAGACAGAGAGCGATCGCAGACAGGGAGCGATCGCAGACAGGGAGCGATCGCAGACAGGGAGCGATCGCAGACAGGGAGCGATCGCAGACAGGGAGCGATCGCAGACAGGGAGCGATCGCAGACAGGGAGCGATCGCAGTCAGAGAGCGATCGCAGACAGGGAGCGATCGCAGACAGAGAGCGATCACAGTCAGGGAGCGATCGTAGACAGACAGCGATCACAGACAGAGAGCGATCACAGACAGAGAGCGATCACAGACAGAGAGCGTTCACAGACATAGAGCGATCGTAGACGGAGAGCGATCGCAGACAGAGAGCGATCGCAGACAGAGAGCGATCGCAGACAGAGAGCGATCGCAGACAGAGAGCGATCGCAGACAGAGAGCGATCGCAGACAGGGAGCGATCGCAGACAGAGAGCGATCGCAGACAGAGAGCGATCGCAGACAGAGAGCGATCGCAGACAGAGAGCGATCACAGACAGGGAGCGATCACAGACAGGGAGCGATCACAGACAGAAAGCGATCACAGACAGAGAGCGATCGCAGACAGAGAGCGATCGCAGACAGAGAGCGATCGCAGACAGGGAGCGATCACAGTCAGAGAGCGATCACAGACAGAGAGCGATCACAGTCAGAGAGCGATCACAGTCAGGGAGCGATCACAGACAGAGAGCGATCACAGACAGGGAGCGATCACAGACAGGGAGCGATCGCAGACAGGGAGGGATCGCAGACAGGGAGCGATCGCAGACAGGGAGCGATCGCAGACAGAGAGCGATCACAGACAGAGAGCGATCACAGACAGGGAGCGATCACAGTCAGAGAGCGATCACAGACAAAGAGCGATCACAGACAGAGAGCGATCACAGTCCGGGAGCGATCACAGTCAGGGAGCGATCACAGACAGAGAGAGATCGTAGGCAGACAGCGATCGCAGACAGAGATCGATCGCAGACAGAGAGCGATCGCAGACAGAGAGCGATCGCAGACAGAGAGCGATCGCAGACAGAGAGCGATCGCAGACAGAGAGCGATCGCAGACAGGGAGCGATCACAGACAGGGAGGGATCGCAGACAGAGAGCGATCGCAGACAGAGAGAGATCGTAGACAGAGAGAGATCGTAGACAGAGAGATCGTAGCCAGAGAGCGATCGCAGACAGAGAGCGATCGCATACAGAGAGCGATCGCAGACAGGGAGCGATCGCAGACAGGGAGCGATCGCAGACAGGGAGGGATCGCAGACAGAGAGCGATCGCAGACAGAGAGCGATCGCATACAGAGAGCGATCGCAGACAGGGAGCGATCGCAGACAGGGAGCGATCGCAGACAGGGAGGGATCGCAGACAGAGAGCGATCGCAGACAGAGAGCGATCGCAGACAGAGAGCGATCGCAGACAGGGAGCGATCACAGACAGGGAGCGATCACAGACAGAGAGAGATCGTAGACAGAGAGCGATCACAGTCAGAGAGCGATCACAGACAGAGAGCGATCACAGTCAGGGAGCGATCACAGTCAGGGAGCGATCACAGACAGAGAGCGATCACAGACAGAGAGCGATCACAGACAGGGAGCGATCGCAGACAGGGAGCGATCGCAGACAGGGAGCGATCGCAGTCAGAGAGCGATCGCAGACAGGGAGCGATCGCAGACAGAGAGCGATCACAGTCAGGGAGCGATCGTAGACAGACAGCGATCACAGACAGAGAGCGATCACAGACAGAGAGCGATCACAGACAGAGAGCGTTCACAGACATAGAGCGATCGTAGACGGAGAGCGATCGCAGACAGAGAGCGATCGCAGACAGAGAGCGATCGCAGACAGAGAGCGATCGCAGACAGAGAGCGATCGCAGACAGAGAGCGATCGCAGACAGGGAGCGATCGCAGACAGAGAGCGATCGCAGACAGAGAGCGATCGCAGACAGAGAGCGATCGCAGACAGAGAGCGATCGCAGACAGGGAGCGATCACAGACAGGGAGCGATCACAGACAGAAAGCGATCACAGACAGAGAGCGATCGCAGACAGAGAGCGATCGCAGACAGAGAGCGATCGCAGACAGGGAGCGATCACAGTCAGAGAGCGATCACAGACAGAGAGCGATCACAGTCAGAGAGCGATCACAGTCAGGGAGCGATCACAGACAGAGAGCGATCACAGACAGGGAGCGATCACAGACAGGGAGCGATCGCAGACAGGGAGGGATCGCAGACAGGGAGCGATCGCAGACAGGGAGCGATCGCAGACAGAGAGCGATCACAGACAGAGAGCGATCACAGACAGGGAGCGATCACAGTCAGAGAGCGATCACAGACAAAGAGCGATCACAGACAGAGAGCGATCACAGTCCGGGAGCGATCACAGTCAGGGAGCGATCACAGACAGAGAGAGATCGTAGGCAGACAGCGATCGCAGACAGAGATCGATCGCAGACAGAGAGCGATCGCAGACAGAGAGCGATCGCAGACAGAGAGCGATCGCAGACAGAGAGCGATCGCAGACAGAGAGCGATCGCAGACAGGGAGCGATCACAGACAGGGAGGGATCGCAGACAGAGAGCGATCGCAGACAGAGAGAGATCGTAGACAGAGAGAGATCGTAGACAGAGAGATCGTAGCCAGAGAGCGATCGCAGACAGAGAGCGATCGCATACAGAGAGCGATCGCAGACAGGGAGCGATCGCAGACAGGGAGCGATCGCAGACAGGGAGGGATCGCAGACAGAGAGCGATCGCAGACAGAGAGCGATCGCATACAGAGAGCGATCGCAGACAGGGAGCGATCGCAGACAGGGAGCGATCGCAGACAGGGAGGGATCGCAGACAGAGAGCGATCGCAGACAGAGAGCGATCGCAGACAGAGAGCGATCGCAGACAGGGAGCGATCACAGACAGGGAGCGATCACAGACAGAGAGAGATCGTAGACAGAGAGCGATCACAGTCAGAGAGCGATCACAGACAGAGAGCGATCACAGTCAGGGAGCGATCACAGTCAGGGAGCGATCACAGACAGAGAGCGATCACAGACAGAGAGCGATCACAGACAGGGAGCGATCGTAGACAGAGAGCGATCACAGTCAGAGAGCGATCACAGACAAATAGCGATCACAGACAAATAGCGATCACAGACAGGGAGCGATCACAGTCAGGGAGCGATCACAGTCAGGGAGCGATCACAGACAGAGAGAGATCGTAGGCAGACAGCGATCACAGACAGAGAGAGATCGTAGACAAAGAGAGATCGTAGACAGAGAGCGATCACAGACAGGGAGCGATCGTAGACAGGGAGCTTTCGTAGACAGGGAGCTATCGTAGACAGGGAGCGATCGTAGACAGGGAGCGATCGTAGACAGGGAGCGATCGCAGACAGAGAGCGATCGCAGACAGAGAGCGATGGCAGACAGAGAGCGATCGCAGACAGAGAGCGATCGCAGACAGGGAGCGATCGCAGACAGGGAGCGATCGCAGACAGGGAGCGATCGCAGACAGGGAGCGATCGCAGACAGGGAGCGATCGCAGACAGGGAGCGATCGCAGACAGGGAGGGATCGCAGACAAAGAGCGATCGCAGACAGAGAGCGATCGCAGACAAGAGCGATCACAGACAGAGAGCGATCACAGACAGGGAGAGATCGTAGACAGACAGCGATCACAGACAGAGAGCGATCACAGACAGAGAGCGATCACAGACAGAGAGCGATCACAGACAGGGAGCGATCACAGACAGAGAGAGATCGTAGACAGAGAGCGATCACAGACAGAGAGCGATCACAGACAGAGAGCGATCACAGACAGAGAGCGATCACAGACAGAGAGCGATCACAGACAGGGAGCGATCACAGACAGAGAGAGATCGTAGACAGAGAGCGATCACAGACAGAGAGCGATCACAGACAGAGAGCGATCGCAGACAGAGAGCGATCGCAGACAGAGAGCGATCGCAGACAGAGAGCGATCGCAGACAGGGAGCGATCACAGTCAGAGAGCGATCACAGACAGAGAGCGATCACAGTCAGAGAGCGATCACAGTCAGGGAGCGATCACAGTCAGGGAGCGATCACAGACAGGGAGCGATCACAGACAGAGAGCGATCACAGACAGGGAGCGATCGCAGACAGGGAGCGATCGCAGAGGGAGCGATCGCAGACAGGGAGCGATCGCAGACAGGGAGCGATCGCAGACAGGGAGCGATCGCAGACAGAGAGCGATCACAGTCAGAGAGCGATCACAGACAAAGAGCGATCACAGACAGAGAGCGATCACAGTCCGGGAGCGATCACAGTCAGGGAGCGATCACAGACAGAGAGAGATCGTAGGCAGACAGCGATCGCAGACAGAGATCGATCGCAGACAGAGAGCGATCGCAGACAGAGAGCGATCGCAGACAGGGAGCGATCGCAGACAGGGAGCGATCGCAGACAGGGAGCGATCGCAGACAGGGAGCGATCACAGACAGGGAGCGATCACAGACAGAGAGCGATCACAGACAGAGAGCGATCACAGACTGAGAGAGATCGTAGACAGAGAGAGATCGTAGACAGAGAGAGATCGTAGACAGAGAGCGATCGCAGACAGAGAGAGATCGCAGACCGAGAGAGATCGCAGACCGAGAGAGATCGCAGACCGAGAGAGATCGCAGACAGAGAGCGATCGCAGACAGAGAGCGATCGCAGACAGGGAGCGATCGCGCACAGGGAGCGATCGCAGACAGGGAGCGATCGCAGACAGGGAGCGATCGCAGACAGGGAGCGATCGGAGACAGGGAGCGATCGCAGACAGGGAGCGATCGCAGACAGGGAGCGATCGCAGACAGGGAGCGATCGCAGACAGGGAGCGATCGCAGACAGGGAGCGATCGCAGACAGGGAGCGATCACAGAAAGGGAGCGATCGTAGAAAGGGAGCGATCGTAGACAGGGAGCTTTCGTAGACAGGGAGCTATCGTAGACAGGGAGCGATCGTAGACAGGGAGCGATCGTAGACAGGGAGCGATCGCAGACAGGGAGCGATCGCAGACAGAGAGCGATCGCAGACAGGGAGCGATCGCAGACAGGGAGCGATCGCAGACAGGGAGCGATCGCAGACAGGGAGCGATCGCAGACAGGGAGCGATCGCAGACAGGGAGCGATCGCAGTCAGAGAGCGATCGCAGACAGGGAGCGATCGCAGACAGAGAGCGATCACAGTCAGGGAGCGATCGTAGACAGACAGCGATCACAGACAGAGAGCGATCACAGACAGAGAGCAATCACAGACAGAGAGCGTTCACAGACATAGAGCGATCGTAGACGGAGAGCGATCGCAGACAGAGAGCGATCGCAGACAGAGAGCGATCGCAGACAGAGAGCGATCGCAGACAGAGAGCGATCGCAGACAGAGAGCGATCGCAGACAGGGAGCGATCGCAGACAGAGAGCGATCGCAGACAGAGAGCGATCGCAGACAGAGAGCGATCGCAGACAGAGAGCGATCGCAGACAGAGAGCGATCACAGACAGGGAGCGATCACAGACAGGGAGCGATCACAGACAGAAAGCGATCGCAGACAGAGAGCGATCGCAGACAGAGAGCGATCGCAGACAGAGAGCGATCGCAGACAAGAGCGATCACAGACAGAGAGCGATCACAGACAGGGAGAGATCGTAGACAGACAGCGATCACAGACAGAGAGCGATCACAGACAGAGAGCGATCACAGACAGAGAGCGATCACAGACAGAGAGCGATCACAGACAGGGAGCGATCACAGACAGAGAGAGATCGTAGACAGAGAGCGATCACAGACAGAGAGCGATCACAAACAGAGAGCGATCACAGACAGGGAGCGATCACAGACAGAGAGAGATCGTAGACAGAGAGCGATCACAGACAGAGAGCGATCGCAGACAGAGAGCGATCGCAGACAGAGAGCGATCGCAGACAGAGAGCGATCGCAGACAGAGAGCGATCGCAGACAGAGAGCGATCGCAGACAGGGAGCGATCACAGTCAGAGAGCGATCACAGACAGAGAGCGATCACAGTCAGAGAGCGATCACAGTCAGGGAGCGATCACAGTCAGAGAGCGATCACAGTCAGGGAGCGATCACAGTCAGGGAGCGATCACAGACAGGGAGCGATCACAGACAGGGAGCGATCACAGACAGAGAGCGATCACAGACAGGGAGCGATCACAGACAGGGAGCGATCACAGACAGGGAGCGATCACAGACAGGGAGCGATCGCAGACAGGGAGCGATCGCAGACAGGGAGCGATCGCAGACAGGGAGCGATCACAGACAAAGAGCGATCACAGACAGAGAGCGATCACAGTCCGGGAGCGATCACAGTCAGGGAGCGATCACAGACAGAGAGAGATCGTAGGCAGACAGCGATCGCAGACAGAGATCGATCGCAGACAGAGAGCGATCGCAGACAGAGAGCGATCGCAGACAGAGAGCGATCGCAGACAGGGAGCGATCGCAGACAGGGAGCGATCACAGACAGGGAGCGATCACAGACAGAGAGCGATCACAGACAGAGAGCGATCACAGACTGAGAGAGATCGTAGACAGAGAGAGATCGTAGACAGAGAGCGATCGCAGACAGAGAGAGATCGCAGACCGAGAGAGATCGCAGACCGAGAGAGATCGCAGACAGAGAGCGATCGCAGACAGAGAGCGATCGCAGACAGGGAGCGATCGCGCACAGGGAGCGATCGCAGACAGGGAGCGATCGCAGACAGGGAGCGATCGCAGACAGGGAGCGATCGCAGACAGGGAGCGATCACAGACAGGGAGCGATCACAGAAAGGGAGCGATCGTAGAAAGGGAGCGATCGTAGACAGGGAGCTTTCGTAGACAGGGAGCTATCGTAGACAGGGAGCGATCGTAGACAGGGAGCGATCGTAGACAGGGAGCGATCGCAGACAGGGAGCGATCGCAGACAGGGAGCGATCGCAGACAGAGAGCGATCGCAGACAGAGAGCGATCGCAGACAGGGAGCGATCGCAGACAGGGAGCGATCGCAGACAGGGAGCGATCGCAGACAGGGAGCGATCGCAGACAGGGAGCGATCGCAGACAGGGAGCGATCGCAGTCAGAGAGCGATCGCAGACAGGGAGCGATCGCAGACAGAGAGCGATCACAGTCAGGGAGCGATCGTAGACAGACAGCGATCACAGACAGAGAGCGATCACAGACAGAGAGCGATCACAGACATAGAGCGATCGTAGACGGAGAGCGATCGCAGACAGAGAGCGATCGCAGACAGAGAGCGATCGCAGACAGAGAGCGATCGCAGACAGAGAGCGATCGCAGACAGAGAGCGATCGCAGACGGAGCGATCGCAGACAGAGAGCGATCGCAGACAGAGAGCGATCGCAGACAGAGAGCGATCGCAGACAGAGAGCGATCGCAGACAGAGAGCGATCGCAGACAGAGAGCGATCGCAGACAGAGAGCGATCACAGACAGGGAGCGATCACAGACAGGGAGCGATCACAGACAGAAAGCGATCGCAGACAGAGAGCGATCGCAGACAGAGAGCGATCGCAGACAGAGAGCGATCGCAGACAGGGAGCGATCACAGTCAGAGAGCGATCACAGACAGAGAGCGATCACAGTCAGAGAGCGATCACAGTCAGGGAGCGATCACAGACAGGGAGCGATCACAGACAGAGAGCGATCACAGACAGGGAGCGATCACAGACAGGGAGCGATCGCAGACAGGGAGCGATCGCAGACAGGGAGCGATCGCAGACAGGGAGCGATCGCAGACAGAGAGCGATCACAGTCAGAGAGCGATCACAGACAAAGAGCGATCACAGACAGAGAGCGATCACAGTCCGGGAGCGATCACAGTCAGGGAGCGATCACAGACAGAGAGAGATCGTAGGCAGACAGCGATCGCAGACAGAGATCGATCGCAGACAGAGAGCGATCGCAGACAGAGAGCGATCGCAGACAGGGAGCGATCGCAGACAGGGAGCGATCACAGACAGGGAGCGATCACAGACAGAGAGCGATCACAGACAGAGAGCGATCACAGACTGAGAGAGATCGTAGACAGAGAGAGATCGTAGACAGAGAGCGATCGCAGACAGAGAGAGATCGCAGACCGAGAGAGATCGCAGACCGAGAGAGATCGCAGACAGAGAGCGATCGCAGACAGAGAGCGATCGCAGACAGGGAGCGATCGCGCACAGGGAGCGATCGCGCACAGGGAGCGATCGCAGACAGGGAGCGATCGCAGACAGGGAGCGATCGCAGACAGGGAGCGATCGCAGACAGGGAGCGATCGCAGACAGGGAGCGATCGCAGACAGGGAGCGATCGCAGACAGGGAGCGATCGCAGACAGGGAGCGATCGCAGACAGGGAGCGATCGCAGACAGGGAGGGATCGCAGACAGGGAGCGATCGCAGACAGGGAGCGATCGCAGACAGGGAGCGATCGCAGACAGGGAGCGATCGCAGACAGGGAGCGATCACAGACAGGGAGGGATCACAGACAGGGAGCGATCACAGACAAGGAGCGATCACAGACAAGGAGCGATCACAGACAGGGAGCGATCACAGTCAGGGAGAGATCGTAGACAGAGAGAGATCGTAGGCAGACAGCGATCACAGACAGAGAGAGATCGTAGACAGAGAGCGATCACAGACAGGGAGCGATCGTAGACAGGGAGCGATCACAGACAGGGAGCTTTCGTAGACAGGGAGCGATCGTAGACAGGGAGCGATCGCAGACAGAGAGCGATCGCAGACAGAGAGCGATCGCAGACAGAGAGCGATCGCAGACAGAGAGCGATCGCAGACAGGGAGCGATCGCAGACAGGGAGCGATCGCAGACAGGGAGCGATCGCAGACAGGGAGCGATCGCAGACAGGGAGCGATCGCAGACAGGGAGCGATCGCAGACAGGGAGCGATCGCAGACAGAGAGCGATCGCAGACAGGGAGCGATCGCAGACAGGGAGCGATCGCAGACAGGGAGCGATCGCAGACAGAGAGAGATCGTAGACAGGGAGCGATAACAGACAGGGAGCGATCGCAGACAGGGAGCGATCGCAGTCAGAGAGCGATCGCAGTCAGAGAGCGATCGCAGACAGAGAGCGATCGCAGACAGAGAGCGATCGCAGACAAGAGCGATCACAGACAGAGAGCGATCACAGACAGGGAGCGATCACAGACAGAGAGCGATCACAGACAGGGAGCGATCACAGACAGAGAGAGATCGTAGACAGAGAGCGATCACAGACAGGGAGCGATCACAGACAGGGAGCGATCGTAGACAGAGAGCGATCACAGACAGAGAGCGATCACAGTCAGAGAGCGATCACAGACAGGGAGCGATCACAGACAGGGAGCGATCACAGACAGGGAGCGATCGTAGACAGAGAGCGATCACAGTCAGAGAGCGATCACAGACAGAGAGCGATCACAGACAAAGAGCGATCACAGTCAGAGAGCGATCACAGACAAAGAGCGATCACAGTCCGGGAGCGATCACAGTCCGGGAGCGATCACAGTAAGGGAGCGATCACAGTAAGGGAGCGATCACAGTCAGGGAGCGATCACAGTCAGGGAGCGATCACAGACAGAGAGAGATCGTAGGCAGACAGCGATCACAGAGAGAGAGAGATCGTAGGCAGACAGCGATCACAGAGAGAGAGAGATCGTAGACAGAGAGCGATCACAGACAGGGAGCGATCACAGAAAGGGAGCGATCGTAGACAGGGAGCTTTCGTAGACAGGGAGCTATCGTAGACAGGGAGCTATCGTAGACAGGGAGCTATCGTGGACAGGGAGCGATCGCAGACAGGGAGCGATCGCAGACAGGGAGCGATCGCAGACAGAGAGCGATCGCAGACAGAGGGCGATCGCAGACAGAGAGCGATCGCAGACAGCGATCGCAGACAGAGAGCGATCGCAGACAGGGAGCGATCGCAGACAGGGAGCGATCGCAGACAGGGAGCGATCGCAGACAGGGAGCGATCGCAGATAGGGAGCGATCGCAGACAGGGAGCGATCGCAGACAGGGAGCGATCGCAGACAGGGAGCGATCGCAGACAGGGAGCGATCGCAGACAGAGAGCGATCACAGTCAGGGAGCGATCACAGACAGAGAGAGATCGTAGACAGACAGCGATCACAGACAGAGAGCGATCACAGACAGAGAGCGTTCACAGACATAGAGCGATCGCAGACAGAGAGCGATCGCAGACAGAGAGCGATCGCAGACAGAGAGCGATCGCAGACAGAGAGAGATCGTAGACAGAGAGCGATCGCAGACAGAGAGCGATCGCAGACAGGGAGCGATCGCAGACAGGGAGGGATCGCAGACAGGGAGCGATCGCAGACAGAGAGCGATCGTAGACAGAGAGCGATCACAGACAGAGAGCGATCGCAGACAGGGAGGGATCGCAGACAGAGAGCGATCGCAGACAGAGAGCGATCGCAGACAGAGAGCTATCGCAGACAGAGAGCGATCGTAGACAGGGAGCGATCACAGACAGAGAGCGATCACAGACAGAGAGCGATCACAGACAGGGAGCGATCGTAGACAGGGAGCGATCACAGACAGAGAGCGATCACAATCAGAGAGCGATCACAGTCAGGGAGCGATCACAGACAGGGAGCGATCACAGACAGAGAGAGATCGTAGACAGAGAGCGATCACAGACAGAGAGAGATCGTAGACAGAGAGCGATCACAGACAGAGAGCGATCACAGTCAGAGAGCGATCACAGACAGAGAGCGATCGCAGTCAGGGAGCGATCACAGACAGAGAGAGATCGTAGACAGACAGCGATCACAGACAGAGAGCGATCACAGACAGAGAGCGATCGTAGACGGAGAGCGATCACAGACAGAGAGCGATCACAGACAGAGAGCGATCACAGACAGAGAGAGATCGCAGACAGAGAGAGATCGTAGACAGAGAGAGATCGTAGACAGAGAGATCGTAGCCAGAGAGCAATCGCAGACAGAGAGCGATCGCATACAGAGAGCGATCGCAGACAGGGAGCGATCGCAGACAGGGAGCGATCGCAGACAGGGAGGGATCGCAGACAGAGAGCGATCGCAGACAGAGAGCGATCGCAGACAGAGAGCGATCGCAGACAGGGAGCGATCGCAGACAGGGAGCGATCGCAGACAGGGAGCGATCGCAGACAGGGAGCGATCGCAGACAGAGAGCGATCGCAGACAGGGAGCGATCGCAGACAGGGAGCGATCGCAGACAGGGAGCGATCGCAGACAGAGAGAGATCGTAGACAGGGAGCGATAACAGACAGGGAGCGATCGCAGACAGGGAGCGATCGCAGTCAGAGAGCGATCGCAGTCAGAGAGCGATCGCAGACAGAGAGCGATCGCAGACAGAGAGCGATCGCAGACAAGAGCGATCACAGACAGAGAGCGATCACAGACAGGGAGCGATCACAGACAGAGAGCGATCACAGACAGGGAGCGATCACAGACAGAGAGAGATCGTAGACAGAGAGCGATCACAGACAGGGAGCGATCACAGACAGGGAGCGATCGTAGACAGAGAGCGATCACAGACAGAGAGCGATCACAGTCAGAGAGCGATCACAGACAGGGAGCGATCACAGACAGGGAGCGATCACAGACAGGGAGCGATCGTAGACAGAGAGCGATCACAGTCAGAGAGCGATCACAGACAGAGAGCGATCACAGACAAAGAGCGATCACAGTCAGAGAGCGATCACAGACAAAGAGCGATCACAGACAGAGAGCGATCACAGACAGGGAGCGATCGTAGACAGGGAGCGATCACAGACAGAGAGCGATCACAATCAGAGAGCGATCACAGTCAGGGAGCGATCACAGACAGGGAGCGATCACAGACAGAGAGAGATCGTAGACAGAGAGCGATCACAGACAGAGAGAGATCGTAGACAGAGAGCGATCACAGACAGAGAGCGATCACAGTCAGAGAGCGATCACAGACAGAGAGCGATCGCAGTCAGGGAGCGATCACAGACAGAGAGAGATCGTAGACAGACAGCGATCACAGACAGAGAGCGATCACAGACAGAGAGCGATCGTAGACGGAGAGCGATCACAGACAGAGAGCGATCACAGACAGAGAGCGATCACAGACAGAGAGAGATCGCAGACAGAGAGAGATCGTAGACAGAGAGAGATCGTAGACAGAGAGATCGTAGCCAGAGAGCAATCGCAGACAGAGAGCGATCGCATACAGAGAGCGATCGCAGACAGGGAGCGATCGCAGACAGGGAGCGATCGCAGACAGGGAGGGATCGCAGACAGAGAGCGATCGCAGACAGAGAGCGATCGCAGACAGAGAGCGATCGCAGACAGAGAGCGATCGCAGACAGAGAGCGATCGCAGACAGAGAGCGATCGCAGAGAGAGAGCGATCGCAGACAGTAAGCGATCGCAGACAGAGAGCGATCGTAGACAGGGAGCGATCACAGACAGGGAGCGATCGCAGACAGAGAGCGATCGCAGACAGAGAGCGATCGCAGACAGAGAGCGATCGTAGACAGAGAGCGATCGCAGACAGAGAGATCGTAGCCAGAGAGCGATCGCAGACAGAGAGCGATCGCAGACAGGGAGCGATCGCAGACAGGGAGCGATCGCAGACAGGGAGCGATCGCAGACAGGGAGCGATCGCAGACAGAGAGCGATCGCAGACAGAGAGCGATCGCATACAGAGAGCGATCGCAGACAGGGAGCGATCGCAGACAGGGAGCGATCGCAGACAGGGAGGGATCGCAGACAGAGAGCGATCGCAGACAGAGAGCGATCGCAGACAGAGAGCGATCGCAGACAGGGAGCGATCACAGACAGAGAGAGATCGTAGACAGAGAGCGATCACAGTCAGAGAGCGATCACAGTCAGAGAGCGATCACAGACAGAGAGCGATCACAGACAGAGAGCGATCACAGTCAGGGAGCGATCACAGACAGGGAGCGATCGTAGACAGAGAGCGATCACAGTCAGAGAGCGATCACAGACAAATAGCGATCACAGACAGGGAGCGATCACAGACAGAGAGCGATCGCAGACAGAGAGCGATCGCAGACAGAGAGAGATCGTAGAAAGAGAGCGATCGCAGACAGAGAGCGATCGCAGACAGGGAGCGATCGCAGACAGGGAGGGATCGCAGACAGGGAGCGATCGCAGACAGAGAGCGATCGTAGACAGAGAGCGATCACAGACAGAGAGCGATCGCAGACAGGGAGGGATCGCAGACAGAGAGCGATCGCAGACAGAGAGCGATCGCAGACAGAGAGCTATCGCAGACAGAGAGCGATCGTAGACAGGGAGCGATCACAGACAGAGAGCGATCACAGACAGAGAGCGATCACAGACAGGGAGCGATCGTAGACAGGGAGCGATCACAGACAGAGAGCGATCACAATCAGAGAGCGATCACAGTCAGGGAGCGATCACAGACAGGGAGCGATCACAGACAGAGAGAGATCGTAGACAGAGAGCGATCACAGACAGAGAGAGATCGTAGACAGAGAGCGATCACAGACAGAGAGCGATCACAGTCAGAGAGCGATCACAGACAGAGAGCGATCGCAGTCAGGGAGCGATCACAGACAGAGAGAGATCGTAGACAGACAGCGATCACAGACAGAGAGCGATCACAGACAGAGAGCGATCGTAGACGGAGAGCGATCACAGACAGAGAGCGATCACAGACAGAGAGCGATCACAGACAGAGAGAGATCGCAGACAGAGAGAGATCGTAGACAGAGAGAGATCGTAGACAGAGAGATCGTAGCCAGAGAGCGATCGCAGACAGAGAGCGATCGCATACAGAGAGCGATCGCAGACAGGGAGCGATCGCAGACAGGGAGCGATCGCAGACAGGGAGGGATCGCAGACAGAGAGCGATCGCAGACAGAGAGCGATCGCAGACAGAGAGCGATCGCAGACAGAGAGCGATCGCAGACAGAGAGCGATCGCAGACAGAGAGCGATCGCAGACAGAGAGCGATCGCAGACAGAGAGCGATCGCAGACAGAGAGCGATCGCAGACAGAGAGCGATCGCAGACAGTAAGCGATCGCAGACAGAGAGCGATCGTAGACAGGGAGCGATCACAGACAGGGAGCGATCGCAGACAGAGAGCGATCGCAGACAGAGAGCGATCGCAGACAGAGAGCGATCGTAGACAGAGAGCGATCGCAGACAGAGAGATCGTAGCCAGAGAGCGATCGTAGCCAGAGAGCGATCGCAGACAGAGAGCGATCGCATACAGAGAGCGATCGCAGACAGGGAGCGATCGCAGACAGGGAGCGATCGCAGACAGGGAGCGATCGCAGACAGGGAGCGATCGCAAACAGAGAGCGATCGCAGACAGAGAGCGATCGCATACAGAGAGCGATCGCAGACAGGGAGCGATCGCAGACAGGGAGCGATCGCAGACAGGGAGGGATCGCAGACAGAGAGCGATCGCAGACAGAGAGCGATCGCAGACAGAGAGCGATCGCAGACAGGGAGCGATCACAGACAGAGAGAGATCGTAGACAGAGAGCGATCACAGTCAGAGAGCGATCACAGTCAGAGAGCGATCACAGACAGAGAGCGATCACAGACAGAGAGCGATCACAGTCAGGGAGCGATCACAGACAGGGAGCGATCACAGACAGGGAGCGATCGTAGACAGAGAGCGATCACAGTCAGAGAGCGATCACAGACAAATAGCGATCACAGACAGGGAGCGATCACAGACAGGGAGCGATCACAGTCAGGGAGCGATCACAGACAGAGAGAGATCGTAGGCAGACAGCGATCACAGACAGAGAGAGATCGTAGACAGAGAGAGATCGTAGACAGAGAGCGATCACAGACAGGGAGCGATCGTAGACAGGGAGCTTTCGTAGACAGGGAGCTATCGTAGACAGGGAGCGATCGTAGACAGGGAGCGATCGTAGACAGGGAGCGATCGCAGACAGAGAGCGATCGCAGACAGAGAGCGATCGCAGACAGAGAGCGATCACAGACAGGGAGCGATCACAGACAGGGAGCGATCACAGACAGAAAGCGATCGCAGACAGAGAGCGATCGCAGACAGAGAGCGATCGCAGACAGAGAGCGATCGCAGACAAGAGCGATCACAGACAGAGAGCGATCACAGACAGGGAGAGATCGTAGACAGACAGCGATCACAGACAGAGAGCGATCACAGACAGAGAGCGATCACAGACAGAGAGCGATCACAGACAGAGAGCGATCACAGACAGGGAGCGATCACAGACAGAGAGAGATCGTAGACAGAGAGCGATCACAGACAGAGAGCGATCACAGACAGAGAGCGATCACAGACAGAGAGCGATCACAGACAGAGAGCGATCACAGACAGGGAGCGATCACAGACAGAGAGAGATCGTAGACAGAGAGCGATCACAGACAGAGAGCGATCGCAGACAGAGAGCGATCGCAGACAGAGAGCGATCGCAGACAGAGAGCGATCGCAGACAGAGAGCGATCGCAGACAGGGAGCGATCACAGTCAGAGAGCGATCACAGACAGAGAGCGATCACAGTCAGAGAGCGATCACAGTCAGGGAGCGATCACAGTCAGAGAGCGATCACAGTCAGGGAGCGATCACAGTCAGGGAGCGATCACAGACAGGGAGCGATCACAGACAGGGAGCGATCACAGACAGAGAGCGATCACAGACAGGGAGCGATCACAGACAGGGAGCGATCACAGACAGGGAGCGATCGCAGACAGGGAGCGATCGCAGACAGGGAGCGATCGCAGACAGGGAGCGATCACAGACAAAGAGCGATCACAGACAGAGAGCGATCACAGTCCGGGAGCGATCACAGTCAGGGAGCGATCACAGACAGAGAGAGATCGTAGGCAGACAGCAATCGCAGACAGAGATCGATCGCAGACAGAGAGCGATCGCAGACAGAGAGCGATCGCAGACAGAGAGCGATCGCAGACAGGGAGCGATCGCAGACAGGGAGCGATCACAGACAGGGAGCGATCACAGACAGAGAGCGATCACAGACAGAGAGCGATCACAGACTGAGAGAGATCGTAGACAGAGAGAGATCGTAGACAGAGAGCGATCGCAGACAGAGAGAGATCGCAGACCGAGAGAGATCGCAGACCGAGAGAGATCGCAGACAGAGAGCGATCGCAGACAGAGAGCGATCGCAGACAGGGAGCGATCGCGCACAGGGAGCGATCGCAGACAGGGAGCGATCGCAGACAGGGAGCGATCGCAGACAGGGAGCGATCGCAGACAGGGAGCGATCACAGACAGGGAGCTATCACAGAAAGGGAGCGATCGTAGAAAGGGAGCGATCGTAGACAGGGAGCTTTCGTAGACAGGGAGCTATCGTAGACAGGGAGCGATCGTAGACAGGGAGCGATCGTAGACAGGGAGCGATCGCAGACAGGGAGCGATCGCAGACAGGGAGCGATCGCAGACAGAGAGCGATCGCAGACAGAGAGCGATCGCAGACAGGGAGCGATCGCAGACAGGGAGCGATCGCAGACAGGGAGCGATCGCAGACAGGGAGCGATCGCAGACAGGGAGCGATCGCAGACAGGGAGCGATCGCAGTCAGAGAGCGATCGCAGACAGGGAGCGATCGCAGACAGAGAGCGATCACAGTCAGGGAGCGATCGTAGACAGACAGCGATCACAGACAGAGAGCGATCACAGACAGAGAGCGATCACAGACATAGAGCGATCGTAGACGGAGAGCGATCGCAGACAGAGAGCGATCGCAGACAGAGAGCGATCGCAGACAGAGAGCGATCGCAGACAGAGAGCGATCGCAGACAGAGAGCGATCGCAGACGGAGCGATCGCAGACAGAGAGCGATCGCAGACAGAGAGCGATCGCAGACAGAGAGCGATCGCAGACAGAGAGCGATCGCAGACAGAGAGCGATCGCAGACAGAGAGCGATCGCAGACAGAGAGCGATCACAGACAGGGAGCGATCACAGACAGGGAGCGATCACAGACAGAAAGCGATCGCAGACAGAGAGCGATCGCAGACAGAGAGCGATCGCAGACAGAGAGCGATCGCAGACAGGGAGCGATCACAGTCAGAGAGCGATCACAGACAGAGAGCGATCACAGTCAGAGAGCGATCACAGTCAGGGAGCGATCACAGACAGGGAGCGATCACAGACAGAGAGCGATCACAGACAGGGAGCGATCACAGACAGGGAGCGATCGCAGACAGGGAGCGATCGCAGACAGGGAGCGATCGCAGACAGGGAGCGATCGCAGACAGAGAGCGATCACAGTCAGAGAGCGATCACAGACAAAGAGCGATCACAGACAGAGAGCGATCACAGTCCGGGAGCGATCACAGTCAGGGAGCGATCACAGACAGAGAGAGATCGTAGGCAGACAGCGATCGCAGACAGAGATCGATCGCAGACAGAGAGCGATCGCAGACAGAGAGCGATCGCAGACAGGGAGCGATCGCAGACAGGGAGCGATCACAGACAGGGAGCGATCACAGACAGAGAGCGATCACAGACAGAGAGCGATCACAGACTGAGAGAGATCGTAGACAGAGAGAGATCGTAGACAGAGAGCGATCGCAGACAGAGAGAGATCGCAGACCGAGAGAGATCGCAGACCGAGAGAGATCGCAGACAGAGAGCGATCGCAGACAGAGAGCGATCGCAGACAGGGAGCGATCGCGCACAGGGAGCGATCGCGCACAGGGAGCGATCGCAGACAGGGAGCGATCGCAGACAGGGAGCGATCGCAGACAGGGAGCGATCGCAGACAGGGAGCGATCGCAGACAGGGAGCGATCGCAGACAGGGAGCGATCGCAGACAGGGAGCGATCGCAGACAGGGAGCGATCGCAGACAGGGAGCGATCGCAGACAGGGAGGGATCGCAGACAGGGAGCGATCGCAGACAGGGAGCGATCGCAGACAGGGAGCGATCGCAGACAGGGAGCGATCGCAGACAGGGAGCGATCACAGACAGGGAGGGATCACAGACAGGGAGCGATCACAGACAAGGAGCGATCACAGACAAGGAGCGATCACAGACAGGGAGCGATCACAGTCAGGGAGAGATCGTAGACAGAGAGAGATCGTAGGCAGACAGCGATCACAGACAGAGAGAGATCGTAGACAGAGAGCGATCACAGACAGGGAGCGATCGTAGACAGGGAGCGATCACAGACAGGGAGCTTTCGTAGACAGGGAGCGATCGTAGACAGGGAGCGATCGCAGACAGAGAGCGATCGCAGACAGAGAGCGATCGCAGACAGAGAGCGATCGCAGACAGAGAGCGATCGCAGACAGGGAGCGATCGCAGACAGGGAGCGATCGCAGACAGGGAGCGATCGCAGACAGGGAGCGATCGCAGACAGGGAGCGATCGCAGACAGGGAGCGATCGCAGACAGGGAGCGATCGCAGACAGAGAGCGATCGCAGACAGGGAGCGATCGCAGACAGGGAGCGATCGCAGACAGGGAGCGATCGCAGACAGAGAGAGATCGTAGACAGGGAGCGATAACAGACAGGGAGCGATCGCAGACAGGGAGCGATCGCAGTCAGAGAGCGATCGCAGTCAGAGAGCGATCGCAGACAGAGAGCGATCGCAGACAGAGAGCGATCGCAGACAAGAGCGATCACAGACAGAGAGCGATCACAGACAGGGAGCGATCACAGACAGAGAGCGATCACAGACAGGGAGCGATCACAGACAGAGAGAGATCGTAGACAGAGAGCGATCACAGACAGGGAGCGATCACAGACAGGGAGCGATCGTAGACAGAGAGCGATCACAGACAGAGAGCGATCACAGTCAGAGAGCGATCACAGACAGGGAGCGATCACAGACAGGGAGCGATCACAGACAGGGAGCGATCGTAGACAGAGAGCGATCACAGTCAGAGAGCGATCACAGACAGAGAGCGATCACAGACAAAGAGCGATCACAGTCAGAGAGCGATCACAGACAAAGAGCGATCACAGTCCGGGAGCGATCACAGTCCGGGAGCGATCACAGTAAGGGAGCGATCACAGTAAGGGAGCGATCACAGTCAGGGAGCGATCACAGTCAGGGAGCGATCACAGTCAGGGAGCGATCACAGACAGAGAGAGATCGTAGGCAGACAGCGATCACAGAGAGAGAGAGATCGTAGGCAGACAGCGATCACAGAGAGAGAGAGATCGTAGACAGAGAGCGATCACAGACAGGGAGCGATCACAGAAAGGGAGCGATCGTAGACAGGGAGCTTTCGTAGACAGGGAGCTATCGTAGACAGGGAGCTATCGTAGACAGGGAGCTATCGTGGACAGGGAGCGATCGCAGACAGGGAGCGATCGCAGACAGGGAGCGATCGCAGACAGAGAGCGATCGCAGACAGAGGGCGATCGCAGACAGAGAGCGATCGCAGACAGCGATCGCAGACAGAGAGCGATCGCAGACAGGGAGCGATCGCAGACAGGGAGCGATCGCAGACAGGGAGCGATCGCAGACAGGGAGCGATCGCAGATAGGGAGCGATCGCAGACAGGGAGCGATCGCAGACAGGGAGCGATCGCAGACAGGGAGCGATCGCAGACAGGGAGCGATCGCAGACAGAGAGCGATCACAGTCAGGGAGCGATCACAGACAGAGAGAGATCGTAGACAGACAGCGATCACAGACAGAGAGCGATCACAGACAGAGAGCGTTCACAGACATAGAGCGATCGCAGACAGAGAGCGATCGCAGACAGAGAGCGATCGCAGACAGAGAGCGATCGCAGACAGAGAGAGATCGTAGACAGAGAGCGATCGCAGACAGAGAGCGATCGCAGACAGGGAGCGATCGCAGACAGGGAGGGATCGCAGACAGGGAGCGATCGCAGACAGAGAGCGATCGTAGACAGAGAGCGATCACAGACAGAGAGCGATCGCAGACAGGGAGGGATCGCAGACAGAGAGCGATCGCAGACAGAGAGCGATCGCAGACAGAGAGCTATCGCAGACAGAGAGCGATCGTAGACAGGGAGCGATCACAGACAGAGAGCGATCACAGACAGAGAGCGATCACAGACAGGGAGCGATCGTAGACAGGGAGCGATCACAGACAGAGAGCGATCACAATCAGAGAGCGATCACAGTCAGGGAGCGATCACAGACAGGGAGCGATCACAGACAGAGAGAGATCGTAGACAGAGAGCGATCACAGACAGAGAGAGATCGTAGACAGAGAGCGATCACAGACAGAGAGCGATCACAGTCAGAGAGCGATCACAGACAGAGAGCGATCGCAGTCAGGGAGCGATCACAGACAGAGAGAGATCGTAGACAGACAGCGATCACAGACAGAGAGCGATCACAGACAGAGAGCGATCGTAGACGGAGAGCGATCACAGACAGAGAGCGATCACAGACAGAGAGCGATCACAGACAGAGAGAGATCGCAGACAGAGAGAGATCGTAGACAGAGAGAGATCGTAGACAGAGAGATCGTAGCCAGAGAGCAATCGCAGACAGAGAGCGATCGCATACAGAGAGCGATCGCAGACAGGGAGCGATCGCAGACAGGGAGCGATCGCAGACAGGGAGGGATCGCAGACAGAGAGCGATCGCAGACAGAGAGCGATCGCAGACAGAGAGCGATCGCAGACAGAGAGCGATCGCAGACAGAGAGCGATCGCAGACAGAGAGCGATCGCAGAGAGAGAGCGATCGCAGACAGTAAGCGATCGCAGACAGAGAGCGATCGTAGACAGGGAGCGATCACAGACAGGGAGCGATCGCAGACAGAGAGCGATCGCAGACAGAGAGCGATCGCAGACAGAGAGCGATCGTAGACAGAGAGCGATCGCAGACAGAGAGATCGTAGCCAGAGAGCGATCGCAGACAGAGAGCGATCGCAGACAGGGAGCGATCGCAGACAGGGAGCGATCGCAGACAGGGAGCGATCGCAGACAGGGAGCGATCGCAGACAGAGAGCGATCGCAGACAGAGAGCGATCGCATACAGAGAGCGATCGCAGACAGGGAGCGATCGCAGACAGGGAGCGATCGCAGACAGGGAGGGATCGCAGACAGAGAGCGATCGCAGACAGAGAGCGATCGCAGACAGAGAGCGATCGCAGACAGGGAGCGATCACAGACAGAGAGAGATCGTAGACAGAGAGCGATCACAGTCAGAGAGCGATCACAGTCAGAGAGCGATCACAGACAGAGAGCGATCACAGACAGAGAGCGATCACAGTCAGGGAGCGATCACAGACAGGGAGCGATCGTAGACAGAGAGCGATCACAGTCAGAGAGCGATCACAGACAAATAGCGATCACAGACAGGGAGCGATCACAGACAGGGAGCGATCACAGTCAGGGAGCGATCACAGACAGAGAGAGATCGTAGGCAGACAGCGATCACAGACAGAGAGAGATCGTAGACAGAGAGAGATCGTAGACAGAGAGCGATCACAGACAGGGAGCGATCGTAGACAGGGAGCTTTCGTAGACAGGGAGCTATCGTAGACAGGGAGCGATCGTAGACAGGGAGCGATCGTAGACAGGGAGCGATCGCAGACAGAGAGCGATCGCAGACAGAGAGCGATCGCAGACAGGGAGCGATCGCAGACAGGGAGCGATCGCAGACAGGGAGCGATCGCAGACAGGGAGCGATCGCAGACAGGGAGCGATCGCAGACAGGGAGCGATCGCAGACAGGGAGCGATCGCAGATAGGGAGCGATCGCAGACAGGGAGCGATCGCAGACAGGGAGCGATCGCAGACAGGGAGCGATCGCAGATAGGGAGCGATCGCAGACAGGGAGCGATCGCAGACAGGGAGCGATCGCAGACAGGGAGCGATCGCAGACAGGGAGCGATCGCAGACAGAGAGCGATCACAGTCAGGGAGCGATCACAGACAGAGAGAGATCGTAGACAGACAGCGATCACAGACAGAGAGCGATCACAGACAGAGAGCGTTCACAGACATAGAGCGATCGCAGACAGAGAGCGATCGCAGACAGAGAGCGATCGCAGACAGAGAGCGATCGCAGACAGAGAGAGATCGTAGACAGAGAGCGATCGCAGACAGAGAGCGATCGCAGACAGGGAGCGATCGCAGACAGGGAGGGATCGCAGACAGGGAGCGATCGCAGACAGAGAGCGATCGTAGACAGAGAGCGATCACAGACAGAGAGCGATCGCAGACAGGGAGGGATCGCAGACAGAGAGCGATCGCAGACAGAGAGCGATCGCAGACAGAGAGCTATCGCAGACAGAGAGCGATCGTAGACAGGGAGCGATCACAGACAGAGAGCGATCACAGACAGAGAGCGATCACAGACAGGGAGCGATCGTAGACAGGGAGCGATCACAGACAGAGAGCGATCACAATCAGAGAGCGATCACAGTCAGGGAGCGATCACAGACAGGGAGCGATCACAGACAGAGAGAGATCGTAGACAGAGAGCGATCACAGACAGAGAGAGATCGTAGACAGAGAGCGATCACAGACAGAGAGCGATCACAGTCAGAGAGCGATCACAGACAGAGAGCGATCGCAGTCAGGGAGCGATCACAGACAGAGAGAGATCGTAGACAGACAGCGATCACAGACAGAGAGCGATCACAGACAGAGAGCGATCGTAGACGGAGAGCGATCACAGACAGAGAGCGATCACAGACAGAGAGCGATCACAGACAGAGAGAGATCGCAGACAGAGAGAGATCGTAGACAGAGAGAGATCGTAGACAGAGAGATCGTAGCCAGAGAGCGATCGCAGACAGAGAGCGATCGCATACAGAGAGCGATCGCAGACAGGGAGCGATCGCAGACAGGGAGCGATCGCAGACAGGGAGGGATCGCAGACAGAGAGCGATCGCAGACAGAGAGCGATCGCAGACAGAGAGCGATCGCAGACAGAGAGCGATCGCAGACAGAGAGCGATCGCAGACAGAGAGCGATCGCAGACAGAGAGCGATCGCAGACAGAGAGCGATCGCAGACAGAGAGCGATCGCAGACAGAGAGCGATCGCAGACAGTAAGCGATCGCAGACAGAGAGCGATCGTAGACAGGGAGCGATCACAGACAGGGAGCGATCGCAGACAGAGAGCGATCGCAGACAGAGAGCGATCGCAGACAGAGAGCGATCGTAGACAGAGAGCGATCGCAGACAGAGAGATCGTAGCCAGAGAGCGATCGTAGCCAGAGAGCGATCGCAGACAGAGAGCGATCGCATACAGAGAGCGATCGCAGACAGGGAGCGATCGCAGACAGGGAGCGATCGCAGACAGGGAGCGATCGCAGACAGGGAGCGATCGCAGACAGAGAGCGATCGCAGACAGAGAGCGATCGCATACAGAGAGCGATCGCAGACAGGGAGCGATCGCAGACAGGGAGCGATCGCAGACAGGGAGGGATCGCAGACAGAGAGCGATCGCAGACAGAGAGCGATCGCAGACAGAGAGCGATCGCAGACAGGGAGCGATCACAGACAGAGAGAGATCGTAGACAGAGAGCGATCACAGTCAGAGAGCGATCACAGTCAGAGAGCGATCACAGACAGAGAGCGATCACAGACAGAGAGCGATCACAGTCAGGGAGCGATCACAGACAGGGAGCGATCACAGACAGGGAGCGATCGTAGACAGAGAGCGATCACAGTCAGAGAGCGATCACAGACAAATAGCGATCACAGACAGGGAGCGATCACAGACAGGGAGCGATCACAGTCAGGGAGCGATCACAGACAGAGAGAGATCGTAGGCAGACAGCGATCACAGACAGAGAGAGATCGTAGACAGAGAGAGATCGTAGACAGAGAGCGATCACAGACAGGGAGCGATCGTAGACAGGGAGCTTTCGTAGACAGGGAGCTATCGTAGACAGGGAGCGATCGTAGACAGGGAGCGATCGTAGACAGGGAGCGATCGCAGACAGAGAGCGATCGCAGACAGAGAGCGATCGCAGACAGGGAGCGATCGCAGACAGGGAGCGATCGCAGACAGGGAGCGATCGCAGACAGGGAGCGATCGCAGACAGGGAGCGATCGCAGACAGGGAGCGATCACAGACAGAGAGCGATCGTAGACAGGGAGCGATCGCAGTCAGAGAGCGATCGCAGTCAGAGAGCGATCGCAGTCAGAGAGCGATCGCAGACAGAGAGCGATCGCAGACAGAGAGCGATCGCAGACAGAGAGCGATCGCAGACAAGAGCGATCGCAGACAAGAGCGATCGCAGACAAGAGCGATCACAGACAGAGAGCGATCACAGACAGAGAGCGATCACAGACAGAGAGCGATCACAGACAGGGAGCGATCACAGACAGAGAGAGATCGTAGACAGAGAGCGATCACAGACAGAGAGCGATCACAGACAGAGAGCGATCACAGACAGAGAGCGATCACAGACAGGGAGCGATCGTAGACAGAGAGCGATCACAGTCAGAGAGCGATCACAGACAAAGAGCGATCACAGACAGAGAGCGATCACAGACAAAGAGCGATCACAGTCAGGGAGCGATCACAGTCAGGGAGCGATCACAGTCAGGGAGCGATCACAGACAGAGAGAGATCGTAGGCAGACAGCGATCGCAGACAGAGAGCGATCGCAGACAGAGATCGATCACAGACAGGGAGCGATCACAGAAAGGGAGCGATCGTAGAAAGGGAGCGATCGTAGACAGGGAGCTTTCGTAGACAGGGAGCTATCGTAGACAGGGAGCTATCGTAGACAGGGAGCAATCGTAGACAGGGAGCGATCGCAGACAGGGAGCGATCGCAGACAGGGAGCGATCGCAGACAGAGAGCGATCGCAGACAGAGAGCGATCGCAGACAGAGAGCGATCGCAGACAGGGAGCGATCGCAGACAGACAGCGATCGCAGACAGGGAGCGATCTCAGACAGGGAGCGATCGCAGACAGGGAGCGATCGCAGACAGGGAGCGATCGCAGTCAGAGAGCGATCGCAGACAGGGAGCGATCGCAGACAGAGAGCGATCACAGTCAGGGAGCGATCGTAGACAGACAGCGATCACAGACAGAGAGCGATCACAGACAGAGAGCGATCACAGACAGAGAGCGTTCACAGACATAGAGCGATCGTAGACGGAGAGCGATCGCAGACAGAGAGCGATCGCAGACAGAGAGCGATCGCAGACAGAGAGCGATCGCAGACAGAGAGCGATCGCAGACAGAGAGCGATCGCAGACAGAGAGCGATCGCAGACAGAGAGCGATCGCAGACAGAGAGCGATCGCAGACAGGGAGCGATCACAGACAGGGAGCGATCACAGACAGGGAGCGATCACAGACAGGGAGCGATCACAGACAGAAAGCGATCGCAGACAGAGAGCGATCGCAGACAGAGAGCGATCGCAGACAGGGAGCGATCACAGTCAGAGAGCGATCACAGACAGAGAGCGATCACAGTCAGAGAGCGATCACAGTCAGAGAGCGATCACAGACAGAGAGCGACCACAGTCAGAGAGCGATCACAGTCAGGGAGCGATCACAGACAGGGAGCGATCACAGACAGAGAGCGATCACAGACAGGGAGCGATCACAGACAGGGAGCGATCACAGACAGGGAGCGATCGCAGACAGGGAGCGATCGCAGACAGGGAGCGATCGCAGACAGGGAGCGATCGCAGACAGGGAGCGATCGCAGACAGAGAGCGATCACAGTCAGAGAGCGATCACAGACAAAGAGCGATCACAGACAGAGAGCGATCACAGACAGAGAGCGATCACAGTCCGGGAGCGATCACAGTCAGGGAGCGATCACAGACAGAGAGAGATCGTAGGCAGACAGCGATCGCAGACAGAGATCGATCGCAGACAGAGAGCGATCGCAGACAGAGAGCGATCGCAGACAGGGAGCGATCGCAGACAGGGAGCGATCACAGACAGGGAGCGATCACAGACAGAGAGCGATCACAGACAGAGAGCGATCACAGACTGAGAGAGATCGTAGACAGAGAGAGATCGTAGACAGAGAGCGATCGCAGACAGAGAGAGATCGCAGACCGAGAGAGATCGCAGACCGAGAGAGATCGCAGACCGAGAGAGATCGCAGACAGAGAGCGATCGCAGACAGAGAGCGATCGCAGACAGGGAGCGATCGCGCACAGGGAGCGATCGAAGACAGGGAGCGATCGCAGACAGGGAGCGATCGCAGACAGGGAGCGATCGCAGACAGGGAGCGATCGCAGACAGGGAGCGATCGCAGACAGGGAGCGATCGCAGACAGGGAGCGATCGCAGACAGGGAGCGATCACAGACAGGGAGGGATCACAGACAGGGAGCGATCACAGACAAGGAGCGATCACAGACAAGGAGCGATCACAGACAGGGAGCGATCACAGTCAGGGAGAGATCGTAGACAGAGAGAGATCGTAGGCAGACAGCGATCACAGACAGAGAGAGATCGTAGACAGAGAGCGATCACAGACAGGGAGCGATCGTAGACAGGGAGCGATCACAGACAGGGAGCTTTCGTAGAAAGGGAGCGATCGTAGACAGGGAGCGATCGCAGACAGAGAGCGATCGCAGACAGAGAGCGATCGCAGACAGAGAGCGATCGCAGACAGAGAGCGATCGCAGACAGAGAGCGATCGCAGACAGGGAGCGATCGCAGACAGGGAGCGATCGCAGACAGGGAGCGATCGCAGACAGGGAGCGATCGCAGACAGAGAGCGATCGCAGACAGGGAGCGATCGCAGACAGGGAGCGATCGCAGACAGGGAGCGATCGCAGACAGGGAGCGATCGCAGACAGAGAGAGATCGTAGACAGGGAGCGATAACAGACAGGGAGCGATCGCAGACAGGGAGCGATCGCAGTCAGAGAGCGATCGCAGACAGAGAGCGATCGCAGACAGAGAGCGATCGCAGACAAGAGCGATCACAGACAGAGAGCGATCACAGACAGGGAGCGATCACAGACAGAGAGCGATCACAGACAGGGAGCGATCACAGACAGAGAGAGATCGTAGACAGACAGCGATCACAGAGAGCGATCACAGACAGGGAGCGATCACAGACAGGGAGCGATCACAGACAGGGAGCGATCGTAGACAGAGAGCGATCACAGACAGAGAGCGATCACAGTCAGAGAGCGATCACAGACAGGGAGCGATCACAGACAGGGAGCGATCACAGACAGGGAGCGATCGTAGACAGAGAGCGATCACAGTCAGAGAGCGATCACAGACAGAGAGCGATCACAGACAAAGAGCGATCACAGTCAGAGAGCGATCACAGACAAAGAGCGATCACAGTCCGGGAGCGATCACAGTCCGGGAGCGATCACAGTAAGGGAGCGATCACAGTCAGGGAGCGATCACAGTCAGGGAGCGATCACAGTCAGGGAGCGATCACAGACAGAGAGAGATCGTTGGCAGACAGCGATCACAGAGAGAGAGAGATCGTAGACAGGGAGCGATCACAGAAAGGGAGCGATCGTAGACAGGGAGCTTTCGTAGACAGGGAGCTTTCGTAGACAGGGAGCTATCGTAGACAGGGAGCTATCGTAGACAGGGAGCTATCGTAGACAGGGAGCTATCGTGGACAGGGAGCTATCGTGGACAGGGAGCGATCGCAGACAGGGAGCGATCGCAGACAGGGAGCGATCGCAGACAGAGAGCGATCGCAGACAGAGAGCGATCGCAGACAGAGGGCGATCGCAGACAGAGAGCGATCGCAGAGAGCGATCGCAGACAGGGAGCGATCGCAGACAGGGAGCGATCGCATACAGGGAGCGATCGCAGACAGGGAGCGATCGCAGACAGGGAGCGATCGCAGACAGGGAGCGATCGCAGACAGGGAGCGATCGCAGACAGGGAGCGATCGCAGACAGAGAGCGATCACAGTCAGGGAGCGATCACAGACAGAGAGAGATCCTAGACAGACAGCGATCACAGACAGAGAGCGATCACAGACAGAGAGCGTTCACAGACAGAGAGCGATCACAGACAGAGAGCGATCGCAGACAGAGAGCGATCGCAGACAGAGAGAGATCGTAGACAGAGAGCGATCGCAGACAGAGAGCGATCGCAGACAGGGAGCGATCGCAGACAGGGAGGGATCGCAGACAGGGAGGGATCGCAGACAGAGAGCGATCGCAGACAGAGAGCGATCGCAGACAGAGAGCGATCGCAGACAGAGAGCGATCGCAGACAGAGAGCGATCGCAGACAGTAAGCGATCGTAGACAGGGAGCGATCACAGACAGAGAGCGATCACAGACAGAGAGCGATCACAGACAGAGAGCGATCACAGACAGAGAGCGATCACAGTCAGAGAGCGATCACAGTCAGAGAGCGATCGCAGACAGGGAGCGATCACAGACAGAGAGAGATCGTAGACAGAGAGCGATCACAGTCAGAGAGCGATCACAGTCAGAGAGCGATCACAGACAGAGAGCGATCACAGACAGAGAGCGATCACAGTCAGGGAGCGATCACAGACAGGGAGCGATCACAGACAGGGAGCGATCGTAGACAGAGAGCGATCACAGACAGAGAGCGATCACAGTCCGGGAGCGATCACAGTCAGGGAGCGATAACAGTCAGGGAGCGATCACAGACAGAGAGAGATCGTAGGCAGACAGCGATCGCAGACAGAGATCGATCGCAGACAGAGAGCGATCGCAGACAGAGAGCGATCGCAGACAGGGAGCGATCGCAGACAGGGAGCGATCGCAGACAGGGAGCGATCGCAGACAGGGAGCGATCGCAGACAGGGAGCGATCGCAGACAGAGAGCGATCACAGACAGAGAGCGATCACAGACAGAGAGCGATCGTAGACACACAGCGATCACAGACAGGGAGCGATCACAGACAGAAAGCGATCACAGACAGGGAGCGATCACAGACAGAGAGAGATCGTAGACAGACAGCGATCGCAGACAGAGAGCGATCGCAGACAGAGAGAGATCGCAGACCGAGAGAGATCGCAGACCGAGAGAGATCGCAGACCGAGAGAGATCGCAGACAGAGAGCGATCGCAGACAGAGAGCGATCGCAGACAGAGAGCGATCGCAGACAGAGAGCGATCGCAGACAGAGAGCGATCGCAGACAGAGAGCGATCGCGCACAGGGAGCGATCGCGCACAGGGAGCGATCGCGCACAGGGAGCGATCGCAGACAGGGAGCGATCGCAGACAGGGAGCGATCGCAGACAGGGAGCGATCGCAGACAGGGAGCGATCGCAGACAGGGAGCGATCGCAGACAGGGAGGGATCGCAGACAGGGAGCGATCACAGACAGGGAGGGATCACAGACAGGGAGGGATCACAGACAGGGAGGGATCACAGACAGGGAGGGATCACAGACAGGGAGCGATCAAAGACAAGGAGCGATCACAGACAGGGAGCGATCACAGTCAGGGAGAGATCGTAGACAGAGAGACATCGTAGACAGAGAGCGATCGCAGACTGAGAGGGTTCGCAGACAGAGAGCGATCGCAGACTGAGAGGGTTCGCAGACAGAGAGCGATCACAGACAGAGGGCGATCACAGACAGAGGGCGATCACAGACAGAGGGCGATCACAGACAGAGAGCGATCACAGACAGGGAGCGATCACAGACGGGGAGCGATCGTAGACAGAGAGCGATCACAGTCAGAGAGCGATCACAGACAAAGAGCGATCACAGTCAGAGAGCGATCACAGACAAAGAGCGATCACAGACAGAGAGCGATCACAGTCCGGGAGCGATTACAGTCAGGGAGCGATCACAGTCAGGGAGCGATCACAGTCAGGGAGAGATCGTAGGCAGACAGCGATCACAGACAGAGAGAGATCGTAGACAGAGAGCGATCACAGACAGGGAGCGATCACAGAAAGGGAGCGATCGTAGACAGGGAGCTTTCGTAGACAGGGAGCTATCGTAGACAGGGAGCTATCGTGGACAGGGAGCTATCGTGGACAGGGAGCTATCGCAGACAGGGAGCGATCGCAGACAGAGAGCGATCGCAGACAGAGAGCGATCGCAGACAGAGAGCGATCGCAGACAGCGATCGCAGACAGAGAGCGATCGCAGACAGGGAGCGATCGCAGACAGGGAGCGATCGCAGACAGGGAGCGATCGCAGACAGGGAGCGATCGCAGACAGGGAGCGATCGCAGACAGGGAGCGATCGCAGACAGGGAGCGATCACAGACAGAGAGAGATCGTAGACAGGGAGCGATAACAGACAGGGAGCGATCGCAGTCAGAGAGCGATCGCAGTCAGAGAGCGATCGCAGACAGAGAGCGATCGCAGACAAGAGCGATCACAGACAGAGAGCGATCACAGACAGGGAGCGATCACAGACAGAGAGAGATCGTAGACAGACAGCGATCACAGACAGAGAGCGATCACAGACAGAGAGCGATCACAGACAGAGAGCGATCACAGACAGGGAGCGATCACAGACAGAGAGAGATCGTAGACAGACAGCGATCACAGACAGGGAGCGATCACAGACAGGGAGCGATCACAGTCAGGGAGCGATCACAGTCAGGGAGCGATCACAGACAGAGAGCGATCACAGACAGAGAGCGATCGCAGACAGAGAGCGATCGCAGACAGGGAGCGATCGCAGACAGGGAGCGATCGCAGACAGGGAGGGATCGCAGACAGGGAGGGATCGCAGACAGAGAGCGATCGCAGACAGAGAGCGATCGCAGACAGAGAGCGATCGCAGACAGAGAGCTATCGCAGACAGTAAGCGATCGCAGACAGTAAGCGATCGTAGACAGGGAGCGATCACAGACAGAGAGCGATCACAGACAGAGAGCGATCACAGACAGAGAGCGATCACAGACAGAGAGCGATCACAGTCAGAGAGCGATCACAGTCAGAGAGCGATCGCAGACAGGGAGCGATCACAGACAGAGAGAGATCGTAGACAGAGAGCGATCACAGTCAGAGAGCGATCACAGACAGAGAGCGATCACAGTCAGGGAGCGATCACAGTCAGGGAGCGATCACAGACAGAGAGAGATCGTAGGCAGACAGCGATCGCAGACAGAGATCGATCGCAGACAGAGAGCGATCGCAGACAGGGAGCGATCGCAGACAGGGAGCGATCGCAGACAGGGAGCGATCGCAGACAGGGAGCGATCGCAGACAGGGAGCGATCGCAGACAGGGAGCGATCGCAGACAGGGAGCGATCGCTGACAGGGAGCGATCACAGACAGGGAGCGATCACAGACAGAGAGCGATCACAGACAGAGAGCGATCACAGACAGAGAGCGATCGTAGACAGACAGCGATCACAGACAGAGAGCGATCACAGACAGGGAGCGATCACAGACAGAGAGAGATCGTAGACAGACAGCGATCGCAGACAGAGAGCGATCGCAGACAGAGAGAGATCGCAGACCGAGAGAGATCGCAGACCGAGAGAGATCGCAGACAGAGAGCGATCGCAGACAGAGAGCGATCGCAGACAGAGAGCGATCGCAGACAGAGAGCGATCGCGCACAGGGAGCGATCGCAGACAGGGAGCGATCGCAGACAGGGAGCGATCGCAGACAGGGAGGGATCGCAGACAGGGAGGGATCGCAGACAGAGAGCGATCGCAGACAGAGAGCGATCGCAGACAGAGAGCGATCGCAGACAGAGAGCTATCGCAGACAGTAAGCGATCGTAGACAGGGAGCGATCACAGACAGAGAGCGATCACAGACAGAGAGCGATCACAGACAGAGAGCGATCACAGACAGAGAGCGATCACAGTCAGAGAGCAATCGCAGACAGGGAGCGATCACAGACAGAGAGAGATCGTAGACAGAGAGCGATCACAGTCAGAGAGCGATCACAGACAGAGAGCGATCACAGTCAGGGAGCGATCACAGACAGAGAGCGATCACAGTCAGGGAGCGATCACAGACAGGGAGCGATCACAGACAGGGAGCGATCACAGACAGGGAGCGATCGTAGACAGAGAGCGATCACAGTCAGAGAGCGATCACAGACAGAGAGCGATCACAGTCCGGGAGCGATCACAGTCAGGGAGCGATCACAGTCAGGGAGCGATCACAGACAGAGAGAGATCGTAGGCAGACAGCGATCGCAGACAGAGATCGATCGCAGACAGAGAGCGATCGCAGACAGAGAGCGATCGCAGACAGAGAGCGATCGCAGACAGAGAGCGATCGCAGACAGGGAGCGATCGCAGACAGGGAGCAATCGCAGACAGGGAGCGATCGCAGACAGGGAGCGATCACAGACAGGGAGCGATCACAGACAGGGAGCGATCACAGACAGAGAGCGATCACAGACAGAGAGCGATCACAGACAGAGAGCGATCGTAGACAGACAGCGATCACAGACAGGGAGCGATCACAGAAAGAGAGCGATCACAGACAGAGAGCGATCGCAGACAGAGAGCGATCGCAGACAGAGAGCGATCGCAGACAGAGAGCGATCGCGCACAGGGAGCGATCGCAGACAGGGAGCGATCGCAGACAGGGAGGGATCGCAGACAGGGAGCGATCGCAGACAGGGAGGGATCGCAGACAGGGAGCGATCACAGACAGGGAGCGATCGCAGACAGGGAGCGATCGCAGACAGGGAGAGATCACAGACAGGGAGCGATCACAGACAGGGAGGGATCACAGACAGGGAGGGATCACAGACAGGGAGCGATCAAAGACAAGGAGCGATCACAGACAGGGAGCGATCACGGTCAGGGAGAGATCGTAGACAGAGAGACATCGTAGACAGAGAGCGATCGCAGACTGAGAGGGTTCGCAGACAGGGAGCGATCGCAGACTGAGAGGGTTCGCAGACAGAGAGCGATCACAGACAGAGGGCGATCACAGACAGAGGGCGATCACAGACAGAGGGCGATCACAGACAGAGGGCGATCACAGACAGAGAGCGATCACAGACAGAGGGCGATCACAGACAGAGAGCGATCACAGACAGGGAGCAATCACAGACGGGGAGCGATCGTAGACAGAGAGCGATCACAGTCAGAGAGCGATCACAGTCAGAGAGCGATCACAGACAAAGAGCGATCACAGTCAGAGAGCGATCACAGACAAAGAGCGATCACAGACAGAGAGCGATCACAGTCCGGGAGCGATCACAGTCAGGGAGCGATCACAGTCAGGGAGCGATCACAGTCAGGGAGCGATCACAGACAGAGAGAGATCGTAGGCAGACAGCGATCACAGACAGAGAGAGATCGTAGACAGAGAGCGATCACAGACAGGGAGCGATCACAGAAAGGGAGCGATCGTAGACAGGGAGCTATCGTAGACAGGGAGCTATCGTAGACAGGGAGCTATCGTAGACAGGGAGCTATCGTGGACAGGGAGCGATCGCAGACAGGGAGCGATCGCAGACAGAGAGCGATCGCAGACAGAGAGCGATCGCAGACAGAGAGCGATCGCAGACAGAGAGCGATCGCAGACAGAGAGCGATCGCAGACAGCGATCGCAGACAGAGAGCAATCGCAGACAGGGAGCGATCGCAGACAGGGAGCGATCGCAGACAGGGAGCGATCGCAGACAGGGAGCGATCGCAGACAGGGAGCGATCGCAGACAGGGAGCGATCGCAGACAGGGAGCGATCGCAGACAGGGAGCGATCGCAGACAGAGAGCGATCACAGACAGGGAGCGATCACAGACAGAGAGAGATCGTAGACAGGGAGAGATCACAGACAGAGAGAGATCGTAGACAGGGAGCGATAACAGACAGGGAGCGATCGCAGTCAGAGAGCGATCGCAGTCAGAGAGCGATCGCAGACAGAGAGCGATCGCAGACAAGAGCGATCACAGACAGAGAGCGATCACAGACAGGGAGCGATCACAGACAGGGAGCGATCGTAGACAGGGAGCGATCACAGACAGAGAGCGATCACAGACAGAGAGCGATCACAGACAGAGAGCGATCACAGACAGGGAGCGATCACAGACAGGGAGCGATCGTAGACAGAGAGCGATCACAGTCAGAGAGCGATCACAGACAAAGAGCGATCACAGACAGAGAGCGATCACAGTCCGGGAGCGATCACAGTCCGGGAGCGATCACAGTCCGGGAGCGATCACAGACAGAGAGCGATCACAGACAGAGAGCGATCACAGTCCGGGAGCGATCACAGTCAGGGAGCGATCACAGTCAGGGAGCGATCACAGACAGAGAGAGATCGTAGGCAGACAGCGATCACAGACAGAGAGAGATCGTAGACAGAGAGCGATCACAGACAGGGAGCGATCACAGAAAGGGAGCGATCGTAGACAGGGAGCGATCGTAGACAGGGAGCGATCGTAGACAGGGAGCGATCGTAGACAGGGAGCGATCGTAGACAGGGAGCGATCGCAGACAGGGAGCGATCGCAGACAGGGAGCGATCGCAGACAGGGAGCGATCGCAGACAGGGAGCGATCGCAGACAGAGAGCGATCGCAGACAGAGCGATCGCAGACAGGGAGCGATCGCAGACAGGGAGCGATCGCAGACAGAGAGCGATCGCAGACAGAGAGCGATCGCAGACAGGGAGCGATCGCAGACAGAGAGCGATCGCAGACAGAGAGCGATCGCAGACAGAGAGCGATCACAGTCAGGGAGCGATCACAGACAGAGAGAGATCGTAGACAGACAGCGATCACAGACAGAGAGCGATCACAGACAGAGAGCGTTCACAGACATAGATCGATCGCAGACGGAGAGCGATCGCAGACAGAGAGAGATCGCAGACAGAGAGAGATCGCAGACAGAGAGAGATCGCAGACAGAGAGCGATCGCAGACAGAGAGCGATCGCAGACAGGGAGCGATCGCAGACAGGGAGGGATCGCAGACAGGGAGGGATCGCAGACAGAGAGCGATCACAGACAGAGAGCGATCGCAGACAGAGAGCTATCGCAGACAGTAAGCGATCGTAGACAGGGAGCGATCACAGTCAGGGAGCGATCACAGTCAAGGAGCGATCACAGACAGGGAGCGATCGCAGACAGGGAGCGATCGCAGACAGGGAGCGATCGCAGACAGGGAGCGATCGCAGACAGGGAGCGATCGCAGACAGGGAGCGATCGCAGACAGGGAGGGATCGCAGACAGGGAGCGATCACAGACAGGGAGGGATCACAGACAGGGAGGGATCACAGACAGGGAGCGATCACAGACAGGGAGCGATCACAGACAGGGAGCGATCACAGACAAGGAGCGATCACAGTCAGGGAGAGATCGTAGACAGAGAGAGATCGTAGGCAGACAGCGATCACAGACAGAGAGAGATCGTAGACAGAGAGAGATCGTGGACAGAGAGCGATCACAGACAGAGAGCGATCACAGACAGAGAGCGATCGCAGACAGAGAGCGATCGCAGACAGGGAGCGATCGGAGACAGGGAGCGATCGCAGACAGGGAGCGATCGCAGACAGAGAGCGATCGCAGACAGGGAGCGATCGCAGACAGGGAGCGATCACAGACAGAGAGAGATCGTAGACAGGGAGCGATAACAGACAGGGAGCGATCGCAGTCAGAGAGCGATCGCAGACAGAGAGCGATCGCAGACAGAGAGAGATCGTAGACAGAGAGAGATCGTAGGCAGACAGCGATCACAGAAAGAGAGAGATCGTAGACAGAGAGAGATCGTAGACAGAGAGCGATCGTAGACAGAGAGCGATCGTAGACAGAGAGCGATCGTAGACAGAGAGCGATCACAGACAGGGAGCGATCGTAGACAGGGAGCGATCGTAGACAGGGAGCGATCGTAGACAGGGAGCGATCACAGACAGGGAGCTTTCGTAGACAGGGAGCTATCGTAGACAGGGAGCGATCGTAGACAGGGAGCGATCGCAGACAGAGAGCGATCGCAGACAGAGAGCGATCGCAGACAGGGAGCGATCGCAGACAGGGAGCGATCGCAGACAGGGAGCGATCGCAGACAGGGAGCGATCGCAGACAGGGAGCGATCGCAGACAGGGAGCGATCGCAGACAGGGAGCGATCGCAGACAGGGAGCGATCGCTGACAGAGAGCGATCGCAGACAGGGAGCGATCGCAGACAGGGAGCGATCACAGACAGAGAGAGATCGTAGACAGGGAGCGATCACAGACAGGGAGCGATCGCAGTCAGAGAGCGATCGCAGTCAGAGAGCGATCGCAGACAGAGAGCGATCGCAGACAAGAGCGATCGCAGACAGAGAGCGATCGCAGACAAGAGCGATCACAGACAGAGAGCGATCACAGACAGGGAGCGATCACAGACAGAGAGAGATCGTAGATAGAGAGCGATCACAGACAGAGAGCGATCACAGACAGAGAGCGATCACAGACAGAGAGCGATCACAGACAGAGCGATCACAGACAGGGAGCGATCACAGACAGGGAGAGATCGTAGACAGAGAGCGATCACAGACAGAGAGCGATCACAGACAGAGAGCGATCACAGACAGGGAGCGATCACAGACAGGGAGCGATCGTAGACAGGGAGCGATCGTAGACAGGGAGCGATCGTAGACAGAGAGCGATCACAGACAGAGAGCGATCACAGACAGAGAGCGATCACAGACAGGGAGCGATCACAGACAGGGAGCGATCACAGACAGGGAGCGATCACAGACAGGGAGCGATCGTAGACAGAGAGCGATCACAGTCAGAGAGCGATCACAGACAAAGAGCGATCACAGACAGAGAGCGATCACAGTCCGGGAGCGATCACAGTCCGGGAGCGATCACAGACAGAGAGCGATCACAGTCCGGGAGCGATCACAGTCAGGGAGCGATCACAGTCAGGGAGCAATCACAGACAGAGAGAGATCGTAGGCAGACAGCGATCACAGACAGAGAGAGATCGTAGACAGAGAGCGATCACAGACAGGGAGCGATCACAGAAAGGGAGCGATCGTAGACAGGGAGCGATCGTAGACAGGGAGCGATCGTAGACAGGGAGCGATCGCAGACAGGGAGCGATCGCAGACAGGGAGCGATCGCAGACAGGGAGCGATCGCAGACAGGGAGCGATCGCAGACAGGGAGCGATCGCAGACAGGGAGCGATCGCAGACAGAGAGCGATCGCAGACAGAGCGATCGCAGACAGGGAGCGATCGCAGACAGGGAGCGATCGCAGACAGAGAGCGATCGCAGACAGAGAGCGATCGCAGACAGAGAGCGATCGCAGACAGGGAGCGATCGCAGACAGAGAGCGATCACAGTCAGGGAGCGATCACAGACAGAGAGAGATCGTAGACAGACAGCGATCACAGACAGAGAGCGATCACAGACAGAGAGCGTTCACAGACATAGATCGATCGTAGACGGAGAGCGATCGCAGACGGAGAGCGATCGCAGACAGAGAGAGATCGCAGACAGAGAGAGATCGCAGACAGAGAGAGATCGCAGACAGAGAGAGATCGCAGACAGAGAGCGATCGCAGACAGAGAGCGATCGCAGACAGAGAGCGATCGCAGACAGGGAGCGATCGCAGACAGGGAGGGATCGCAGACAGGGAGGGATCGCAGACAGAGAGCGATCGCAGACAGAGAGCGATCGCAGACAGAGAGCTATCGCAGACAGTAAGCGATCGCAGACAGAGAGCTATCGCAGACAGTAAGCGATCGTAGACAGGGAGCGATCACAGTCAGGGAGCGATCACAGTCAAGGAGCGATCACAGACAGGGAGCGATCACAGACAGAGAGCGATCGCAGACAGAGAGCGATCGCAGACAGAGAGCGATCGCAGACAGAGAGCGATCGCAGACAGAGAGCGATCGTAGACAGAGAGAGATCACAGACAGGGAGCGATCACAGACAGGGAGCGATCACAGACAGAGAGCTATCGCAGACAGAGAGCGATCGCAGACAGGGAGCGATCGCAGTCAGAGAGCGATCGCAGTCAGAGAGCGATCGCAGACAGGGAGCGATCAAAGACAGAGAGAGATCGTAGACAGAGAGCGATCACAGTCAGAGAGCGATCACAGACAGACAGCGATCACAGTCAAGGAGCGATCGCAGACAGAGAGCGATCACAGACAGAGAGCGATCAAAGACAGAGAGCGATCGCAGACAGAGAACGATCGCAGACAGAGAACGATCGCAGACAGAGAGCGATCGCAGACAGAGAGCGATCGCAGACAGAGAGCGATCGCAGACAGAGAGCGATCGCAGACAGAGAACGATCGCAGACAGAGAGCGATCGCAGACAGAGAGCGATCGCAGACAGAGAGCGATCGCAGACAGAGAGCGATCGCAGACAGAGAGCGATCGCAGACAGAGAGCGATCACAGACAGAGAGAGATCGTAGACAGAGAGCGATCACAGAAAGGGAGCGATCGTAGACAGGGAGCGATCGTAGACAGGGAGCGATCGTAGACAGGCAGCGATCGTAGACAGGGAGCGATCGTAGACAGGGAGCGATCGTAGACAGGGAGCGATCGTAGACAGGCAGCGATCGTAGACAGGGAGCGATCGTAGACAGGGAGCGATCGTAGACAGGGAGCGATCGTAGACAGGGAGCGATCGCAGACAGGGAGCGATCGTAGACAGGGAGCGATCGCAGACAGGGAGCGATCGCAGACAGAGAGCGATCGCAGACAGAGAGCGATCGCAGACAGGGAGCAATCGCAGACAGGGAGCGATCGCAGACAGGGAGCGATCGCAGTCAGGGAGCGATCGCAGACAGAGAGCGATCGCAGTCAGGGAGCGATCACAGACAGAGAGAGATCGTAGACAGACAGCGATCACAGACAGAGAGCGATCACAGACAGAGAGCGATCGTAGACGGAGAGCGATCACAGACAGGGAGCGATCACAGACAGAGAGAGATCGTAGACAGACAGCGATCACAGACAGAGAGCGATCACAGACAGAGAGCGATCGTAGACGGAGAGCGATCACAGACAGAGAGCGATCACAGACAGAGAGCGATCACAGACAGAGAGCGATCACAGACAGAGAGAGATCGCAGACAGAGAGAGATCGTAGACAGAGAGAGATCGTAGACAGAGAGATCGTAGCCAGAGAGCGATCGCAGACAGAGAGCGATCGCATACAGAGAGCGATCGCAGACAGGGAGCGATCGCAGACAGGGAGCGATCGCAGACAGGGAGGGATCGCAGACAGAGAGCGATCGCAGACAGAGAGCGATCGCAGACAGAGAGCGATCGCAGACAGAGAGCGATCGCAGACAGAGAGCGATCGCAGACAGAGAGCGATCGCAGACAGTAAGCGATCGCAGACAGAGAGCGATCGTAGACAGAGAGCGATCACAGACAGAGAGCGATCGCAGACAGAGAGCGATCGTAGACGGAGAGCGATCACAGACAGAGAGCGATCACAGACAGAGAGCGATCACAGACAGAGAGAGATCGCAGACAGAGAGAGATCGTAGACAGAGAGAGATCGTAGACAGAGAGATCGTAGCCAGAGAGCGATCGCAGACAGAGAGCGATCGCATACAGAGAGCGATCGCAGACAGGGAGCGATCGCAGACAGGGAGCGATCGCAGACAGGGAGGGATCGCAGACAGAGAGCGATCGCAGACAGAGAGCGATCGCATACAGAGAGCGATCGCAGACAGGGAGCGATCGCAGACAGGGAGCGATCGCAGACAGGGAGGGATCGCAGACAGAGAGCGATCGCAGACAGAGAGCGATCGCAGACAGAGAGCGATCGCAGACAGGGAGCGATCACAGACAGAGAGAGATCGTAGACAGAGAGCGATCACAGTCAGAGAGCGATCACAGACAGAGAGCGATCACAGTCAGGGAGCGATCACAGTCAGGGAGCGATCACAGTCAGGGAGCGATCACAGACAGAGAGCGATCACAGACAGAGAGCGATCACAGACAGGGAGCGATCGTAGACAGAGAGCGATCACAGTCAGAGAGCGATCACAGACAAATAGCGATCACAGACAGGGAGCGATCACAGTCAGGGAGCGATCACAGTCAGGGAGCGATCACAGACAGAGAGAGATCGTAGGCAGACAGCGATCACAGACAGAGAGAGATCGTAGACAGAGAGAGATCGTAGACAGAGAGCGATCACAGACAGGGAGCGATCGTAGACAGGGAGCTTTCGTAGACAGGGAGCTATCGTAGACAGGGAGCGATCGTAGACAGGGAGCGATCGTAGACAGGGAGCGATCGTAGACAGGGAGCGATCGCAGACAGAGAGCGATGGCAGACAGAGAGCGATCGCAGACAGAGAGCGATCGCAGACAGGGAGCGATCGCAGACAGGGAGCGATCGCAGACAGGGAGCGATCGCAGACAGGGAGCGATCGCAGACAGGGAGCGATCGCAGACAGGGAGCGATCGCAGACAGGGAGCGATCGCAGACAGGGAGCGATCGCAGACAGGGAGCGATCGCAGACAGGGAGCGATCACAGACAGAGAGCGATCGTAGACAGGGAGCGATCGCAGTCAGAGAGCGATCGCAGTCAGAGAGCGATCGCAGACAGAGAGCGATCGCAGACAGAGAGCGATCGCAGACAAGAGCGATCACAGACAGAGAGCGATCACAGACAGGGAGAGATCGTAGACAGACAGCGATCACAGACAGAGAGCGATCACAGACAGAGAGCGATCACAGACAGGGAGCGATCACAGACAGAGAGAGATCGTAGACAGAGAGCGATCACAGACAGAGAGCGATCACAGACAGAGAGCGATCACAGACAGAGAGCGATCACAGACAGGGAGCGATCGTAGACAGAGAGCGATCACAGTCAGAGAGCGATCACAGACAAAGAGCGATCACAGACAGAGAGCGATCACAGTCAGGGAGCGATCACAGTCAGGGAGCGATCACAGTCAGGGAGCGATCACAGTCAGGGAGCGATCACAGACAGAGAGAGATCGTAGGCAGACAGCGATCGCAGACAGAGAGCGATCGCAGACAGAGATCGATCACAGACAGGGAGCGATCACAGAAAGGGAGCGATCGTAGAAAGGGAGCGATCGTAGACAGGGAGCTTTCGTAGACAGGGAGCGATCGTAGACAGGGAGCGATCGTAGACAGGGAGCGATCGCAGACAGGGAGCGATCGCAGACAGAGAGCGATCGCAGACAGAGAGCGATCGCAGACAGGGAGCGATCGCAGACAGGGAGCGATCGCAGACAGGGAGCGATCGCAGACAGGGAGCGATCGCAGATAGGGAGCGATCGCAGACAGGGAGCGATCGCAGTCAGAGAGCGATCGCAGACAGGGAGCGATCGCAGACAGAGAGCGATCACAGTCAGGGAGCGATCGTAGACAGACAGCGATCACAGACAGAGAGCGATCACAGTCAGGGAGCGATCACAGACAGGGAGCGATCACAGACAGAGAGCGATCACAGACAGGGAGCGATCGCAGACAGAGAGCGATCACAGTCAGGGAGCGATCACAGACAGAGAGAGATCGTAGACAGACAGCGATCACAGACAGAGAGCGATCACAGACAGAGAGCGTTCACAGACATAGATCGATCGTAGACGGAGAGCGATCGCAGACGGAGAGCGATCGCAGACAGAGAGCGATCGCAGACAGAGAGAGATCGCAGACAGAGAGAGATCGCAGACAGAGAGAGATCGCAGACAGAGAGCGATCGCAGACAGAGAGCGATCGCAGACAGGGAGCGATCGCAGACAGGGAGGGATCGCAGACAGGGAGGGATCGCAGACAGGGAGGGATCGCAGACAGAGAGCGATCGCAGACAGAGAGCAATCGCAGACAGAGAGCTATCGCAGACAGTAAGCGATCGTAGACAGGGAGCGATCACAGTCAGGGAGCGATCACAGTCAAGGAGCGATCACAGACAGGGAGCGATCGCAGACAGGGAGCGATCGCAGACAGGGAGCGATCGCAGACAGGGAGCGATCGCAGACAGGGAGCGATCGCAGACAGGGAGGGATCGCAGACAGGGAGCGATCACAGACAGGGAGGGATCACAGACAGGGAGGGATCACAGACAGGGAGCGATCACAGACAGGGAGCGATCACAGACAGGGAGCGATCACAGACAAGGAGCGATCACAGTCAGGGAGAGATCGTAGACAGAGAGAGATCGTAGGCAGACAGCGATCACAGACAGAGAGAGATCGTAGACAGAGAGCGATCGCAGACAGAGAGCGATCGCAGACAGGGAGCGATCGCAGACAGGGAGCGATCGGAGACAGGGAGCGATCGGAGACAGGGAGCGATCGCAGACAGGGAGCGATCGCAGACAGAGAGCGATCGCAGACAGGGAGCGATCGCAGACAGGGAGCGATCACAGACAGAGAGAGATCGTAGACAGGGAGCGATAACAGACAGGGAGCGATAACAGACAGGGAGCGATCGCAGTCAGAGAGCGATCGCAGACAGAGAGCGATCGCAGACAGAGAGAGATCGTAGACAGAGAGAGATCGTAGGCAGACAGCGATCACAGAAAGAGAGAGATCGTAGACAGAGAGCGATCGTAGACAGAGAGCGATCGTAGACAGAGAGCGATCGTAGACAGAGAGCGATCACAGACAGGGAGCGATCGTAGACAGGGAGCGATCACAGACAGGGAGCTTTCGTAGACAGGGAGCTATCGTAGACAGGGAGCGATCGTAGACAGGGAGCGATCGCAGACAGAGAGCGATCGCAGACAGGGAGCGATCGCAGACAGGGAGCGATCGCAGACAGGGAGCGATCGCAGACAGGGAGCGATCGCAGACAGGGAGCGATCGCAGACAGGGAGCGATCGCTGACAGAGAGCGATCGCAGACAGGGAGCGATCGCAGACAGGGAGCGATCACAGACAGAGAGAGATCGTAGACAGGGAGCGATCACAGACAGGGAGCGATCGCAGTCAGAGAGCGATCGCAGTCAGAGAGCGATCGCAGACAGAGAGCGATCGCAGACAAGAGCGATCGCAGACAGAGAGCGATCGCAGACAAGAGCGATCACAGACAGAGAGCGATCACAGACAGGGAGCGATCACAGACAGAGAGAGATCGTAGACAGAGAGCGATCACAGACAGAGAGCGATCACAGACAGAGAGCGATCACAGACAGAGAGCGATCACAGACAGAGCGATCACAGACAGGGAGCGATCACAGACAGGGAGAGATCGTAGACAGACAGCGATCACAGACAGAGAGCGATCACAGACAGAGAGCGATCACAGACAGAGAGCGATCACAGACAGGGAGCGATCACAGACAGGGAGCGATCGTAGACAGGGAGCGATCACAGACAGAGAGCGATCACAGACAGAGAGCGATCACAGACAGAGAGCGATCACAGACAGAGAGCGATCACAGACAGGGAGCGATCACAGACAGGGAGCGATCACAGACAGGGAGCGATCGTAGACAGAGAGCGATCACAGTCAGAGAGCGATCACAGACAAAGAGCGATCACAGACAGAGAGCGATCACAGTCCGGGAGCGATCACAGTCCGGGAGCGATCACAGACAGAGAGCGATCACAGTCCGGGAGCGATCACAGTCAGGGAGCGATCACAGTCAGGGAGCGATCACAGACAGAGAGAGATCGTAGGCAGACAGCGATCACAGACAGAGAGAGATCGTAGACAGAGAGCGATCACAGACAGGGAGCGATCACAGAAAGGGAGCGATCGTAGACAGGGAGCGATCGTAGACAGGGAGCGATCGTAGACAGGGAGCGATCGCAGACAGGGAGCGATCGCAGACAGGGAGCGATCGCAGACAGGGAGCGATCGCAGACAGGGAGCGATCGCAGACAGGGAGCGATCGCAGACAGGGAGCGATCGCAGACAGAGAGCGATCGCAGACAGAGCGATCGCAGACAGGGAGCGATCGCAGACAGGGAGCGATCGCAGACAGAGAGCGATCGCAGACAGAGAGCGATCGCAGACAGAGAGCGATCGCAGACAGGGAGCGATCGCAGACAGAGAGCGATCACAGTCAGGGAGCGATCACAGACAGAGAGAGATCGTAGACAGACAGCGATCACAGACAGAGAGCGATCACAGACAGAGAGCGTTCACAGACATAGATCGATCGTAGACGGAGAGCGATCGCAGACGGAGAGCGATCGCAGACAGAGAGAGATCGCAGACAGAGAGAGATCGCAGACAGAGAGAGATCGCAGACAGAGAGCGATCGCAGACAGAGAGCGATCGCAGACAGGGAGCGATCGCAGACAGGGAGGGATCGCAGACAGGGAGGGATCGCAGACAGAGAGCGATCGCAGACAGAGAGCGATCGCAGACAGAGAGCTATCGCAGACAGTAAGCGATCGTAGACAGGGAGCGATCACAGTCAGGGAGCGATCACAGTCAAGGAGCGATCACAGACAGGGAGCGATCACAGACAGAGAGCGATCGCAGACAGAGAGCGATCGCAGACAGAGAGCGATCGCAGACAGAGAGCGATCGTAGACAGAGAGAGATCACAGACAGGGAGCGATCACAGACAGGGAGCGATCACAGACAGAGAGCTATCGCAGACAGAGAGCGATCGCAGACAGGGAGCGATCGCAGTCAGAGAGCGATCGCAGTCAGAGAGCGATCGCAGACAGGGAGCGATCAAAGACAGAGAGAGATCGTAGACAGAGAGCGATCACAGTCAGAGAGCGATCACAGACAGACAGCGATCACAGTCAAGGAGCGATCGCAGACAGAGAGCGATCACAGACAGAGAGCGATCAAAGACAGAGAGCGATCGCAGACAGAGAGCGATCGCAGACAGAGAGCGATCGCAGACAGAGAGCGATCGCAGACAGAGAGCGATCGCAGACAGAGAACGATCGCAGACAGAGAGCGATCGCAGACAGAGAGCGATCGCAGACAGAGAGCGATCGCAGACAGAGAGCGATCGCAGACAGAGAGCGATCGCAGACAGAGAGCGATCGCAGACAGAGAGCGATCGCAGACAGAGAGCGATCACAGACAGAGAGAGATCGTAGACAGAGAGCGATCACAGAAAGGGAGCGATCGTAGACAGGGAGCGATCGTAGACAGGGAGCGATCGTAGACAGGGAGCGATCGTAGACAGGCAGCGATCGTAGACAGGGAGCGATCGTAGACAGGGAGCGATCGTAGACAGGGAGCGATCGTAGACAGGGAGCGATCGTAGACAGGGAGCGATCGCAGACAGGGAGCGATCGCAGACAGAGAGCGATCGCAGACAGAGAGCGATCGCAGACAGGGAGCGATCGCAGACAGGGAGCGATCGCAGACAGGGAGCGATCGCAGTCAGGGAGCGATCGCAGACAGAGAGAGATCGTAGACAGACAGCGATCACAGACAGAGAGCGATCGTAGACAGACAGCGATCACAGACAGAGAGCGATCACAGACAGAGAGCGATCGTAGACGGAGAGCGATCACAGACAGGGAGCGATCGTAGACAGACAGCGATCACAGACAGAGAGCGATCACAGACAGAGAGCGATCGTAGACGGAGAGCGATCACAGACAGGGAGCGATCACAGACAGAGAGAGATCGTAGACAGACAGCGATCACAGACAGAGAGCGATCACAGACAGAGAGCGATCGTAGACGGAGAGCGATCACAGACAGAGAGCGATCACAGACAGAGAGCGATCGTAGACGGAGAGCGATCACAGACAGAGAGCGATCACAGACAGAGAGCGATCACAGACAGAGAGAGATCGCAGACAGAGAGAGATCGCAGACAGAGAGAGATCGTAGACAGAGAGAGATCGTAGACAGAGAGATCGTAGCCAGAGAGCGATCGCAGACAGAGAGCGATCGCATACAGAGAGCGATCGCAGACAGGGAGCGATCGCAGACAGGGAGCGATCGCAGACAGGGAGGGATCGCAGACAGAGAGCGATCGCAGACAGAGAGCGATCGCAGACAGAGAGCGATCGCAGACAGAGAGCGATCGCAGACAGAGAGCGATCGCAGACAGAGAGCGATCGCAGACAGAGAGCGATCGCAGACAGAGAGCGATCGCAGACAGTAAGCGATCGCAGACAGAGAGCGATCGTAGACAGAGAGCGATCGTAGACAGAGAGCGATCACAGACAGAGAGCGATCGCAGACAGAGAGCGATCGTAGACGGAGAGCGATCACAGACAGAGAGAGATCGCAGACAGAGAGAGATCGTAGACAGAGAGAGATCGTAGACAGAGAGATCGTAGCCAGAGAGCGATCGCAGACAGAGAGCGATCGCATACAGAGAGCGATCGCAGACAGGGAGCGATCGCAGACAGGGAGCGATCGCAGACAGGGAGGGATCGCAGACAGAGAGCGATCGCATACAGAGAGCGATCGCAGACAGGGAGCGATCGCAGACAGGGAGCGATCGCAGACAGGGAGGGATCGCAGACAGAGAGCGATCGCAGACAGAGAGCGATCGCAGACAGAGAGCGATCGCAGACAGGGAGCGATCACAGACAGAGAGAGATCGTAGACAGAGAGCGATCACAGTCAGAGAGCGATCACAGACAGAGAGCGATCACAGTCAGGGAGCGATCACAGTCAGGGAGCGATCACAGACAGAGAGCGATCACAGACAGAGAGCGATCACAGACAGGGAGCGATCGTAGACAGAGAGCGATCACAGTCAGAGAGCGATCACAGACAAAGAGCGATCACAGACAAATAGCGATCACAGACAGGGAGCGATCACAGTCAGGGAGCGATCACAGTCAGGGAGCGATCACAGACAGGGAGCGATCGTAGGCAGACAGCGATCACAGACAGAGAGAGATCGTAGACAGAGAGCGATCACAGACAGGGAGCGATCGCAGACAGGGAGCTTTCGTAGACAGGGAGCTATCGTAGACAGGGAGCGATCGTAGACAGGGAGCGATCGTAGACAGGGAGCGATCGTAGACAGGGAGCGATCGCAGACAGAGAGCGATCGCAGACAGAGAGCGATGGCAGACAGAGAGCGATGGCAGACAGGGAGCGATCGCAGACAGGGAGCGATCGCAGACAGGGAGCGATCGCAGACAGGGAGCGATCGCAGACAGGGAGCGATCGCAGACAGGGAGCGATCGCAGACAGGGAGCGATCGCAGACAGGGAGCGATCGCAGACAGAGAGCGATCGTAGACAGGGAGCGATCGCAGTCAGAGAGCGATCGCAGTCAGAGAGCGATCGCAGTCAGAGAGCGATCGCAGACAGAGAGCGATCGCAGACAGAGAGCGATCGCAGACAAGAGCGATCACAGACAGAGAGCAATCACAGACAGGGAGAGATCGTAGACAGACAGCGATCACAGACAGAGAGCGATCACAGACAGAGAGCGATCACAGACAGAGAGCGATCACAGACAGGGAGCGATCACAGACAGAGAGAGATCGTAGACAGAGAGCGATCACAGACAGAGAGCGATCACAGACAGAGAGCGATCACAGACAGAGAGCGATCACAGACAGAGAGCGATCACAGACAGGGAGCGATCGTAGACAGAGAGCGATCACAGTCAGAGAGCGATCACAGACAAAGAGCGATCACAGACAGAGAGCGATCACAGACAAAGAGCGATCACAGTCAGGGAGCGATCACAGTCAGGGAGCGATCACAGTCAGGGAGCGATCACAGTCAGGGAGCGATCACAGACAGAGAGAGATCGTAGGCAGACAGCGATCGCAGACAGAGAGCGATCGCAGACAGAGATCGATCACAGACAGGGAGCGATCACAGAAAGGGAGCGATCACAGAAAGGGAGCGATCGTAGACAGGGAGCTTTCGTAGACAGGGAGCTATCGTAGACAGGGAGCGATCGTAGACAGGGAGCGATCGTAGACAGGGAGCGATCGCAGACAGGGAGCGATCGCAGACAGAGAGCGATCGCAGACAGAGAGCGATCGCAGACAGGGAGCGATCGCAGACAGGGAGCGATCGCAGACAGGGAGCGATCGCAGACAGGGAGCGATCGCAGACAGGGAGCGATCGCAGACAGGGAGCGATCGCAGTCAGAGAGCGATCGCAGACAGGGAGCGATCGCAGACAGAGAGCGATCACAGTCAGGGAGCGATCGTAGACAGACAGCGATCACAGACAGAGAGCGATCACAGTCAGGGAGCGATCACAGACAGGGAGCGATCACAGACAGAGAGCGATCACAGACAGGGAGCGATCACAGACAGGGTGCGATCGCAGACAGGGAGCGATCGCAGACAGGGAGCGATCGCAGACAGGGAGCGATCGCAGACAGAGAGCGATCACAGTCAGAGAGCGATCACAGACAAAGAGCGATCACAGACAGAGAGCGATCACAGTCCGGGAGCGATCACAGTCAGGGAGCGATCACAGACAGAGAGAGATCGTAGGCAGACAGCGATCGCAGACAGAGATCGATCGCAGACAGAGAGCGATCGCAGACAGAGAGCGATCGCAGACAGGGAGCGATCGCAGACAGGGAGCGATCACAGACAGGGAGGGATCGCAGACAGAGAGCGATCGCAGACAGAGAGAGATCGTAGACAGAGAGAGATCGTAGACAGAGAGATCGTAGCCAGAGAGCGATCGCAGACAGAGAGCGATCGCATACAGAGAGCGATCGCAGACAGGGAGCGATCGCAGACAGGGAGCGATCGCAGACAGGGAGGGATCGCAGACAGAGAGCGATCGCAGACAGAGAGCGATCGCATACAGAGAGCGATCGCAGACAGGGAGCGATCGCAGACAGGGAGCGATCGCAGACAGGGAGGGATCGCAGACAGAGAGCGATCGCAGACAGAGAGCGATCGCAGACAGAGAGCGATCGCAGACAGGGAGCGATCACAGACAGAGAGAGATCGTAGACAGAGAGCGATCACAGTCAGAGAGCGATCACAGACAGAGAGCGATCACAGTCAGGGAGCGATCACAGTCAGGGAGCGATCACAGACAGAGAGCGATCACAGACAGAGAGCGATCACAGACAGGGAGCGATCGTAGACAGAGAGCGATCACAGTCAGAGAGCGATCACAGACAAATAGCGATCACAGACAGGGAGCGATCACAGTCAGGGAGCGATCACAGTCAGGGAGCGATCACAGACAGAGAGAGATCGTAGGCAGACAGCGATCACAGACAGAGAGAGATCGTAGACAGAGAGAGATCGTAGACAGAGAGCGATCACAGACAGGGAGCGATCGTAGACAGGGAGCTTTCGTAGACAGGGAGCTATCGTAGACAGGGAGCGATCGTAGACAGGGAGCGATCGTAGACAGGGAGCGATCGCAGACAGAGAGCGATCGCAGACAGAGAGCGATGGCAGACAGAGAGCGATCGCAGACAGAGAGCGATCGCAGACAGAGAGCGATCGCAGACAGGGAGCGATCGCAGACAGGGAGCGATCGCAGACAGGGAGCGATCGCAGACAGGGAGCGATCGCAGACAGGGAGCGATCGCAGACAGGGAGCGATCGCAGACAGGGAGCGATCGCAGACAGAGAGCGATCGTAGACAGGGAGCGATCGCAGTCAGAGAGCGATCGCAGTCAGAGAGCGATCGCAGTCAGAGAGCGATCGCAGACAGAGAGCGATCGCAGACAGAGAGCGATCGCAGACAGAGAGCGATCGCAGACAGGGAGCGATCACAGACAGAGAGAGATCGTAGACAGAGAGCGATCACAGTCAGAGAGCGATCACAGACAGAGAGCGATCACAGACAGAGAGCGATCACAGACAGGGAGCGATCACAGACAGAGAGAGATCGTAGACAGAGAGCGATCACAGACAGAGAGCGATCACAGACAGAGAGCGATCACAGACAGAGAGCGATCACAGACAGGGAGCGATCGTAGACAGAGAGCGATCACAGTCAGAGAGCGATCACAGACAAAGAGCGATCACAGACAGAGAGCGATCACAGACAGAGAGCGATCACAGACAAAGAGCGATCACAGTCAGGGAGCGATCACAGTCAGGGAGCGATCACAGTCAGGGAGCGATCACAGTCAGGGAGCGATCACAGACAGAGAGAGATCGTAGGCAGACAGCGATCGCAGACAGAGAGCGATCGCAGACAGAGATCGATCACAGACAGGGAGCGATCACAGAAAGGGAGCGATCGTAGAAAGGGAGCGATCGTAGACAGGGAGCTTTCGTAGACAGGGAGCTATCGTAGACAGGGAGCGATCGTAGACAGGGAGCGATCGTAGACAGGGAGCGATCGCAGACAGGGAGCGATCGCAGACAGAGAGCGATCGCAGACAGAGAGCGATCGCAGACAGGGAGCGATCGCAGACAGGGAGCGATCGCAGACAGGGAGCGATCGCAGACAGGGAGCGATCGCAGACAGGGAGCGATCGCAGACAGGGAGCGATCGCAGACAGGGAGCGATCGCAGTCAGAGAGCGATCGCAGACAGGGAGCGATCGCAGACAGAGAGCGATCACAGTCAGGGAGCGATCGTAGACAGACAGCGATCACAGACAGAGAGCGATCACAGACAGAGAGCGATCACAGACAGAGAGCGTTCACAGACATAGAGCGATCGTAGACGGAGAGCGATCGCAGACAGAGAGCGATCGCAGACAGAGAGCGATCGCAGACAGAGAGCGATCGCAGACAGAGAGCGATCGCAGACAGGGAGCGATCGCAGACAGGGAGCGATCGCAGACAGAGAGCGATCGCAGACAGAGAGCGATCGCAGACAGAGAGCGATCGCAGACAGAGAGCGATCACAGACAGGGAGCGATCACAGACAGGGAGCGATCACAGACAGAAAGCGATCGCAGACAGAGAGCGATCGCAGACAGAGAGCGATCGCAGACAGAGAGCGATCGCAGACAGGGAGCGATCACAGTCAGAGAGCGATCACAGACAGAGAGCGATCACAGTCAGAGAGCGATCACAGTCAGGGAGCGATCACAGTCAGGGAGCGATCACAGACAGGGAGCGATCACAGACAGAGAGCGATCACAGACAGGGAGCGATCACAGACAGGGAGCGATCGCAGACAGGGAGCGATCGCAGACAGGGAGCGATCGCAGACAGGGAGCGATCGCAGACAGAGAGCGATCACAGTCAGAGAGCGATCACAGACAAAGAGCGATCACAGACAGAGAGCGATCACAGTCCGGGAGCGATCACAGTCAGGGAGCGATCACAGACAGAGAGAGATCGTAGGCAGACAGCGATCGCAGACAGAGATCGATCGCAGACAGAGAGCGATCGCAGACAGAGAGCGATCGCAGACAGGGAGCGATCGCAGACAGGGAGCGATCACAGACAGGGAGCGATCACAGACAGAGAGCGATCACAGACAGAGAGCGATCACAGACAGAGAGCGATCACAGACTGAGAGAGATCGTAGACAGAGAGAGATCGTAGACAGAGAGCGATCGCAGACAGAGAGAGATCGCAGACCGAGAGAGATCGCAGACCGAGAGAGATCGCAGACCGAGAGAGATCGCAGACAGAGAGCGATCGCAGACAGAGAGCGATCGCAGACAGGGAGCGATCGCGCACAGGGAGCGATCGCAGACAGGGAGCGATCGCAGACAGGGAGCGATCGCAGACAGGGAGCGATCGCAGACAGGGAGCGATCGCAGACAGGGAGCGATCGCAGACAGGGAGCGATCGCAGACAGGGAGCGATCGCAGACAGGGAGCGATCACAGAAAGGGAGCGATCGTAGAAAGGGAGCGATCGTAGACAGGGAGCTTTCGTAGACAGGGAGCTTTCGTAGACAGGGAGCTATCGTAGACAGGGAGCGATCGTAGACAGGGAGCGATCGTAGACAGGGAGCGATCGCAGACAGGGAGCGATCGCAGACAGAGAGCGATCGCAGACAGGGAGCGATCGCAGACAGGGAGCGATCGCAGACAGGGAGCGATCGCAGACAGGGAGCGATCGCAGACAGGGAGCGATCGCAGACAGGGAGCGATCGCAGTCAGAGAGCGATCGCAGACAGGGAGCGATCGCAGACAGAGAGCGATCACAGTCAGGGAGCGATCGTAGACAGACAGCGATCACAGACAGAGAGCGATCACAGACAGAGAGCGATCACAGACAGAGAGCGATCACAGACAGAGAGCGTTCACAGACATAGAGCGATCGTAGACGGAGAGCGATCGCAGACAGAGAGCGATCGCAGACAGAGAGCGATCGCAGACAGAGAGCGATCGCAGACAGAGAGCGATCGCAGACAGAGAGCGATCGCAGACAGGGAGCGATCGCAGACAGAGAGCGATCGCAGACAGAGAGCGATCGCAGACAGAGAGCGATCGCAGACAGAGAGCGATCACAGACAGGGAGCGATCACAGACAGGGAGCGATCGCAGACAGAAAGCGATCGCAGACAGAGAGCGATCGCAGACAGAGAGCGATCGCAGACAGAGAGCGATCGCAGACAGAGAGCGATCGCAGACAGGGAGCGATCACAGTCAGAGAGCGATCACAGACAGAGAGCGATCACAGTCAGAGAGCGATCACAGTCAGGGAGCGATCACAGACAGGGAGCGATCACAGACAGAGAGCGATCACAGACAGGGAGCGATCACAGACAGAGAGCGATCACAGACAGGGAGCGATCGCAGACAGGGAGCGATCGCAGACAGGGAGCGATCGCAGACAGGGAGCGATCGCAGACAGGGAGCGATCGCAGACAGGGAGCGATCGCAGACAGAGAGCGATCACAGTCAGAGAGTGATCACAGACAAAGAGCGATCACAGACAGAGAGCGATCACAGTTCGGGAGCGATCACAGTCAGGGAGCGATCACAGACAGAGAGAGATCGTAGGCAGACAGCGATCGCAGACAGAGATCGATCGCAGACAGAGAGCGATCGCAGACAGAGAGCGATCGCAGACAGGGAGCGATCGCAGACAGGGAGCGATCACAGACAGGGAGCGATCACAGACAGAGAGCGATCACAGACAGAGAGCGATCACAGACTGAGAGAGATCGTAGACAGAGAGAGATCGTAGACAGAGAGCGATCGCAGACAGAGAGAGATCGCAGACCGAGAGAGATCGCAGACCGAGAGAGATCGCAGACAGAGAGCGATCGCAGACAGAGAGCGATCGCAGACAGGGAGCGATCGCGCACAGGGAGCGATCGCAGACAGGGAGCGATCGCAGACAGAGAGCGATCGCAGACAGGGAGCGATCGCAGACAGGGAGCGATCGCAGACAGGGAGCGATCGCAGACAGGGAGCGATCGCAGACAGGGAGCGATCGCAGACAGGGAGCGATCGCAGACAGGGAGCGATCACAGACAGGGAGGGATCACAGACAAGGAGCGATCACAGACAAGGAGCGATCACAGACAGGGAGCGATCACAGTCAGGGAGAGATCGTAGACAGATAGAGATCGTAGGCAGACAGCGATCACAGACAGAGAGAGATCGTAGACAGAGAGCGATCACAGACAGGGAGCGATCGTAGACAGGGAGCGATCACAGACAGGGAGCTTTCGTAGACAGGGAGCGATCGTAGACAGGGAGCGATCGCAGACAGAGAGCGATCGCAGACAGAGAGCGATCGCAGACAGAGAGCGATCGCAGACAGGGAGCGATCGCAGACAGGGAGCGATCGCAGACAGGGAGCGATCACAGACAGGGAGCGATCGCAGACAGGGAGCGATCGCAGACAGGGAGCGATCGCAGACAGAGAGCGATCGCAGACAGGGAGCGATCGCAGACAGGGAGCGATCGCAGACAGGGAGCGATCGCAGACAGGGAGCGATCGCAGACAGAGAGAGATCGTAGACAGGGAGCGATAACAGACAGGGAGCGATCGCAGACAGGGAGCGATCGCAGTCAGAGAGCGATCGCAGTCAGAGAGCGATCGCAGACAGAGAGCGATCACAGACAGGGAGCGATCACAGACAGAGAGCGATCACAGACAGGGAGCGATCACAGACAGAGAGAGATCGTAGACAGACAGCGATCACAGAGAGCGATCACAGACAGGGAGCGATCACAGACAGGGAGCGATCGTAGACAGAGAGCGATCACAGACAGAGAGCGATCACAGTCAGAGAGCGATCACAGACAGGGAGCGATCACAGACAGGGAGCGATCACAGACAGGGAGCGATCGTAGACAGAGAGCGATCACAGTCAGAGAGCGATCACAGACAGAGAGCGATCACAGACAAAGAGCGATCACAGTCAGAGAGCGATCACAGACAAAGAGCGATCACAGTCCGGGAGCGATCACAGTCCGGGAGCGATCGTAGACAGACAGCGATCACAGACAGAGAGCGATCACAGACAGAGAGCGATCACAGACAGAGAGCGATCACAGACAGGGAGCGATCACAGACAGAGAGAGATCGTAGACAGAGAGCGATCACAGACAGAGAGCGATCACAGACAGAGAGCGATCACAGACAGAGAGCGATCACAGACAGGGAGCGATCGTAGACAGAGAGCGATCACAGTCAGAGAGCGATCACAGACAAAGAGCGATCACAGACAGAGAGCGATCACAGACAAAGAGCGATCACAGTCAGGGAGCGATCACAGTCAGGGAGCGATCACAGTCAGGGAGCGATCACAGTCAGGGAGCGATCACAGACAGAGAGAGATCGTAGGCAGACAGCGATCGCAGACAGAGAGCGATCGCAGACAGAGATCGATCACAGACAGGGAGCGATCACAGAAAGGGAGCGATCGTAGACAGGGAGCTTTCGTAGACAGGGAGCTATCGTAGACAGGGAGCGATCGTAGACAGGGAGCGATCGTAGACAGGGAGCGATCGCAGACAGGGAGCGATCGCAGACAGAGAGCGATCGCAGACAGAGAGCGATCGCAGACAGGGAGCGATCGCAGACAGGGAGCGATCGCAGACAGGGAGCGATCGCAGACAGGGAGCGATCGCAGACAGGGAGCGATCGCAGTCAGAGAGCGATCGCAGACAGGGAGCGATCGCAGACAGAGAGCGATCACAGTCAGGGAGCGATCGTAGACAGACAGCGATCACAGACAGAGAGCGATCACAGTCAGGGAGCGATCACAGACAGGGAGCGATCACAGACAGAGAGCGATCACAGACAGGGAGCGATCACAGACAGGGTGCGATCGCAGACAGGGAGCGATCGCAGACAGGGAGCGATCGCAGACAGGGAGCGATCGCAGACAGAGAGCGATCACAGTCAGAGAGCGATCACAGACAAAGAGCGATCACAGACAGAGAGCGATCACAGTCCGGGAGCGATCACAGTCAGGGAGCGATCACAGACAGAGAGAGATCGTAGGCAGACAGCGATCGCAGACAGAGATCGATCGCAGACAGAGAGCGATCGCAGACAGGGAGCGATCGCAGACAGGGAGCGATCACAGACAGGGAGGGATCGCAGACAGAGAGCGATCGCAGACAGAGAGAGATCGTAGACAGAGAGAGATCGTAGACAGAGAGATCGTAGCCAGAGAGCGATCGCAGACAGAGAGCGATCGCATACAGAGAGCGATCGCAGACAGGGAGCGATCGCAGACAGGGAGCGATCGCAGACAGGGAGGGATCGCAGACAGAGAGCGATCGCAGACAGAGAGCGATCGCAGACAGAGAGCGATCGCATACAGAGAGCGATCGCAGACAGGGAGCGATCGCAGACAGGGAGCGATCGCAGACAGGGAGGGATCGCAGACAGAGAGCGATCGCAGACAGAGAGAGATCGTAGACAGAGAGCGATCACAGTCAGAGAGCGATCACAGACAGAGAGCGATCACAGTCAGGGAGCGATCACAGTCAGGGAGCGATCACAGACAGAGAGCGATCACAGACAGAGAGCGATCACAGACAGAGAGCGATCACAGACAGGGAGCGATCGTAGACAGGGAGCGATCGTAGACAGAGAGCGATCACAGTCAGAGAGCGATCACAGACAAATAGCGATCACAGACAGGGAGCGATCACAGTCAGGGAGCGATCACAGTCAGGGAGCGATCACAGACAGAGAGAGATCGTAGGCAGACAGCGATCACAGACAGAGAGAGATCGTAGACAGAGAGAGATCGTAGACAGAGAGCGATCACAGACAGGGAGCGATCGTAGACAGGGAGCTTTCGTAGACAGGGAGCTATCGTAGACAGGGAGCGATCGTAGACAGGGAGCGATCGTAGACAGGGAGCGATCGCAGACAGAGAGCGATCGCAGACAGAGAGCGATGGCAGACAGAGAGCGATCGCAGACAGAGAGCGATCGCAGACAGGGAGCGATCGCAGACAGGGAGCGATCGCAGACAGGGAGCGATCGCAGACAGGGAGCGATCGCAGACAGGGAGCGATCACAGACAGAGAGCGATCGTAGACAGGGAGCGATCGCAGTCAGAGAGCGATCGCAGTCAGAGAGCGATCGCAGTCAGAGAGCGATCGCAGACAGAGAGCGATCGCAGACAGAGAGCGATCGCAGACAAGAGCGATCACACACAGAGAGCGATCACAGACAGAGAGCGATCACAGACAGAGAGCGATCACAGACAGAGAGCGATCACAGACAGGGAGCGATCACAGACAGAGAGAGATCGTAGACAGAGAGCGATCACAGACAGAGAGCGATCACAGACAGAGAGCGATCACAGACAGAGAGCGATCACAGACAGGGAGCGATCGTAGACAGAGAGCGATCACAGTCAGAGAGCGATCACAGACAAAGAGCGATCACAGACAGAGAGCGATCACAGACAGAGAGCGATCACAGACAAAGAGCGATCACAGTCAGGGAGCGATCACAGTCAGGGAGCGATCACAGTCAGGGAGCGATCACAGTCAGGGAGCGATCACAGACAGAGAGAGATCGTAGGCAGACAGCGATCGCAGACAGAGAGCGATCGCAGACAGAGATCGATCACAGACAGGGAGCGATCACAGAAAGGGAGCGATCGTAGAAAGGGAGCGATCGTAGACAGGGAGCTTTCGTAGACAGGGAGCTATCGTAGACAGGGAGCGATCGTAGACAGGGAGCGATCGTAGACAGGGAGCGATCGCAGACAGGGAGCGATCGCAGACAGAGAGCGATCGCAGACAGAGAGCGATCGCAGACAGGGAGCGATCGCAGACAGGGAGCGATCGCAGACAGGGAGCGATCGCAGACAGGGAGCGATCGCAGACAGGGAGCGATCGCAGACAGGGAGCGATCGCAGACAGGGAGCGATCGCAGACAGGGAGCGATCGCAGTCAGAGAGCGATCGCAGACAGGGAGCGATCGCAGACAGAGAGCGATCACAGTCAGGGAGCGATCGTAGACAGACAGCGATCACAGACAGAGAGCGATCACAGACAGAGAGCGATCACAGACAGAGAGCGTTCACAGACATAGAGCGATCGTAGACGGAGAGCGATCGCAGACAGAGAGCGATCGCAGACAGAGAGCGATCGCAGACAGAGAGCGATCGCAGACAGGGAGCGATCGCAGACAGGGAGCGATCGCAGACAGAGAGCGATCGCAGACAGAGAGCGATCGCAGACAGAGAGCGATCGCAGACAGAGAGCGATCGCAGACAGGGAGCGATCACAGACAGGGAGCGATCACAGACAGGGAGCGATCACAGACAGAAAGCGATCGCAGACAGAAAGCGATCGCAGACAGAGAGCGATCGCAGACAGAGAGCGATCGCAGACAGAGAGCGATCGCAGACAGGGAGCGATCACAGTCAGAGAGCGATCACAGACAGAGAGCGATCACAGTCAGAGAGCGATCACAGTCAGGGAGCGATCACAGTCAGGGAGCGATCACAGACAGGGAGCGATCACAGACAGAGAGCGATCACAGACAGGGAGCGATCACAGACAGGGAGCGATCACAGACAGGGAGCGATCGCAGACAGGGAGCGATCGCAGACAGGGAGCGATCGCAGACAGAGAGCGATCACAGTCAGAGAGCGATCACAGACAAAGAGCGATCACAGACAGAGAGCGATCACAGTCCGGGAGCGATCACAGTCAGGGAGCGATCACAGACAGAGAGAGATCGTAGGCAGACAGCGATCGCAGACAGAGATCGATCGCAGACAGAGAGCGATCGCAGACAGAGAGCGATCGCAGACAGGGAGCGATCGCAGACAGGGAGCGATCACAGACAGGGAGCGATCACAGACAGAGAGCGATCACAGACAGAGAGCGATCACAGACAGAGAGCGATCACAGACTGAGAGAGATCGTAGACAGAGAGAGATCGTAGACAGAGAGCGATCGCAGACAGAGAGAGATCGCAGACCGAGAGAGATCGCAGACCGAGAGAGATCGCAGACCGAGAGAGATCGCAGACAGAGAGCGATCGCAGACAGAGAGCGATCGCAGACAGGGAGCGATCGCGCACAGGGAGCGATCGCAGACAGGGAGCGATCGCAGACAGGGAGCGATCGCAGACAGGGAGCGATCGCAGACAGGGAGCGATCGCAGACAGGGAGCGATCGCAGACAGGGAGCGATCGCAGACAGGGAGCGATCGCAGACAGGGAGCGATCACAGAAAGGGAGCGATCATAGAAAGGGAGCGATCGTAGACAGGGAGCTTTCGTAGACAGGGAGCTTTCGTAGACAGGGAGCTATCGTAGACAGGGAGCGATCGTAGACAGGGAGCGATCGTAGACAGGGAGCGATCGCAGACAGGGAGCGATCGCAGACAGAGAGCGATCGCAGACAGAGAGCGATCGCAGACAGGGAGCGATCGCAGACAGGGAGCGATCGCAGACAGGGAGCGATCGCAGACAGGGAGCGATCGCAGACAGGGAGCGATCGCAGACAGGGAGCGATCGCAGTCAGAGAGCGATCGCAGACAGGGAGCGATCGCAGACAGAGAGCGATCACAGTCAGGGAGCGATCGTAGACAGACAGCGATCACAGACAGAGAGCGATCACAGACAGAGAGCGATCACAGACAGAGAGCGTTCACAGACATAGAGCGATCGTAGACGGAGAGCGATCGCAGACAGAGAGCGATCGCAGACAGAGAGCGATCGCAGACAGAGAGCGATCGCAGACAGAGAGCGATCGCAGACAGAGAGCGATCGCAGACAGAGAGCGATCGCAGACAGAGAGCGATCGCAGACAGAGAGCGATCACAGACAGGGAGCGATCACAGACAGGGAGCGATCACAGACAGAAAGCGATCGCAGACAGAGAGCGATCGCAGACAGAGAGCGATCGCAGACAGAGAGCGATCGCAGACAGAGAGCGATCGCAGACAGGGAGCGATCACAGTCAGAGAGCGATCACAGACAGAGAGCGATCACAGTCAGAGAGCGATCACAGTCAGGGAGCGATCACAGACAGGGAGCGATCACAGACAGGGAGCGATCACAGACAGAGAGCGATCACAGACAGGGAGCGATCGCAGACAGGGAGCGATCGCAGACAGGGAGCGATCGCAGACAGGGAGCGATCGCAGACAGGGAGCGATCGCAGACAGGGAGCGATCGCAGACAGAGAGCGATCACAGTCAGAGAGTGATCACAGACAAAGAGCGATCACAGACAGAGAGCGATCACAGTTCGGGAGCGATCACAGTCAGGGAGCGATCACAGACAGAGAGAGATCGTAGGCAGACAGCGATCGCAGACAGAGATCGATCGCAGACAGAGAGCGATCGCAGACAGAGAGCGATCGCAGACAGGGAGCGATCGCAGACAGGGAGCGATCACAGACAGGGAGCGATCACAGACAGAGAGCGATCACAGACAGAGAGCGATCACAGACTGAGAGAGATCGTAGACAGAGAGAGATCGTAGACAGAGAGCGATCGCAGACAGAGAGAGATCGCAGACCGAGAGAGATCGCAGACCGAGAGAGATCGCAGACAGAGAGCGATCGCAGACAGAGAGCGATCGCAGACAGGGAGCGATCGCGCACAGGGAGCGATCGCAGACAGGGAGCGATCGCAGACAGAGAGCGATCGCAGACAGGGAGCGATCGCAGACAGGGAGCGATCGCAGACAGGGAGCGATCGCAGACAGGGAGCGATCGCAGACAGGGAGCGATCGCAGACAGGGAGCGATCGCAGACAGGGAGCGATCGCAGACAGGGAGCGATCACAGACAGGGAGGGATCACAGACAGGGAGCGATCACAGACAAGGAGCGATCACAGACAAGGAGCGATCACAGACAGGGAGCGATCACAGTCAGGGAGAGATCGTAGACAGAGAGAGATCGTAGGCAGACAGCGATCACAGACAGAGAGAGATCGTAGACAGAGAGCGATCACAGACAGGGAGCGATCGTAGACAGGGAGCGATCACAGACAGGGAGCTTTCGTAGACAGGGAGCGATCGTAGACAGGGAGCGATCGCAGACAGAGAGCGATCGCAGACAGAGAGCGATCGCAGACAGAGAGCGATCGCAGACAGGGAGCGATCGCAGACAGGGAGCGATCGCAGACAGGGAGCGATCGCAGACAGGGAGCGATCGCAGACAGGGAGCGATCGCAGACAGGGAGCGATCGCAGACAGAGAGCGATCGCAGACAGGGAGCGATCGCAGACAGGGAGCGATCGCAGACAGGGAGCGATCGCAGACAGGGAGCGATCGCAGACAGGGAGCGATCGCAGACAGAGAGAGATCGTAGACAGGGAGCGATAACAGACAGGGAGCGATCGCAGACAGGGAGCGATCGCAGTCAGAGAGCGATCGCAGTCAGAGAGCGATCGCAGACAGAGAGCGATCGCAGACAGAGAGCGATCGCAGACAAGAGCGATCACAGACAGAGAGCGATCACAGACAGGGAGCGATCACAGACAGAGAGCGATCACAGACAGGGAGCGATCACAGACAGAGAGAGATCGTAGACAGACAGCGATCACAGAGAGCGATCACAGACAGGGAGCGATCACAGACAGGGAGCGATCGTAGACAGAGAGCGATCACAGACAGAGAGCGATCACAGTCAGAGAGCGATCACAGACAGGGAGCGATCACAGACAGGGAGCGATCACAGACAGGGAGCGATCGTAGACAGAGAGCGATCACAGTCAGAGAGCGATCACAGACAAAGAGCGATCACAGACAAAGAGCGATCACAGTCCGGGAGCGATCACAGTCCGGGAGCGATCACAGTAAGGGAGCGATCACAGTCAGGGAGCGATCACAGTCAGGGAGCGATCACAGACAGAGAGAGATCGTAGGCAGACAGCGATCACAGAGAGAGAGAGATCGTAGGCAGACAGCGATCACAGAGAGAGAGAGATCGTAGACAGAGAGCGATCACAGACAGGGAGCGATCACAGAAAGGGAGCGATCACAGAAAGGGAGCGATCGTAGACAGGGAGCTTTCGTAGACAGGGAGCTATCGTAGACAGGGAGCTATCGTAGACAGGGAGCTATCGTGGACAGGGAGCGATCGCAGACAGGGAGCGATCGCAGACAGAGAGCGATCGCAGACAGAGGGCGATCGCAGACAGAGAGCGATCGCAGACAGCGATCGCAGACAGAGAGCGATCGCAGACAGGGAGCGATCGCAGACAGGGAGCGATCGCAGACAGGGAGCGATCGCAGACAGGGAGCGATCGCAGACAGGGAGCGATCGCAGACAGGGAGCGATCGCAGACAGGGAGCGATCGCAGACAGGGAGCGATCGCAGACAGGGAGCGATCGCAGACAGAGAGCGATCACAGTCAGGGAGCGATCACAGACAGAGAGAGATCGTAGACAGACAGCGATCACAGACAGACAGCGATCACAGACAGAGAGCGATCACAGACAGAGAGCGTTCACAGACATAGAGCGATCACAGACAGAGAGCGATCGCAGACAGAGAGCGATCGCAGACAGAGAGCGATCGCAGACAGAGAGCGATCGCAGACAGAGAGAGATCGTAGACAGAGAGCGATCGCAGACAGAGAGCGATCGCAGACAGGGAGCGATCGCAGACAGGGAGGGATCGCAGACAGGGAGCGATCGCAGACAGAGAGCGATCGTAGACAGAGAGCGATCACAGACAGAGAGCGATCGCAGACAGGGAGGGATCGCAGACAGAGAGCGATCGCAGACAGAGAGCGATCGCAGACAGAGAGCTATCGCAGACAGAGAGCGATCGTAGACAGGGAGCGATCACAGACAGAGAGCGATCACAGACAGAGAGCGATCACAGACAGGGAGCGATCGTAGACAGGGAGCGATCACAGACAGAGAGCGATCACAATCAGAGAGCGATCACAGTCAGGGAGCGATCACAGACAGGGAGCGATCACAGACAGAGAGAGATCGTAGACAGAGAGCGATCACAGACAGAGAGAGATCGTAGACAGAGAGCGATCACAGACAGAGAGCGATCACAGTCAGAGAGCGATCACAGACAGAGAGCGATCGCAGTCAGGGAGCGATCACAGACAGAGAGAGATCGTAGACAGACAGCGATCACAGACAGAGAGCGATCACAGACAGAGAGCGATCGTAGACGGAGAGCGATCACAGACAGAGAGCGATCACAGACAGAGAGCGATCACAGACAGAGAGAGATCGCAGACAGAGAGAGATCGTAGACAGAGAGAGATCGTAGACAGAGAGATCGTAGCCAGAGAGCGATCGCAGACAGAGAGCGATCGCATACAGAGAGCGATCGCAGACAGGGAGCGATCGCAGACAGGGAGCGATCGCAGACAGGGAGGGATCGCAGACAGAGAGCGATCGCAGACAGAGAGCGATCGCAGACAGAGAGCGATCGCAGACAGAGAGCGATCGCAGACAGAGAGCGATCGCAGACAGAGAGCGATCGCAGACAGAGAGCGATCGCAGACAGTAAGCGATCGCAGACAGAGAGCGATCGTAGACAGGGAGCGATCACAGACAGGGAGCGATCACAGACAGAGAGCGATCGCAGACAGAGAGCGATCGCAGACAGAGAGCGATCGTAGACAGAGAGCGATCGTAGACAGAGAGCGATCGCAGACAGAGAGATCGTAGCCAGAGAGCGATCGCAGACAGAGAGCGATCGCATACAGAGAGCGATCGCAGACAGGGAGCGATCGCAGACAGGGAGCGATCCCAGACAGAGAGCGATCGCAGACAGAGAGCGATCGCATACAGAGAGCGATCGCAGACAGGGAGCGATCCCAGACAGAGAGCGATCGCAGACAGAGAGCGATCGCATACAGAGAGCGATCGCAGACAGGGAGCGATCGCAGACAGGGAGCGATCGCAGACAGGGAGGGATCGCAGACAGAGAGCGATCGCAGACAGAGAGCGATCGCAGACAGAGAGCGATCGCAGACAGGGAGCGATCACAGACAGAGAGAGATCGTAGACAGAGAGCGATCACAGTCAGAGAGCGATCACAGTCAGAGAGCGATCACAGACAGAGAGCGATCACAGTCAGGGAGCGATCACAGACAGAGAGCGATCACAGACAGGGAGCGATCGTAGACAGAGAGCGATCACAGTCAGAGAGCGATCACAGACAAATAGCGATCACAGACAGGGAGCGATCACAGACAGGGAGCGATCACAGTCAGGGAGCGATCACAGACAGAGAGAGATCGTAGGCAGACAGCGATCACAGACAGAGAGAGATCGTAGACAGAGAGAGATCGTAGACAGAGAGCGATCACAGACAGGGAGCGATCGTAGACAGGGAGCTTTCGTAGACAGGGAGCTATCGTAGACAGGGAGCGATCGTAGACAGGGAGCGATCGCAGACAGGGAGCGATCGCAGACAGGGAGCGATCGCAGACAGGGAGCGATCGCAGACAGGGAGCGATCGCAGACAGGGAGCGATCGCAGACAGGGAGCGATCGCAGACAGGGAGCGATCGCAGACAGGGAGCGATCACAGACAGAGAGCGATCGTAGACAGGGAGCGATCGCAGTCAGAGAGCGATCGCAGTCAGAGAGCGATCGCAGTCAGAGAGCGATCGCAGACAGAGAGCGATCGCAGACAGAGAGCGATCGCAGACAAGAGCGATCACAGACAGAGAGCGATCACAGACAGGGAGAGATCGTAGACAGACAGCGATCACAGACAGAGAGCGATCACAGACAGAGAGCGATCACAGACAGAGAGCGATCGCAGACAGAGAGCGATCGCAGACAAGAGCGATCACAGACAGAGAGCGATCACAGACAGGGAGAGATCGTAGACAGACAGCGATCACAGACAGAGAGCGATCACAGACAGAGAGCGATCACAGACAGAGAGCGATCACAGACAGGGAGCGATCACAGACAGAGAGAGATCGTAGACAGAGAGCGATCACAGACAGAGAGCGATCACAGACAGAGAGCGATCACAGACAGAGAGCGATCACAGACAGGGAGCGATCGTAGACAGAGAGCGATCACAGTCAGAGAGCGATCACAGACAAAGAGCGATCACAGACAGAGAGCGATCACAGACAAAGAGCGATCACAGTCAGGGAGCGATCACAGTCAGGGAGCGATCACAGTCAGGGAGCGATCACAGTCAGGGAGCGATCACTGACAGAGAGGGATCGTAGGCAGACAGCGATCGCAGACAGAGAGCGATCGCAGACAGAGATCGATCACAGACAGGGAGCGATCACAGAAAGGGAGTGATCGTAGAAAGGGAGCGATCGTAGACAGGGAGCTTTCGTAGACAGGGAGCTATCGTAGACAGGGAGCTATCGTAGACAGGGAGCGATCGTAGACAGGGAGCGATCGCAGACAGGGAGCGATCGCAGACAGGGAGCGATCGCAGACAGAGAGCGATCGCAGACAGAGAGCGATCGCAGACAGAGAGCGATCGCAGACAGAGAGCGATCGCAGACAGGGAGCGATCGCAGACAGGGAGCGATCGCAGACAGGGAGCGATCCCAGACAGGGAGCGATCGCAGACAGGGAGCGATCGCAGACAGGGAGCGATCGCAGTCAGAGAGCGATCGCAGACAGGGAGCGATCGCAGACAGAGAGCGATCACAGTCAGGGAGCGATCGTAGACAGACAGCGATCACAGACAGAGAGCGATCACAGACAGAGAGCGATCACAGACAGAGAGCGTTCACAGACATAGAGCGATCGTAGACGGAGAGCGATCGCAGACAGAGAGCGATCGCAGACAGAGAGCGATCGCAGACAGAGAGCGATCGCAGACAGAGAGCGATCGCAGACAGGGAGCGATCGCAGACAGAGAGCGATCGCAGACAGAGAGCGATCGCAGACAGAGAGCGATCGCAGACAGAGAGCGATCGCAGACAGGGAGCGATCACAGACAGGGAGCGATCACAGACAGGGAGCGATCACAGACAGAAAGCGATCGCAGACAGAGAGCGATCGCAGACAGAGAGCGATCGCAGACAGGGAGCGATCACAGTCAGAGAGCGATCACAGACAGAGAGCGATCACAGTCAGAGAGCGATCACAGACAGAGAGCGATCACAGTCAGAGAGCGATCACAGTCAGGGAGCGATCACAGACAGGGAGCGATCACAGACAGAGAGCGATCACAGACAGGGAGCGATCGCAGACAGGGAGCGATCGCAGACAGGGAGCGATCGCAGACAGGGAGCGATCGCAGACAGGGAGCGATCGCAGACAGAGAGCGATCACAGTCAGAGGGCGATCACAGACAAAGAGCGATCACAGACAGAGAGCGATCACAGACAGAGAGCGATCACAGTCCGGGAGCGATCACAGTCAGGGAGCGATCACAGACAGAGAGAGATCGTAGACAGACAGCGATCACAGAGAGCGATCACAGACAGGGAGCGATCACAGACAGGGAGCGATCACAGACAGGGAGCGATCGTAGACAGAGAGCGATCACAGACAGAGAGCGATCACAGTCAGAGAGCGATCACAGACAGGGAGCGATCACAGACAGGGAGCGATCACAGACAGGGAGCAATCGTAGACAGAGAGCGATCACAGTCAGAGAGCGATCACAGACAGAGAGCGATCACAGACAAAGAGCGATCACAGTCAGAGAGCGATCACAGACAAAGAGCGATCACAGTCCGGGAGCGATCACAGTCCGGGAGCGATCACAGTAAGGGAGCGATCACAGTCAGGGAGCGATCACAGTCAGGGAGCGATCACAGACAGAGAGAGATCGTAGGCAGACAGCGATCACAGAGAGAGAGAGATCGTAGACAGAGAGCGATCACAGACAGGGAGCGATCACAGAAAGGGAGCGATCGTAGACAGGGAGCTTTCGTAGACAGGGAGCTATCGTAGACAGGGAGCTATCGTAGACAGGGAGCTATCGTGGACAGGGAGCGATCGCAGACAGGGAGCGATCGCAGACAGAGAGCGATCGCAGACAGAGAGCGATCGCAGACAGAGGGCGATCGCAGACAGAGAGCGATCGCAGAGAGCGATCGCAGACAGGGAGCGATCGCAGACAGGGAGCGATCGCAGACAGGGAGCGATCGCAGACAGGGAGCGATCGCAGACAGGGAGCGATCGCAGACAGAGAGCGATCACAGTCAGGGAGCGATCACAGACAGAGAGAGATCGTAGACAGACAGCGATCACAGACAGAGAGCGATCACAGACAGAGAGCGTTCACACACATAGAGCGATCGCAGACAGAGAGCGATCGCAGACAGAGAGCGATCGCAGACAGAGAGAGATCGTAGACAGAGAGCGATCGCAGACAGAGAGCGATCGCAGACAGGGAGCGATCGCAGACAGGGAGGGATCGCAGACAGGGAGGGATCGCAGACAGAGAGCGATCGCAGACAGAGAGCGATCGCAGACAGAGAGCGATCGCAGACAGAGAGCGATCGCAGACAGAGAGCGATCGCAGACAGTAAGCGATCGTAGACAGGGAGCGATCACAGACAGAGAGCGATCACAGACAGAGAGCGATCACAGACAGAGAGCGATCACAGACAGAGAGCGATCACAGACAGAGAGCGATCACAGACAGAGAGCGATCACAGTCAGAGAGCGATCACAGTCAGAGAGCGATCGCAGACAGGGAGCGATCACAGACAGAGAGAGATCGTAGACAGAGAGCGATCACAGTCAGAGAGCGATCACAGACAGAGAGCGATCACAGTCAGGGAGCGATCACAGACAGGGAGCGATCACAGACAGGGAGCGATCGTAGACAGAGAGCGATCACAGACAGAGAGCGATCACAGTCCGGGAGCGATCACAGTCAGGGAGCGATAACAGTCAGGGAGCGATCACAGACAGAGAGAGATCGTAGGCAGACAGCGATCGCAGACAGAGATCGATCGCAGACAGAGAGCGATCGCAGACAGAGAGCAATCGCAGACAGGGAGCGATCGCAGACAGGGAGCGATCGCAGACAGGGAGCGATCGCAGACAGGGAGCGATCGCAGACAGGGAGCGATCGCAGACAGGGAGCGATCACAGACAGAGAGCGATCACAGACAGAGAGCGATCACAGACAGAGAGCGATCGTAGACACACAGCGATCACAGACAGGGAGCGATCACAGACAGAGAGCGATCACAGACAGGGAGCGATCACAGACAGAGAGAGATCGTAGACAGACAGCGATCGCAGACAGAGAGCGATCGCAGACAGAGAGAGATCGCAGACCGAGAGAGATCGCAGACCGAGAGAGATCGCAGACCGAGAGAGATCGCAGACAGAGAGCGATCGCAGACAGAGAGCGATCGCAGACAGAGAGCGATCGCAGACAGAGAGCGATCGCAGACAGAGAGCGATCGCGCACAGGGAGCGATCGCGCACAGGGAGCGATCGCAGACAGGGAGCGATCGCAGACAGGGAGCGATCGCAGACAGGGAGCGATCGCAGACAGGGAGCGATCGCAGACAGGGAGCGATCGCAGACAGGGAGCGATCGCAGACAGGGAGGGATCGGAGACAGGGAGCGATCGCAGACAGGGAGCGATCACAGACAGGGAGCGATCACAGACAGGGAGCGATCACAGACAGGGAGCGATCACAGACAGGTAGGGATCACAGACAGGGAGGGATCACAGACAGGGAGGGATCACAGACAGGGAGGGATCACAGACAGGGAGCGATCAAAGACAAGGAGCGATCACAGACAGGGAGCGATCACAGTCAGGGAGAGATCGTAGACAGAGAGACATCGTAGACAGAGAGCGATCGCAGACTGAGAGGGTTCGCAGACAGAGAGCGATCGCAGACTGAGAGGGTTCGCAGACAGAGAGCGATCACAGACAGAGGGCGATCACAGACAGAGGGCGATCACAGACAGAGGGCGATCACAGACAGAGGGCGATCACAGACAGAGGGCGATCACAGACAGAGGGCGATCACAGACAGAGAGCGATCACAGACAGGGAGCGATCACAGACGGGGAGCGATCGTAGACAGAGAGCGATCACAGTCAGAGAGCGATCACAGACAAAGAGCGATCACAGTCAGAGAGCGATCACAGACAAAGAGCGATCACAGACAGAGAGCGATCACAGTCCGGGAGCGATTACAGTCAGGGAGCGATCACAGTCAGGGAGCGATCACAGACAGAGAGAGATCGTAGGCAGACAGCGATCACAGACAGAGAGAGATCGTAGGCAGACAGCGATCGCAGACAGAGATCGATCGCAGACAGAAAGCGATCGTAGACAGGGAGCGATCACAGACAGAGAGCGATCACAGACAGAGAGCGATCACAGACAGAGAGCGATCACAGTCAGAGAGCGATCACAGTCAGAGAGCGATCGCAGACAGGGAGCGATCACAGACAGAGAGAGATCGTAGACAGAGAGCGATCACAGTCAGAGAGCGATCACAGACAGAGAGCGATCACAGTCAGGGAGCGATCACAGACAGGGAGCGATCACAGACAGGGAGCGATCGTAGACAGAGAGCGATCACAGACAGAGAGCGATCACAGTCCGGGAGCGATCACAGTCAGGGAGCGATCACAGTCAGGGAGCGATCACAGACAGAGAGAGATCGTAGGCAGACAGCGATCGCAGACAGAGATCGATCGCAGACAGAGAGCGATCGCAGACAGGGAGCGATCGCAGACAGGGAGCGATCGCAGACAGGGAGCGATCGCAGACAGGGAGCGATCGCTGACAGGGAGCGATCACAGACAGGGAGCGATCACAGACAGAGAGCGATCACAGACAGAGAGCGATCACAGACAGAGAGCGATCACAGACAGAGAGCGATCGTAGACAGACAGCGATCACAGACAGAGAGCGATCACAGACAGGGAGCGATCACAGACAGAGAGAGATCGTAGACAGACAGCGATCGCAGACAGAGAGCGATCGCAGACAGAGAGAGATCGCAGACCGAGAGAGATCGCAGACCGAGAGAGATCGCAGACAGAGAGCGATCGCAGACAGAGAGCGATCGCAGACAGGGAGCGATCGCAGACAGAGAGCGATCGCAGACAGAGAGCGATCGCGCACAGGGAGCGATCGCAGACAGGGAGCGATCGCAGACAGGGAGCGATCGCAGACAGGGAGCGATCGCAGACAGGGAGCGATCGCAGACAGGGAGCGATCGCAGACAGGGAGGGATCGCAGACAGGGAGGGATCGCAGACAGAGAGCGATCGCAGACAGAGAGCGATCGCAGACAGAGAGCGATCGCAGACAGAGAGCTATCGCAGACAGTAAGCGATCGTAGACAGGGAGCGATCACAGACAGAGAGCGATCACAGACAGAGAGCGATCACAGACAGAGAGCGATCACAGACAGAGAGCGATCACAGACAGAGAGCGATCACAGTCAGAGAGCGATCACAGTCAGAGAGCGATCGCAGACAGGGAGCGATCACAGACAGAGAGAGATCGTAGACAGAGAGCGATCACAGTCAGAGAGCGATCACAGACAGAGAGCGATCACAGTCAGGGAGCGATCACAGACAGAGAGCGATCACAGTCAGGGAGCGATCACAGACAGGGAGCGATCACAGACAGGGAGCGATCACAGACAGGGAGCGATCGTAGACAGAGAGCGATCACAGTCAGAGAGCGATCACAGACAGAGAGCGATCACAGACAGAGAGCGATCACAGTCCGGGAGCGATCACAGTCAGGGAGCGATCACAGTCAGGGAGCGATCACAGACAGAGAGAGATCGTAGGCAGACAGCGATCGCAGACAGAGATCTATCGCAGACAGAGAGCGATCGCAGACAGAGAGCGATCGCAGACAGGGAGCGATCGCAGACAGGGAGCGATCGCAGACAGGGAGCGATCGCAGACAGGGAGCGATCACAGACAGGGAGCGATCACAGACAGAGAGCGATCACAGACAGAGAGCGATCACAGACAGAGAGCGATCGTAGACAGACAGCGATCACAGACAGGGAGCGATCACAGAAAGAGAGCGATCACAGACAGGGAGCGATCACAGACAGAGAGAGATCGTAGACAGACAGCGATCGCAGACAGAGAGCGATCGCAGACAGAGAGAGATCGCAGACCGAGAGAGATCGCAGACCGAGAGAGATCGCAGACAGAGAGCGATCGCAGACAGAGAGCGATCGCAGACATAGAGCGATCGCAGACAGAGAGCGATCGCGCACAGGGAGCGATCGCGCACAGGGAGCGATCGCAGACAGGGAGCGATCGCAGACAGGGAGCGATCGCAGACAGGGAGGGATCGCAGACAGGGAGCGATCACAGACAGGGAGCGATCGCAGACAGGGAGCGATCGCAGACAGGGAGCGATCGCAGACAGGGAGCGATCGCAGACAGGGAGCGATCACAGACAGGGAGCGATCACAGACAGGGAGGGATCACAGACAGGGAGGGATCACAGACAGGGAGCGATCAAAGACAAGGAGCGATCACAGACAGGGAGCGATCACAGTCAGGGAGAGATCGTAGACAGAGAGACATCGTAGACAGAGAGCGATCGCAGACTGAGAGGGTTCGCAGACAGAGAGCGATCGCAGACTGAGAGGGTTCGCAGACAGAGAGCGATCACAGACAGAGGGCGATCACAGACAGAGGGCGATCACAGACAGAGGGCGATCACAGACAGAGGGCGATCACAGACAGAGAGCGATCACAGACAGAGAGCGATCACAGACAGGGAGCAATCACAGACGGGGAGCAATCACAGACGGGGAGCGATCGTAGACAGAGAGCGATCACAGTCAGAGAGCGATCACAGTCAGAGAGCGATCACAGACAAAGAGCGATCACAGTCAGAGAGCGATCACAGACAAAGAGCGATCACAGACAGAGAGCGATCACAGTCCGGGAGCGATCACAGTCAGGGAGCGATCACAGTCAGGGAGCGATCACAGTCAGGGAGCGATCACAGACAGAGAGAGATCGTAGGCAGACAGCGATCACAGACAGAGAGAGATCGTAGACAGAGAGCGATCACAGACAGGGAGCGATCACAGAAAGGGAGCGATCGTAGACAGGGAGCGATCGTAGACAGGGAGCGATCGTAGACAGGGAGCTATCGTAGACAAGGAGCTATCGTAGACAGGGAGCTATCGTAGACAGGGAGCTATCGTAGACAGGGAGCTATCGTGGACAGGGAGCGATCGCAGACAGGGAGCGATCGCAGACAGGGAGCGATCGCAGACAGAGAGCGATCGCAGACAGAGAGCGATCGCAGACAGAGAGCGATCGCAGACAGAGAGCGATCGCAGACAGCGATCGCAGACAGAGAGCGATCGCAGACAGGGAGCGATCGCAGACAGGGAGCGATCGCAGACAGGGAGCGATCGCAGACAGGGAGCGATCGCAGACAGGGAGCGATCGCAGACAGGGAGCGATCACAGACAGAGAGCGATCACAGACAGGGAGCGATCACAGACAGAGAGAGATCGTAGACAGGGAGCGATCACAGACAGAGAGAGATCGTAGACAGGGAGCGATAACAGACAGGGAGCGATCGCAGTCAGAGAGCGATCGCAGTCAGAGAGCGATCGCAGACAGAGAGCGATCGCAGACAAGAGCGATCACAGACAGAGAGCGATCACAGACAGGGAGCGATCACAGACAGAGAGAGATCGTAGACAGGGAGCGATCACAGACAGAGAGCGATCACAGACAGGGAGCGATCACAGTCAGGGAGCGATCACAGTCAGGGAGCGATCGCAGACAGGGAGCGATCACAGACAGAGAGAGATCGTAGACAGGGAGCGATAACAGACAGGGAGCGATCGCAGTCAGAGAGCGATCGGAGTCAGAGAGCGATCGCAGACAGAGAGCGATCGCAGACAGAGAGCGATCGCAGACAAGAGCGATCACAGTCAGAGAGCGATCACAGACAGGGAGCGATCGCAGACAGAGAGCGATCACAGACAGAGAGCGATCACAGACAGAGAGCGATCACAGACAGGGAGCGATCACAGACAGAGAGAGATCGTAGACAGACAGCGATCACAGACAGAGAGCGATCACAGACAGGGAGCGATCACAGTCAGGGAGCGATCACAGTCAGGGAGCGATCACAGACAGGGAGCGATCACAGACAGAGAGCGATCACAGACAGGGAGCGATCGTAGACAGAGAGCGATCACAGTCAGAGAGCGATCACAGACAAAGAGCGATCACAGACAGAGTGCGATCACAGACAGAGAGCGATCACAGTCAGGGAGCGATCACAGTCAGGGAGCGATCACAGTCAGGGAGCGATCACAGACAGAGAGAGATCGTAGGCAGACAGCGATCGCAGACAGAGAGCGATCGCAGACAGAGATCGATCACAGACAGGGATCGATCACAGACAGGGAGCGATCACAGAAAGGGAGCGATCGTAGACAGGGAGCTTTCGTAGACAGGGAGCTATCGTAGACAGGGAGCTATCGTAGACAGGGAGCTATCGTAGACAGGGAGCGATCGTAGACAGGGAGCGATCGCAGACAGGGAGCGATCGCAGACAGAGAGCGATCGCAGACAGAGAGCGATCGCAGACAGAGAGCGATCGCAGACAGGGAGCGATCGCAGACAGGGAGCGATCGCAGACAGGGAGCGATCGCAGACAGGGAGCGATCGCAGTCAGAGAGCGATCGCAGTCAGAGAGCGATCGCAGACAGGGAGCGATCGCAGACAGAGAGCGATCACAGTCAGGGAGCGATCGAAGACAGACAGCGATCACAGACAGAGAGCGATCACAGACAGAGAGCGATCACAGTCAGGGAGCGATCGTAGACAGACAGCGATCACAGACAGAGAGCGATCACAGACAGAGAGCGATCACAGTCAGGGAGCGATCGTAGACAGACAGCGATCACAGACAGAGAGCGATCACAGACGGAGAGCGATCGCAGACGGAGAGCGTTCGCAGACAGGGAGCGATCGCAGACAGAGAGCGATCGCAGACAGAGAGCGATCGCAGACAGAGAGCGATCGCAGACAGAGAGCGATCGCAGACAGAGAGCGATCGCAGACAGGGAGCGATCGCAGACAGGGAGCGATCGCAGACAGAGAGCGATCGCAGACAGAGAGCGATCGCAGACAGAGAGCGATCGCAGACAGAGAGCGATCGCAGACAGAGAGCGATCGCAGACAGAGAGCTATCGCAGACAGAGAGCTATCGCAGACAGGGAGCGATCACAGACAGGGAGCGATCACAGACAGAGAGCGATCGCAGACAGAGAGCGATCGCAGACAGAGAGCGATCGCAGACAGGGAGCGATCGCAGACAGGGAGCGATCGCAGACAGAGATAGATCGTAGACAGAGAGTGATCACAGTCAGAGAGCGATCACAGACAGAGAGCGATCACAGTCAGAGAGCGATCACAGTCAGGGAGCGATCACAGACAGGGAGCGATCACAGACAGGGAGCGATCACAGACAGGGAGCGATCGCAGACAGGGAGCGATCGCAGACAGGGAGCGATCGCAGACAGAGAGCGATCACAGTCAGAGAGCGATCACAGACAAAGAGCGATCACAGACAGAGAGCGATCACAGTCCGGGAGCGATCACAGTCAGGGAGCGATCACAGACAGAGAGAGATCGTAGGCAGACAGCGATCGCAGACAGAGATCGATCGCAGACAGAGATCGATCGCAGACAGAGAGCGATCGCAGACAGAGAGCGATCGTAGACAGACAGCGATCACAGACAGGGAGCGATCACAGACAGAGAGCGATCACAGACAGGGAGCGATCACAGACAGGGAGCGATCACAGACAGGGAGCGATCACAGACAGGGAGCGATCACAGACAGGGAGCGATCACAGACAGGGAGCGATCGCAGACAGAGAGCGATCACAGTCAGAGAGCGATCACAGACAAAGAGCGATCACAGACAGAGAGCGATCACAGTCCGGGAGCGATCACAGTCAGGGAGCGATCACAGACAGAGAGAGATCGTAGGCAGACAGCGATCGCAGACAGAGATCGATCGCAGACAGAGATCGATCGCAGACAGAGAGCGATCGCAGACAGAGAGCGATCGTAGACAGACAGCGATCACAGACAGGGAGCGATCACAGACAGAGAGCGATCACAGACAGGGAGCGATCACAGACAGAGAGAGATCGTAGACAGAGAGAGATCGTAGACAGAGAGCGATCGCAGACCGAGAGAGATCGCAGACCGAGAGAGATCGCAGACCGAGAGAGATCGCAGACAGAGAGAGATCGCAGACAGAGAGCGATCGCAGACAGAGAGCGATCGCAGACAGTGAGAGATCGCAGACAGAGAGCGATCGCAGACAGAGAGCGATCGCGCACAGGGAGCGATCGCAGACAGGGAGCGATCGCGCACAGGGAGCGATCGCAGACAGGGAGCGATCGCAGACAGGGAGCGATCGCAGACAGGGAGCGATCGCAGACAGGGAGCGATCGCAGACAGGGAGCGATCGCAGACAGGGAGCGATCGCAGACAGGGAGCGATCACAGACAGGGAGGGATCACAGACCGGGAGCGATCACAGACAAGGAGCGATCACAGACAGGGAGCGATCACAGACAGGGAGCGATCACAGTCAGAGAGCGATCACAGACAGAGAGAGATCGTAGACAGAGAGCGATCACAGACAGGGAGCGATCGTAGACAGGGAGCGATCACAGACAGGGAGCTTTCGTAGACAGGGAGCGATCGTAGACAGGGAGCGATCGTAGACAGGGAGCGTTGGCAGACAAAGAGCGATCGCAGACAGAGAGCGATCGCAGACAGGGAGCGATCGCAGACAGGGAGCGATCGCAGTCAGAGAGCGATCGCAGTCAGAGAGCGATCGCAGTCAGAGAGCGATCGCAGACAGAGAGCGATCGCAGACAGAGAGCGATCGCAGACAAGAGCGATCACAGTCAGAGAGCGATCACAGACAGGGAGCGATCGCAGACAGAGAGCGATCACAGACAGAGAGCGATCACAGACAGAGAGCGATCACAGACAGGGAGCGATCACAGACAGAGAGAGATCGTAGACAGACAGCGATCACAGACAGAGAGCGATCACAGACAGGGAGCGATCACAGTCAGGGAGCGATCACAGTCAGGGAGCGATCACAGACAGGGAGCGATCACAGACAGAGAGCGATCACAGACAGGGAGCGATCGTAGACAGAGAGCGATCACAGTCAGAGAGCGATCACAGACAAAGAGCGATCACAGACAGAGTGCGATCACAGACAGAGAGCGATCACAGTCAGGGAGCGATCACAGTCAGGGAGCGATCACAGTCAGGGAGCGATCACAGACAGAGAGAGATCGTAGGCAGACAGCGATCGCAGACAGAGAGCGATCGCAGACAGAGATCGATCACAGACAGGGATCGATCACAGACAGGGAGCGATCACAGAAAGGGAGCGATCGTAGACAGGGAGCTTTCGTAGACAGGGAGCTATCGTAGACAGGGAGCTATCGTAGACAGGGAGCTATCGTAGACAGGGAGCGATCGTAGACAGGGAGCGATCGCAGACAGGGAGCGATCGCAGACAGAGAGCGATCGCAGACAGAGAGCGATCGCAGACAGAGAGCGATCGCAGACAGGGAGCGATCGCAGACAGGGAGCGATCGCAGACAGGGAGCGATCGCAGACAGGGAGCGATCGCAGTCAGAGAGCGATCGCAGTCAGAGAGCGATCGCAGACAGGGAGCGATCGCAGACAGAGAGCGATCACAGTCAGGGAGCGATCGTAGACAGACAGCGATCACAGACAGAGAGCGATCACAGACAGAGAGCGATCACAGTCAGGGAGCGATCGTAGACAGACAGCGATCACAGACAGAGAGCGATCACAGACAGAGAGCGATCACAGTCAGGGAGCGATCGTAGACAGACAGCGATCACAGACAGAGAGCGATCACAGACAGAGAGCGATCACAGACGGAGAGCGTTCGCAGACAGGGAGCGATCGCAGACAGAGAGCGATCGCAGACAGGGAGCGATCGCAGACAGAGAGCGATCGCAGACAGAGAGCGATCGCAGACAGAGAGCGATCGCAGACAGGGAGCGATCGCAGACAGGGAGCGATCGCAGACAGAGAGCGATCGCAGACAGAGAGCGATCGCAGACAGAGAGCGATCGCAGACAGAGAGCGATCGCAGACAGAGAGCGATCGCAGACAGAGAGCTATCGCAGACAGGGAGCGATCACAGACAGGGAGCGATCGCAGACAGAGAGCGATCGCAGACAGAGAGCGATCGCAGACAGAGAGCGATCGCAGACAGGGAGCGATCGCAGACAGGGAGCGATCGCAGACAGGGAGCGATCGCAGACAGAGATAGATCGTAGACAGAGAGTGATCACAGTCAGAGAGCGATCACAGACAGAGAGCGATCACAGTCAGAGAGCGATCACAGTCAGGGAGCGATCACAGACAGGGAGCGATCACAGACAGGGAGCGATCACAGACAGGGAGCGATCACAGACAGGGAGCGATCGCAGACAGGGAGCGATCGCAGACAGAGAGCGATCACAGTCAGAGAGCGATCACAGACAAAGAGCGATCACAGACAGAGAGCGATCACAGTCCGGGAGCGATCACAGTCAGGGAGCGATCACAGACAGAGAGAGATCGTAGGCAGACAGCGATCGCAGACAGAGATCGATCGCAGACAGAGATCGATCGCAGACAGAGAGCGATCGCAGACAGAGAGCGATCGTAGACAGACAGCGATCACAGACAGGGAGCGATCACAGACAGAGAGCGATCACAGACAGGGAGCGATCACAGACAGGGAGCGATCACAGACAGGGAGCGATCACAGACAGGGAGCGATCACAGACAGGGAGCGATCGCAGACAGGGAGCGATCGCAGACAGAGAGCGATCACAGTCAGAGAGCGATCACAGACAAAGAGCGATCACAGACAGAGAGCGATCACAGTCCGGGAGCGATCACAGTCAGGGAGCGATCACAGACAGAGAGAGATCGTAGGCAGACAGCGATCGCAGACAGAGATCGATCGCAGACAGAGATCGATCGCAGACAGAGAGCGATCGCAGACAGAGAGCGATCGTAGACAGACAGCGATCACAGACAGGGAGCGATCACAGACAGAGAGCGATCACAGACAGGGAGCGATCACAGACAGAGAGAGATCGTAGACAGAGAGAGATCGTAGACAGAGAGCGATCGCAGACAGAGAGAGATCGCAGACCGAGAGAGATCGCAGACCGAGAGAGATCGCAGACAGAGAGAGATCGCAGACAGAGAGCGATCGCAGACAGAGAGCGATCGCAGACAGTGAGAGATCGCAGACAGAGAGCGATCGCAGACAGAGAGCGATCGCGCACAGGGAGCGATCGCAGACAGGGAGCGATCGCAGACAGGGAGCGATCGCAGACAGGGAGCGATCGCAGACAGGGAGCGATCGCAGACAGGGAGCGATCGCAGACAGGGAGCGATCGCAGACAGGGAGCGATCACAGACAGGGAGGGATCACAGACCGGGAGCGATCACAGACAAGGAGCGATCACAGACAGGGAGCGATCACAGACAGGGAGCGATCACAGTCAGAGAGCGATCACAGACAGAGAGAGATCGTAGACAGAGAGCGATCACAGACAGGGAGCGATCGTAGACAGGGAGCGATCACAGACAGGGAGCTTTCGTAGACAGGGAGCGATCGTAGACAGGGAGCGATCGTAGACAGGGAGCGTTGGCAGACAAAGAGCGATCGCAGACAGGGAGCGATCGCAGACAGGGAGCGATCGCAGTCAGAGAGCGATCGCAGACAGGGAGCGATCGCAGACAGGGAGCGATCGCAGACAGAGAGCGATCACAGTCAGGGAGCGATCGTAGACAGACAGCGATCACAGACAGAGAGCGATCACAGACAGAGAGCGATCACAGTCAGGGAGCGATCGTAGACAGACAGCGATCACAGACAGAGAGCGATCACAGACGGAGAGCGATCACAGACGGAGAGCGATCGCAGACGGAGAGCGTTCGCAGACATAGAGCGATCGTAGACGGAGAGCGATCGCAGACAGAGAGCGATCGCAGACAGAGAGCGATCGCAGACAGAGAGCGATCGCAGACAGAGAGCGATCGCAGACAGAGAGCGATCGCAGACAGGGAGCGATCGCAGACAGAGAGCGATCGCAGACAGAGAGCGATCGCAGACAGGGAGCGATCGCAGACAGGGAGCGATCGCAGACAGGGAGCGATCGCAGACAGGGAGCGATCGCAGACAGGGAGCGATCGCAGACAGGGAGCGATCGCAGACAGAGAGCGATCGTAGACAGGGAGCGATCGCAGTCAGAGAGCGATCGCAGTCAGAGAGCGATCGCAGACAGAGAGCGATCGCAGACAGAGAGCGATCGCAGACAGAGAGCGATCGCAGACAAGAGCGATCACAGACAGAGAGCGATCACAGACAGGGAGAGATCGTAGACAGACAGCGATCACAGACAGAGAGCGATCACAGACAGAGAGCGATCACAGACAGAGAGCGATCACAGACAGGGAGCGATCACAGACAGAGAGAGATCGTAGACAGAGAGCGATCACAGACAGAGAGCGATCACAGACAGAGAGCGATCACAGACAGAGAGCGATCACAGACAGGGAGCGATCGTAGACAGAGAGCGATCACAGTCAGAGAGCGATCACAGACAAAGAGCGATCACAGACAGAGAGCGATCACAGACAAAGAGCGATCACAGTCAGGGAGCGATCACAGTCAGGGAGCGATCACAGTCAGGGAGCGATCACAGACAGAGAGAGATCGTAGGCAGACAGAGAGCGATCGCAGACAGAGATCGATCACAGACAGGGAGCGATCACAGAAAGGGAGCGATCGTAGAAAGGGAGCGATCGTAGACAGGGAGCTTTCGTAGACAGGGAGCTATCGTAGACAGGGAGCTATCGTAGACAGGGAGCGATCGTAGACAGGGAGCGATCGCAGACAGGGAGCGATCGCAGACAGGGAGCGATCGCAGACAGAGAGCGATCGCAGACAGAGAGCGATCGCAGACAGAGAGCGATCGCAGACAGGGAGCGATCGCAGACAGGGAGCGATCCCAGACAGGGAGCGATCGCAGACAGGGAGCGATCGCAGACAGGGAGCGATCGCAGACAGGGAGCGATCGCAGTCAGAGAGCGATCGCAGACAGGGAGCGATCGCAGACAGAGAGCGATCACAGTCAGGGAGCGATCGTAGACAGACAGCGATCACAGACAGAGAGCGATCACAGACAGAGAGCGATCACAGACAGAGAGCGATCACAGACAGAGAGCGTTCACAGACATAGAGCGATCGTAGACGGAGAGCGATCGCAGACAGAGAGCGATCGCAGACAGAGAGCGATCGCAGACAGAGAGCGATCGCAGACAGGGAGCGATCGCAGACAGGGAGCGATCGCAGACAGAGAGCGATCGCAGACAGAGAGCGATCGCAGACAGAGAGCGATCGCAGACAGAGAGCGATCGCAGACAGGGAGCGATCACAGACAGGGAGCGATCACAGACAGGGAGCGATCACAGACAGAAAGCGATCGCAGACAGAAAGCGATCGCAGACAGAGAGCGATCGCAGACAGAGAGCGATCGCAGACAGGGAGCGATCACAGTCAGAGAGCGATCACAGACAGAGAGCGATCACAGTCAGAGAGCGATCACAGTCAGAGAGCGATCACAGACAGAGAGCGATCACAGTCAGAGAGCGATCACAGTCAGGGAGCGATCACAGACAGGGAGCGATCACAGACAGAGAGCGATCACAGACAGGGAGCGATCACAGACAGGGAGCGATCACAGACAGGGAGCGATCGCAGACAGGGAGCGATCGCAGACAGGGAGCGATCGCAGACAGAGAGCGATCACAGTCAGAGAGCGATCACAGACAAAGAGCGATCACAGACAGAGAGCGATCGCAGACAGGGAGCGATCCCAGACAGGGAGCGATCGCAGACAGGGAGCGATCGCAGACAGGGAGCGATCGCAGTCAGAGAGCGATCGCAGACAGGGAGCGATCGCAGACAGAAAGCGATCACAGTCAGGGAGCGATCACAGTCAGGGAGCGATCGTAGACAGACAGCGATCACAGACAGAGAGCGATCACAGACAGAGAGCGATCACAGACAGAGAGCGATCACAGACAGAGAGCGATCACAGACAGAGAGCGATCACAGACAGAGAGCGATCACAGACAGAGAGCGTTCACAGACATAGAGCGATCGTAGACGGAGAGCGATCGCAGACAGAGAGCGATCGCAGACAGAGAGCGATCGCAGACAGAGAGCGATCGCAGACAGGGAGCGATCGCAGACAGAGAGCGATCGCAGACAGAGAGCGATCACAGTCAGAGAGCGATCACAGACAGAGAGCGATCACAGTCAGAGAGCGATCACAGTCAGGGAGCGATCACAGACAGGGAGCGATCACAGACAGAGAGCGATCACAGACAGGGAGCGATCACAGACAGGGAGCGATCGCAGACAGGGAGCGATCACAGACAGGGAGCGATCGCAGACAGGGAGCGATCGCAGACAGGGAGCGATCGCAGACAGAGAGCGATCACAGTCAGAGAGCGATCACAGACAAAGAGCGATCACAGACAGAGAGCGATCGCAGACAGGGAGCGATCCCAGACAGGGAGCGATCGCAGACAGGGAGCGATCGCAGACAGGGAGCGATCGCAGTCAGAGAGCGATCGCAGACAGGGAGCGATCGCAGACAGAGAGCGATCACAGTCAGGGAGCGATCGTAGACAGACAGCGATCACAGACAGAGAGCGATCACAGACAGAGAGCGATCACAGACAGAGAGCGATCACAGACAGAGAGCGTTCACAGACATAGAGCGATCGTAGACGGAGAGCGATCGCAGACAGAGAGCGATCGCAGACAGAGAGAGATCGCAGACCGAGAGAGATCGCAGACCGAGAGAGATCGCAGACAGAGAGCGATCGCAGACAGAGAGCGATCGCAGACAGGGAGCGATCGCGCACAGGGAGCGATCGCAGACAGGGAGCGATCGCAGACAGGGAGCGATCGCAGACAGGGAGCGATCGCAGACAGGGAGCGATCGCAGACAGGGAGCGATCGCAGACAGGGAGCGATCGCAGACAGGGAGCGATCGCAGACAGGGAGCGATCGCAGACAGGGAGCGATCGCAGACAGGGAGCGATCGCAGACAGGGAGCGATCACAGACAGGGAGGGATCACAGACAGGGAGCGATCACAGACAAGGAGCGATCACAGACAAGGAGCGATCACAGACAGGGAGCGATCACAGTCAGGGAGAGATCGTAGACAGAGAGAGATCGTAGGCAGACAGCGATCACAGACAGAGAGAGATCGTAGACAGAGAGCGATCACAGACAGGGAGCGATCGTAGACAGGGAGCGATCACAGACAGGGAGCTTTCGTAGAAAGGGAGCGATCGTAGACAGGGAGCGATCGCAGACAGAGAGCGATCGCAGACAGAGAGCGATCGCAGACAGAGAGCGATCGCAGACAGAGAGCGATCGCAGACAGAGAGCGATCGCAGACAGAGAGCGATCGCAGACAGGGAGCGATCGCAGACAGGGAGCGATCGCAGACAGGGAGCGATCGCAGACAGGGAGCGATCGCAGACAGAGAGCGATCGCAGACAGGGAGCGATCGCAGACAGGGAGCGATCGCAGACAGGGAGCGATCGCAGACAGGGAGCGATCGCAGACAGGGAGCGATCGCAGACAGAGAGAGATCGTAGACAGGGAGCGATAACAGACAGGGAGCGATCGCAGACAGAGAGCGATCACAGTCAGAGAGCGATCACAGACAATGAGCGATCACAGACAGAGAGCGATCGCAGTCAGAGAGCGATCACAGACAGGGAGCGATCACAGACAGGGAGCGATCGCAGACAGGGAGCGATCGCAGACAGGGAGCGATCGCAGACAGAGAGCGATCACAGTCAGAGAGCGATCACAGACAAAGAGCGATCACAGACAGAGAGCGATCACAGACAGAGAGCGATCACAGTCCGGGAGCGATCACAGTCAGGGAGCGATCACAGACAGAGAGAGATCGTAGGCAGACAGCGATCGCAGACAGAGATCGATCGCAGACAGAGAGCGATCGCAGACAGAGAGCGATCGCAGACAGGGAGCGATCGCAGACAGGGAGCGATCGCAGACAGGGAGCGATCACAGCCAGGGAGCGATCACAGACAGAGAGCGATCACAGACTGAGAGAGATCGTAGACAGAGAGAGATCGTAGACAGAGAGCGATCGCAGACAGAGAGAGATCGCAGACCGAGAGAGATCGCAGACCGAGAGAGATCGCAGACCGAGAGAGATCGCAGACCGAGAGCGATCGCAGACAGAGAGCGATCGCAGACAGAGAGCGATCGCAGACAGGGAGCGATCGCGCACAGGGAGCGATCGCAGACAGGGAGCGATCGCAGACAGGGAGCGATCGCAGACAGGGAGCGATCGCAGACAGGGAGCGATCGCAGACAGGGAGCGATCGCAGACAGGGAGCGATCGCAGACAGGGAGCGATCGCAGACAGGGAGCGATCGCAGACAGGGAGCGATCACAGACAGGGAGGGATCACAGACAGGGAGCGATCACAGACAAGGAGCGATCACAGACAAGGAGCGATCACAGACAAGGAGCGATCACAGACAGGGAGCGATCACAGTCAGGGAGAGATCGTAGACAGAGAGAGATCGTAGGCAGACAGCGATCACAGACAGAGAGAGATCGTAGACAGAGAGCGATCACAGACAGGGAGCGATCGTAGACAGGGAGCGATCACAGACAGGGAGCTTTCGTAGAAAGGGAGCGATCGTAGACAGGGAGCGATCGCAGACAGAGAGCGATCGCAGACAGAGAGCGATCGCAGACAGAGAGCGATCGCAGACAGAGAGCGATCGCAGACAGGGAGCGATCGCAGACAGGGAGCGATCGCAGACAGGGAGCGATCGCAGACAGGGAGCGATCGCAGACAGAGAGCGATCGCAGACAGGGAGCGATCGTAGACAGGGAGCGATCGCAGACAGGGAGCGATCGCAGACAGGGAGCGATCGCAGACAGAGAGAGATCGTAGACAGGGAGCGATAACAGACAGGGAGCGATCGCAGACAGGGAGCGATCGCAGTCAGAGAGCGATCGCAGTCAGAGAGCGATCGCAGACAGAGAGCGATCGCAGACAGAGAGCGATCGCAGACAAGAGCGATCACAGACAGAGAGCGATCACAGACAGGGAGCGATCACAGACAGAGAGCGATCACAGACAGGGAGCGATCACAGACAGAAAGAGATCGTAGACAGACAGCGATCACAGAGAGCGATCACAGACAGGGAGCGATCACAGACAGGGAGCGATCACAGACAGGGAGCGATCGTAGACAGAGAGCGATCACAGACAGAGAGCGATCACAGTCAGAGAGCGATCACAGACAGGGAGCGATCACAGACAGGGAGCGATCACAGACAGGGAGCGATCGTAGACAGAGAGCGATCACAGTCAGAGAGCGATCACAGACAGAGAGCGATCACAGACAAAGAGCGATCACAGTCAGAGAGCGATCACAGACAAAGAGCGATCACAGTCCGGGAGCGATCACAGTCCGGGAGCAATCACAGTCCGGGAGCGATCACAGTAAGGGAGCGATCACAGTCAGGGAGCGATCACAGTCAGGGAGCGATCACAGACAGAGAGAGATCGTAGGCAGACAGCGATCACAGAGAGAGAGAGATCGTAGACAGAGAGCGATCACAGACAGGGAGCGATCACAGAAAGGGAGCGATCGTAGACAGGGAGCTTTCGTAGACAGGGAGCTATCGTAGACAGGGAGCTATCGTAGACAGGGAGCTATCGTGGACAGGGAGCGATCGCAGACAGGGAGCGATCGCAGACAGAGAGCGATCGCAGACAGAGAGCGATCGCAGACAGAGGGCGATCGCAGACAGAGAGCGATCGCAGAGAGCGATCGCAGACAGGGAGCGATCGCAGACAGGGAGCGATCGCAGACAGGGAGCGATCGCAGACAGGGAGCGATCGCAGACAGGGAGCGATCGCAGACAGAGAGCGATCACAGTCAGGGAGCGATCACAGACAGAGAGAGATCGTAGACAGACAGCGATCACAGACAGAGAGCGATCACAGACAGAGAGCGTTCACAGACATAGAGCGATCGCAGACAGAGAGCGATCGCAGACAGAGAGCGATCGCAGACAGAGAGCGATCGCAGACAGAGAGCGATCGCAGACAGAGAGCGATCGCAGACAGAGAGCGATCGCAGACAGAGAGCGATCGCAGACAGAGAGAGATCGTAGACAGAGAGCGATCGCAGACAGAGAGCGATCGCAGACAGGGAGCGATCGCAGACAGGGAGCGATCGCAGACAGGGAGGGATCGCAGACAGGGAGGGATCGCAGACAGAGAGCGATCGCAGACAGAGAGCGATCGCAGACAGAGAGCGATCGCAGACAGTAAGCGATCGTAGACAGGGAGCGATCACAGACAGAGAGCGATCACAGACAGAGAGCGATCACAGACAGAGAGCGATCACAGACAGAGAGCGATCACAGACAGAGAGCGATCACAGTCAGAGAGCGATCACAGTCAGAGAGCGATCGCAGACAGGGAGCGATCACAGACAGAGAGAGATCGTAGACAGAGAGCGATCACAGTCAGAGAGCGATCACAGACAGAGAGCGATCACAGTCAGGGAGCGATCACAGACAGGGAGCGATCACAGACAGGGAGCGATCGTAGACAGAGAGCGATCACAGACAGAGAGCGATCACAGTCCGGGAGCGATCACAGTCAGGGAGCGATAACAGTCAGGGAGCGATCACAGACAGAGAGAGATCGTAGGCAGACAGCGATCGCAGACAGAGATCGATCGCAGACAGAGAGCGATCGCAGACAGAGAGCGATCGCAGACAGGGAGCGATCGCAGACAGGGAGCGATCGCAGACAGGGAGCGATCACAGACAGAGAGAGATCGTAGACAGAGAGCGATCACAGTCAGAGAGCGATCACAGACAGAGAGCGATCACAGTCAGAGAGCGATCACAGTCAGGGAGCGATCACAGACAGGGAGCGATCACAGACAGGGAGCGATCACAGACAGGGAGCGATCACAGACAGGGAGCGATCACAGACAGGGAGCGATCACAGACAGGGAGCGATCACAGACAGGGAGCGATCGCAGACAGAGAGCGATCACAGTCAGAGAGCGATCACAGACAAAGAGCGATCACAGACAGAGAGCGATCACAGTCCGGGAGCGATCACAGTCAGGGAGCGATCACAGACAGAGAGAGATCGTAGGCAGACAGCGATCGCAGACAGAGATCGATCGCAGACAGAGATCGATCGCAGACAGAGATCGATCGCAGACAGAGATCGATCGCAGACAGAGAGCGATCGCAGACAGAGAGCGATCGTAGACAGACAGCGATCACAGACAGGGAGCGATCACAGACAGAGAGAGATCGTAGACAGAGAGAGATCGTAGACAGAGAGCGATCGCAGACAGAGAGAGATCGCAGACAGAGAGAGATCGCAGACAGAGAGAGATCGCAGACAGAGAGAGATCGCAGACCGAGAGAGATCGCAGACCGAGAGAGATCGCAGACAGAGAGAGATCGCAGACAGAGAGCGATCGCAGACAGAGAGAGATCGCAGACAGAGAGCGATCGCAGACAGAGAGCGATCGCAGACAGGGAGCGATCGCGCACAGGGAGCGATCGCAGACAGGGAGCGATCGCAGACAGGGAGCGATCGCAGACAGGGAGCGATCGCAGACAGGGAGCGATCGCAGACAGGGAGCGATCGCAGACAGGGAGCGATCGCAGACAGGGAGCGATCGCAGACAGGGAGCGATCGCAGACAGGGAGCGATCACAGACAGGGAGGGATCACAGACAGGGAGGGATCACAGACAGGGAGCGATCACAGACAAGGAGCGATCACAGACAAGGAGCGATAACAGACAGGGAGCGATCACAGTCAGGGAGAGATCGTAGACAGAGAGAGATCGTAGGCAGAGAGAGATCGTAGGCAGACAGCGATCACAGACAGGGAGCGATCACAGACAGGGAGCGATCACAGACAGAGAGCGATCACAGACAGAGAGCGATCACAGTCAGAGAGCGATCACAGACAGGGAGCGATCACAGACAGGGAGCGATCGTAGACAGAGAGCGATCGTAGACAGAGAGCGATCACAGTCAGAGAGCGATCACAGACAGAGAGCGATCACAGACAAAGAGCGATCACAGTCAGAGAGCGATCACAGTCCGGGAGCGATCACAGTCCGGGAGCGATCACAGTCCGGGAGCGATCACAGTCAGGGAGCGATCACAGTCAGGGAGCGATCACAGTCAGGGAGCGATCACAGACAGAGAGAGATCGTAGGCAGACAGCGATCACAGACAGAGAGAGATCGTAGACAGAGAGCGATCACAGACAGGGAGCGATCACAGAAAGGGAGCGATCGTAGACAGGGAGCTTTCGTAGACAGGGAGCTATCGTAGACAGGGAGCTATCGTAGACAGGGAGCTATCGTGGACAGGGAGCGATCGCGGACAGGGAGCGATCGCAGACAGAGAGCGATCGCAGACAGAGAGCGATCGCAGACAGAGAGCGATCGCAGACAGAGAGCGATCGCAGACAGAGAGCGATCGCAGACAGAGAGCGATCGCAGACAGCGATCGCAGACAGAGAGCGATCGCAGACAGGGAGCGATCGCAGACAGGGAGCGATCGCAGACAGGGAGCGATCGCAGACAGGGAGCGATCGCAGACAGGGAGCGATCGCAGACAGGGAGCGATCGCAGACAGGGAGCGATCGCAGACAGGGAGCGATCGCAGACAGGGAGCGATCGCAGTCAGAGAGCGATCGCAGACAGGGAGCGATCGCAGACAGAGAGCGATCACAGTCAGGGAGCGATCACAGACAGAGAGAGATCGGAGACAGACAGCGATCACAGACAGAGAGCGATCACAGACAGAGAGCGTTCACAGACATAGAGCGATCGCAGACAGAGAGCGATCGCAGACAGAGAGCGATCGCAGACAGAGAGCGATCGCAGACAGGGAGCGATCGCAGACAGGGAGCGATCGCAGACAGGGAGGGATCGCAGACAGGGAGGGATCGCAGACAGAGAGCGATCGCAGACAGAGAGCGATCGCAGACAGAGAGCGATCGCAGACAGAGAGCGATCGCAGACAGAGAGCTATCGCAGACAGTAAGCGATCGTAGACAGGGAGCGATCACAGACAGAGAGCGATCACAGACAGAGAGCGATCACAGACAGAGAGCGATCACAGACAGAGAGCGATCACAGACAGAGAGCGATCACAGACAGAGAGCGATCGCAGTCAGAGAGCGATCGCAGACAGGGAGCGATCACAGACAGAGAGAGATCGTAGACAGAGAGAGATCGTAGACAGAGAGCGATCACAGTCAGAGAGCGATCACAGACAGAGAGCGATCACAGTCAGGGAGCGATCACAGACAGGGAGCGATCACAGACAGGGAGCGATCGTAGACAGAGAGCGATCACAGTCAGAGAGCGATCACAGACAGAGAGCGATCACAGTCCGGGAGCGATCACAGTCAGGGAGCGATCACAGACAGAGAGAGATCGTAGGCAGACAGCGATCGCAGACAGAGATCGATCGCAGAGAGAGAGCGATCGCAGACAGGGAGCGATCGCAGACAGGGAGCGATCGCAGACAGGGAGCGATCGCAGACAGGGAGCGATCGCAGACAGGGAGCGATCGCAGACAGGGAGCGATCGCAGACAGGGAGCGATCACAGACAGAGAGCGATCACAGACAGAGAGCGATCACAGACAGAGAGCGATCGTAGACAGAGAGCGATCACAGACAGGGAGCGATCACAGACAGAGAGCGATCACAGACAGGGAGCGATCACAGACAGAGAGAGATCGTAGACAGACAGCGATCGCAGACAGAGAGCGATCGCAGACAGAGAGAGATCGCAGACCGAGAGAGATCGCAGACCGAGAGAGATCGCAGACAGAGAGAGATCGCAGACAGAGAGAGATCGCAGACAGAGAGCGATCGCAGACAGAGAGCGATCGCGCACAGGGATCGATCGCAGACAGGGAGCGATCGCAGACAGGGAGGGATCGCAGACAGGGAGCGATCACAGACAGGGAGCGATCACAGACAGGGAGCGATCACAGACAGGGAGCGATCACAGACAGGGAGCGATCACAGACAGGGAGGGATCACAGACAGGGAGGGATCACAGACAGGGAGGGATCACAGACAGGGAGCGATCAAAGACAAGGAGCGATCACAGACAGGGAGCGATCACAGTCAGGGAGAGATCGTAGACAGAGAGACATCGTAGACAGAGAGCGATCGCAGACTGAGAGGGTTCGCAGACAGAGAGCGATCACAGACAGAGAGCGATCACAGACAGAGGGCGATCACAGACAGAGGGCGATCACAGACAGAGGGCGATCACAGACAGAGGGCGATCACAGACAGAGAGCGATCACAGACAGGGAGCGATCACAGACGGGGAGCGATCACAGACGGGGAGCGATCGTAGACAGAGAGCGATCACAGTCAGAGAGCGATCACAGACAAAGAGCGATCACAGTCAGAGAGCGATCACAGACAAAGAGCGATCACAGACAGAGAGCGATCACAGTCCGGGAGCGATCACAGTCAGGGAGCGATCACAGTCAGGGAGCGATCACAGTCAGGGAGCGATCACAGACAGAGAGAGATCGTAGGCAGACAGCGATCACAGACAGAGAGAGATCGTAGACAGAGAGCGATCACAGACAGGGAGCGATCACAGAAAGGGAGCGATCGTAGACAGGGAGCTTTCGTAGACAGGGAGCTATCGTAGACAGGGAGCTATCGTAGACAGGGAGCTATCGTAGACAGGGAGCTATCGTGGACAGGGATCGATCGCAGACAGGGAGCGATCGCAGACAGAGAGCGATCGCAGACAGAGAGCGATCGCAGACAGAGAGCGATCGCAGACAGAGAGCGATCGCAGACAGGGAGCGATCGCAGACAGGGAGCGATCGCAGACAGAGAGAGATCGTAGACAGAGAGCGATCGCAGACAGGGAGCGATCGCAGACAGGGAGCGATCGCAGACAGGGAGCGATCGCAGACAGGGAGCGATCACAGACAGAGAGAGATCGTAGACAGGGAGCGATAACAGACAGGGAGCGATCGCAGTCAGAGAGCGATCGCAGTCAGAGAGCGATCGCAGACAGAGAGCGATCACAGACAAGAGCGATCACAGACAGAGAGCGATCACAGACAGGGAGCGATCACAGACAGAGAGAGATCGTAGACAGACAGCGATCACAGACAGAGAGCGATCACAGACAGGGAGCGATCACAGACAGAGAGAGATCGTAGACAGACAGCGATCACAGACAGGGAGCGATCACAGACAGAGAGAGATCGTAGACAGACAGCGATCACAGACAGAGAGCGATCACAGACAGAGAGCGATCACAGACAGAGAGCGATCACAGACAGGGAGCGATCACAGACAGGGAGCGATCGTAGACAGAGAGCGATCACAGTCAGAGAGCGATCACAGTCAGAGAGCGATCACAGTCAGGGAGCGATCACAGTCAGGGAGCGATCACAGACAGAGAGAGATCGTAGGCAGACAGCGATCGCAGACAGAGAGCGATCGCAGACAGAGATCGATCACAGAAAGGGAGCGATCGTAGACAGGGAGCTTTCGTAGACAGGGAGCTATCGTAGACAGGGAGCGATAGTAGACAGGGAGCGATCGCAGACAGGGAGCGATCGCAGACAGGGAGCGATCGGAGACAGAGAGCGATCGCAGACAGAGAGCGATCGCAGACAGAGAGCGATCGCAGACAGGGAGCGATCGCAGACAGGGAGCGATCGCAGACAGGGAGCGATCGCAGACAGGGAGCGATCGCAGACAGGGAGCGATCGCAGACAGGGAGCGATCGCAGACAGGGAGCGATCGCAGACAGGGAGCGATCGCAGTCAGAGAGCGATCGCAGACAGGGAGCGATCGCAGACAGAGAGCGATCACAGTCAGGGAGCGATCGTAGACAGACAGCGATCACAGACAGAGAGCGATCACAGACAGAGAGCGTTCACAGACATAGAGCGATCGTAGACAGAGAGCGATCGCAGACAGAGAGCGATCGCAGACAGAGAGAGATCGCAGACAGAGAGCGATCGCAGACAGAGAGCGATCGCAGGCAGAGAGCGATCGCAGACAGAGAGCGATCGCAGACAGGGAGGGATCGCAGACAGGGAGGGATCGCAGACAGGGAGGGATCGCAGAAAGGGAGGGATCGCAGACAGAGAGCGATCGCAGACAGAGAGCGATCGCAGACAGAGAGCGATCGCAGACAGAGAGCGATCGCAGACAGAGAGCGATCGCAGACAGAGAGCGATCGCAGACAGAGAGCGATCGCAGACAGAGAGCGATCGCAGACAGAGAGCTATCGCAGACAGGGAGCGATCACAGACAGAGAGCGATCACAGACAGAGAGCGATCACAGACAGAGAGCGATCACAGACAGAGGGCGATCACAGTCAGAGAGCGATCGCAGACAGGGAGCGATCACAGACAGAGAGAGATCGTAGACAGAGAGTGATCACAGTCAGAGAGCGATCACAGACAGAGAGCGATCACAGACAGAGAGCGATCACAGACAGAGAGCGATCACAGTCAGGGAGCGATCACAGACAGGGAGCGATCACAGACAGGGAGCGATCGTAGACAGAGAGCGATCACAGTCAGTGAGCGATCACAGACAAAGAGCGATCACAGACAGAGAGCGATCACAGTCCGGGAGCGATCACAGTCCGGGAGCGATCACAGTCAGGGAGCGATCACAGACAGAGAGAGATCGTAGGCAGACAGCGATCGCAGACAGAGATCGATCGCAGACAGAGAGCGATCGCAGACAGAGAGAGATCGTAGACAGAGAGCGATCGCAGACAGAGAGCGATCGCAGACAGAGAGCGATCGCAGACAGAGAGCGATCGCAGACAGGGAGGGATCGCAGACAGAGAGCGATCGCAGACAGAGAGCGATCGCAGACAGAGAGCGATCGCAGACAGAGAGCGATCGCAGACAGAGAGCGATCGCAGACAGAGAGCTATCACAGACAGGGAGCGATCACAGACAGGGAGCGATCACAGACAGAGAGCGATCACAGACAGAGAACGATCACAGACAGAGAGCGATCACAGTCAGAGAGCGATCACAGTCAGAGAGCGATCGCAGACAGGGAGCGATCACAGACAGAGAGAGATCGTAGACAGAGAGTGATCACAGTCAGAGAGCGATCACAGACAGAGATCGATCGTAGGCAGACAGAGATCGTAGGCAGACAGCGATCGCAGACAGAGATCGATCGCAGACAGAGAGCGATCACAGACAGGGAGCGATCACAGACAGGGAGCGATCACAGACAGAGAGAGATCGTAGACAGAGAGAGATCGTAGACAGAGAGAGATCGTAGACAGAGAGCGATCGCAGACCGAGAGAGATCGCAGACCGAGAGAGATCGCAGACCGAGAGAGATCGCAGACAGAGAGAGATCGCAGACAGAGAGCGATCGCAGACAGAGAGCGATCGCAGACAGGGAGCGATCGCGCACAGGGAGCGATCGCAGACAGGGAGCGATCGCAGACAGGGAGCGATCGCAGACAGGGAGCGATCGCAGACAGGGAGCGATCGCAGACAGGGAGGGATCACAGACAGGGAGCGATCACAGACAAGGAGCGATCACAGACAAGGAGCGATCACAGACAAGGAGCGATCACAGACAGGGAGCGATCACAGACAGGGAGCGATCACAGTCAGGGAGAGATCGTAGACAGAGAGAGATCGTAGGCAGACAGCGATCACAGACAGAGAGAGATCGTAGACAGAGAGCGATCACAGACAGGGAGCGATCGTAGACAGGGAGCGATCACAGACAGGGAGCTTTCGTAGACAGGGAGCTATCGTAGACAGGGAGCGATCGCAGACAGAGAGCGATCGCAGACAGAGAGCGATCGCAGACATAGAGCGATCGCAGACAGGGAGCGATCGCAGACAGGGAGCGATCGCAGACAGGGAGCGATCGCAGACAGGGAGCGATCGCAGACAGGGAGCGATCGCAGACAGGGAGCGATCGCAGACAGGGAGCGATCGTAGACAGGGAGCGATAACAGACAGGGAGCGATAACAGACAGGGAGCGATCGCAGTCAGAGAGCGATCGCAGACAGAGAGCGATCGCAGACAAGAGCGATCACAGACAGAGAGCGATCACAGACAGAGAGCGATCACAGACAGAGAGCGATCACAGAGAGCGATCACAGACAGGGAGCGATCACAGACAGAGATCACAGACAGAGAGCGATCACAGACAGAGAGCGATCACAGACAGAGAGCGATCACAGACAGGGAGCGATCGTAGACAGAGAGCGATCACAGACAGAGAGCGATCACAGACAGGGAGCGATCGTAGACAGAGAGCGATCACAGTCAGAGAGCGATCACAGACAGAGAGCGATCACAGACAGAGAGCGATCACAGACAAAGAGCGATCACAGTCAGAGAGCGATCACAGACAAAGAGCGATCACAGACAGAGAGCGATCACAGTCCGGGAGCGATCACAGTCAGGGAGCGATCACAGTCAGGGAGCGATCACAGTCAGGGAGCGATCACAGACAGAGAGAGATCGTAGGCAGACAGCGATCACAGACAGAGAGAGATCGTAGACAGAGAGCGATCACAGACAGAGAGAGATCGTAGACAGAGAGCGATCACAGACAGGGAGCGATCACAGAAAGGGAGCGATCGTAGACAGGGAGCTTTCGTAGACAGGGAGCTATTGTAGACAGGGAGCTATCGTAGACAGGGAGCTATCGTGGACAGGGAGCGATCGCAGACAGAGAGCGATCGCAGACAGGGAGCGATCGCAGACAGGGAGCGATCGCAGACAGGGAGCGATCGCAGTCAGAGAGCGATCGCAGACAGGGAGCGATCGCAGACAGAGAGCGATCACAGTCAGGGAGCGATCACAGACAGAGAGAGATCGTAGACAGACAGCGATCACAGACAGAGAGCGATCACAGACAGAGAGCGTTCACAGACATAGAGCGATCGCAGACAGAGAGCGATCGCAGACAGAGAGCGATCGCAGACAGAGAGAGATCGCAGACAGGGAGCGATCACAGACAGAGATCGTAGACAGAGAGCGATCACAGTCAGAGAGCGATCACAGACAGAGAGCGATCACAGTCAGGGAGCGATCACAGTCAGGGAGCGATCACAGACAGGGAGCGATCGTAGACAGAGAGCGATCACAGTCAGAGAGCGATCACAGACAGAGAGCGATCACAGTCAGGGAGCGATCACAGTCAGGGAGCGATCACAGACAGGGAGCGATCGTAGACAGAGAGCGATCACAGTCAGAGAGCGATCATAGACAGAGAGCGATCACAGTCCGGGAGCGATCACAGTCCGGGAGCGATCACAGTCCGGGAGCGATCACAGTCAGGGAGCGATCACAGTCAGGGAGCGATCACAGTCAGGGAGCGATCACAGACAGAGAGAGATCGTAGGCAGACAGCGATCGCAGACAGAGATCGATCGCAGACAGGGAGCGATCGCAGACAGGGAGCGATCGCAGACAGGGAGCGATCGCAGACAGGGAGCGATCGCAGACAGGGAGCGATCGCAGACAGGGAGCGATCGCAGACAGAGAGCGATCACAGACAGAGAGCGATCGTAGACAGACAGCGATCACAGACAGGGAGCGATCGTAGACAGACAGCGATCACAGACAGGGAGCGATCACAGACAGAGAGCGATCACAGACAGGGAGCGATCACAGACAGAGAGAGATCGTAGACAGACAGCGATCGCAGACAGAGAGCGATCGCAGACAGAGAGAGATCGCAGACCGAGAGAGATCGCAGACCGAGAGAGATCGCAGACAGAGAGAGATCGCAGACAGAGAGCGATCGCAGACAGAGAGCGATCGCAGACAGAGAGCGATCGCAGACAGAGAGAGATCGCAGACCGAGAGAGATCGCAGACCGAGAGAGATCGCAGACAGAGAGCGATCGCAGACAGAGAGCGATCGCAGACAGAGAGCGATCGCAGACAGAGAGCGATCGCGCACAGGGAGCGATCGCAGACAGGGAGCGATCGCAGACAGGGAGCGATCGCAGACAGGGAGCGATCGCAGACAGGGAGCGATCGCAGACAGGGAGCGATCGCAGACAGGGAGCGATCGCAGACAGGGAGCGATCGCAGACAGGGAGCGATCGCAGACAGGGAGCGATCGCAGACAGGGAGCGATCGCAGACAGGGAGCGATCAAAGACAAGGAGCGATCACAGACAGGGAGCGATCACAGTCAGGGAGAGATCGTAGACAGAGAGACATCGTAGACAGAGAGCGATCGCAGACTGAGAGGGTTCGCAGTCAGAGAGCGATCGCAGACTGAGAGGGTTCGCAGACAGAGAGCGATCACAGACAGAGGGCGATCACAGACAGAGGGCGATCACAGACATAGGGCGATCACAGACAGAGGGCGATCACAGACAGAGGGCGATCACAGACAGAGGGCGATCACAGACAGAGGGCGATCACAGACAGGGAGCGATCACAGACAGGGAGCGATCGTAGACAGAGAGCGATCACAGTCAGAGAGCGATCACAGTCAGAGAGCGATCACAGACAAAGAGCGATCACAGACAAAGAGCGATCACAGACAGAGAGCGATCACAGACAAAGAGCGATCACAGTCAGAGAGCGATCACAGTCAGAGAGCGATCAAAGACAAAGAGCGATCACAGACAGAGAGCGATCACAGACAGAGAGCGATCACAGTCCGGGAGCGATCACAGTCCGGGAGCGATCACAGTCAGGGAGCGATCACAGTCAGGGAGCGATCACAGACAGAGAGAGATCGTAGGCAGACAGCGATCACAGACAGAGAGAGATCGTAGACAGAGAGCGATCACAGACAGGGAGCGATCACAGAAAGGGAGCGATCGTAGACAGGGAGCTTTCGTAGACAGGGAGCTATCGTAGACAGGGAGCTATCGTAGACAGGGAGCTATCGCGGACAGGGAGCGATCGCAGACAGGGAGCGATCGCAGACAGAGAGCGATCGCAGACAGAGAGCGATCGCAGACAGAGAGCGATCGCAGACAGAGAGCGATCGCAGACAGGGAGCGATCGCAGACAGGGAGCGATCGCAGACAGGGAGCGATCGCAGACAGAGAGCGATCGCAGACAGGGAGGGATCGCAGACAGAGAGCGATCGCAGACAGAGAGCGATCGCAGACAGAGAGCGATCGCAGACAGAGAGCGATCGCAGACAGGGAGCGATCGCAGACAGGGAGCGATCGCAGACAGGGAGCGATCGCAGACAGGGAGCGATCACAGACAGAGAGCGATCACAGACAGAGAGCGATCACAGACAGAGAGCGATCGCAGTCAGAGAGCGATCGCAGTCAGAGAGCGATCGCAGACAGGGAGCGATCACAGACAGAGAGAGATCGTAGACAGAGAGAGATCGTAGACAGAGAGCGATCACAGACAGAGAGCGATCACAGTCAGGGAGCGATCACAGACAGGGAGCGATCGTAGACAGAGAGCGATCACAGACAGAGAGCGATCACAGTCCGGGAGCGATCACAGTCAGGGAGCGATCACAGACAGAGAGAGATCGTAGGCAGACAGAGATCGTAGGCAGACAGCGATCGCAGACAGAGATCGATCGCAGACAGAGAGCGATCACAGACAGGGAGCGATCACAGACAGAGAGAGATCGTAGACAGAGAGAGATCGTAGACAGAGAGCGATCGCAGACCGAGAGAGATCGCAGACCGAGAGAGATCGCAGACCGAGAGAGATCGCAGACCGAGAGAGATCGCAGACAGAGAGAGATCGCAGACAGAGAGCGATCACAGACAGAGAGCGATCGTAGACAGACAGCGATCACAGACAGGGAGCGATCACAGACAGAGAGCGATCACAGACAGGGAGCAATCACAGACAGAGAGAGATCGTAGACAGACAGCGATCGCAGACAGAGAGCGATCGCAGACAGAGAGAGATCGCAGACCGAGAGAGATCGCAGACCGAGAGAGATCGCAGACCGAGAGAGATCGCAGACAGAGAGCGATCGCAGACAGAGAGCGATCGCAGACAGAGAGCGATCGCAGACAGAGAGCGATCGCAGACAGAGAGCGATCGCAGACAGAGAGAGATCGCAGACCGAGAGAGATCGCAGACCGAGAGAGATCGCAGACCGAGAGAGATCGCAGACAGAGAGAGATCGCAGACAGAGAGCGATCGCAGACAGAGAGCGATCGCAGACAGAGAGCGATCGCAGACAGAGAGCGATCGCGCACAGGGAGCGATCGCAGACAGGGAGCGATCGCAGACAGGGAGCGATCGCAGACAGGGAGCGATCGCAGACAGGGAGCGATCGCAGACAGGGAGCGATCGCAGACAGGGAGCGATCGCAGACAGGGAGCGATCGCAGACAGGGAGCGATCGCAGACAGGGAGGGATCACAGACAGGGAGGGATCACAGACAGGGAGGGATCACAGACAGGGAGGGATCACAGACAGGGAGCAATCAAAGACAAGGAGCGATCACAGACAGGGAGAGATCGTAGACAGAGAGCGATCGCAGACTGAAAGGGTTCGCAGACAGAGAGCGATCACAGACAGAGGGCGATCACAGACAGAGGGCGATCACAGACAGGGAGCGATCACAGACAGGGAGGGATCACAGACAGGGAGCAATCAAAGACAAGGAGCGATCACAGACAGGGAGCGATCACAGTCAGGGAGAGATCGTAGACAGAGAGCGATCGCAGACTGAGAGGGTTCGCAGACAGAGAGCGATCACAGACAGAGAGCGATCACAGACAGAGGGCGATCACAGACAGAGGGCGATCACAGACAGAGGGCGATCACAGACAGAGGGCGATCACAGACAGAGGGCGATCACAGACAGGGAGCGATCACAGACAGAGAGCGATCACAGTCAGAGAGCGATCACAGACAAAGAGCGATCACAGACAGAGAGCGATCACAGACAAAGAGCGATCACAGTCAGAGAGCGATCACAGTCAGAGAGCGATCACAGACAGAGAGCGATCACAGTCCGGGAGCGATCACAGTCCGGGAGCGATCACAGTCAGGGAGCGATCACAGTCAGGGAGCGATCACAGACAGAGAGAGATCGTAGGCAGACAGCGATCACAGACAGAGAGAGATCGTAGACAGAGAGCGATCACAGACAGGGAGCGATCACAGAAAGGGAGCGATCGTAGACAGGGAGCTTTCGTAGACAGGGAGCTATCGTAGACAGGGAGCTATCGTAGACAGGGAGCTATCGCGGACAGGGAGCGATCGCAGACAGGGAGCGATCGCAGACAGGGAGCGATCGCAGACAGAGAGCGATCGCAGACAGAGAGCGATCGCAGACAGAGAGCGATCGCAGACAGAGAGCGATCGCAGACAGAGAGCGATCGCAGACAGGGAGCGATCGCAGACAGGGAGCGATCGCAGACAGGGAGCGATCACAGACAGGGAGCGATCACAGACAGGGAGGGATCACAGACAGGGAGCGATCAAAGACAAGGAGCGATCACAGACAGGGAGCGATCACAGTCAGGGAGAGATCGTAGACAGAGAGACATCGTAGACAGAGAGCGATCGCAGACTGAGAGGGTTCGCAGACAGAGAGCGATCGCAGACTGAGAGGGTTCGCAGACAGAGAGCGATCACAGACAGAGGGCGATCACAGACAGAGGGCGATCACAGACAGAGGGCGATCACAGACAGAGGGCGATCACAGACAGAGGGCGATCACAGACAGAGGGCGATCACAGACAGAGGGCGATCACAGACAGGGAGCGATCACAGACAGGGAGCGATCGTAGACAGAGAGCGATCACAGTCAGAGAGCGATCACAGACAAAGAGCGATCACAGACAGAGAGCGATCACAGACAGAGAGCGATCGCAGACTGAGAGGGTTCGCAGACAGAGAGCGATCACAGACAGAGGGCGATCACAGACAGAGGGCGATCACAGACAGAGGGCGATCACAGACAGAGGGCGATCACAGACAGAGGGCGATCACAGACAGGGAGCGATCACAGACAGGGAGCGATCGTAGACAGAGAGCGATCACAGTCAGAGAGCGATCACAGACAAAGAGCGATCACAGACAGAGAGCGATCACAGACAAAGAGCGATCACAGTCAGAGAGCGATCACAGTCAGAGAGCGATCACAGACAAAGAGCGATCACAGACAGAGAGCGATCACAGTCCGGGAGCGATCACAGTCCGGGAGCGATCACAGTCAGGGAGCGATCACAGTCAGGGAGCGATCACAGACAGAGAGAGATCGTAGGCAGACAGCGATCACAGACAGAGAGAGATCGTAGACAGAGAGCGATCACAGACAGGGAGCGATCACAGAAAGGGAGCGATCGTAGACAGGGAGCTTTCGTAGACAGGGAGCTATCGTAGACAGGGAGCTATCGTAGACAGGGAGCTATCGCGGACAGGGAGCGATCGCAGACAGGGAGCGATCGCAGACAGAGAGCGATCGCAGACAGAGAGCGATCGCAGACAGAGAGCGATCGCAGACAGAGAGCGATCGCAGACAGAGAGCGATCGCAGACAGAGAGCGATCGCAGACAGAGAGCGATCGCAGACAGAGAGCGATCGCAGACAGGGAGCGATCGCAGACAGGGAGCGATCGCAGACAGGGAGCGATCGCAGACAGAGAGAGATCGTAGGCAGACAGCGATCACAGACAGAGAGAGATCGTAGACAGAGAGCGATCACAGACAGGGAGCGATCACAGAAAGGGAGCGATCGTAGGCAGGGAGCTTTCGTAGACAGGGAGCTATCGTAGACAGGGAGCTATCGTAGACAGGGAGCTATCGCGGACAGGGAGCGATCGCAGACAGGGAGCGATCGCAGACAGAGAGCGATCGCAGACAGAGAGCGATCGCAGACAGAGAGCGATCGCAGACAGGGAGCGATCGCAGAGAGGGAGCGATCGCAGACAGGGAGCGATCGCAGACAGGGAGCGATCGCAGACAGAGAGAGATCGTAGACAGAGAGCGATCGCAGTCAGAGAGCGATCACAGACAGAGAGCGATCACAGTCAGGGAGCGATCACAGTCAGGGAGCGATCACAGTCAGGGAGCGATCGCAGACAGAGAGAGATCGTAGGCAGACAGCGATCGCAGACAGAGAGAGATCGTAGGCAGACAGCAATCGCAGACAGGGAGCGATCGCAGACAGGGAGCGATCGCAGACAGGGAGCGATCGCAGACAGGGAGCGATCGCAGACAGGGAGCGATCACAGACAGGGAGCGATCACAGACAGGGAGCGATCACAGACAGGGAGCGATCACAGACAGAGAGCGATCACAGACAGAGAGCGATCGTAGACAGGGAGCGATCACAGACAGAGAGAGATCGTAGACAGACAGCGATCACAGACAGAGAGCGATCGCAGACAGAGAGAGATCGCAGACCGAGAGAGATCGCAGACAGAGAGCGATCGCAGACAGAGAGCGATCGCAGACAGAGAGCGATCGCAGACAGAGAGCGATCGCAGACAGAGAGAGATCGTAGGCAGACAGCGATCGCAGACAGAGAGAGATCGTAGGCAGACAGCAATCGCAGACAGGGAGCGATCGCAGACAGGGAGCGATCGCAGACAGGGAGCGATCGCAGACAGGGAGCGATCGCAGACAGGGAGCGATCACAGACAGGGAGCGATCACAGACAGGGAGCGATCACAGACAGGGAGCGATCACAGACAGAGAGCGATCACAGACAGAGAGCGATCGTAGACAGGGAGCGATCACAGACAGAGAGAGATCGTAGACAGACAGCGATCACAGACAGAGAGCGATCGCAGACAGAGAGAGATCGCAGACCGAGAGAGATCGCAGACAGAGAGCGATCGCAGACAGAGAGCGATCGCAGACAGAGAGCGATCGCAGACAGAGAGCGATCGCAGACAGAGAGCGATCGCGCACAGGGAGCGATCGCAGACAGGGAGCGATCGCAGACAGGGAGCGATCGCAGACAGGGAGCGATCGCAGACAGGGAGGGATCGCAGACAGGGAGGGATCGCAGACAGGGAGGGATCGCAGACAGGGAGGGATCGCAGACAGGGAGCGATCGCAGACAGGGAGCGATCGCAGACAGGGAGCGATCGCAGACAGGGAGCGATCGCAGACAGGGAGCGATCACAGACAGGGAGCGATCACAGACAGGGAGCGATCACAGTCAGGGAGAGATCGTAGACAGAGAGACAGAGAGACATCGTAGACAGAGAGCGATCGCAGACTGAGAGGGTTCGCAGACAGAGAGCGATCGCAGACTGAGAGGGTTCGCAGACAGAGAGCGATCACAGACAGAGGGCGATCACAGACAGAGGGCCATCACAGACAGAGGGCGATCACAGACAGAGGGCGATCACAGACAGAGGGCGATCACAGACAGAGGGCGATCACAGACAGAGAGCGATCACAGACAGGGAGCGATCGCAGACCGAGAGGGATCGCAGACAGAAAGCGATCGCAGACAGAGAGCGATCGCAGACAGAGAGCGATCGCAGACAGGGAGGGATCGCAGACAGAGAGCGATCGCAGACAGAGAGCGATCGCAGACAGAGAGCGATCGCAGACAGAGAGCGATCGCAGACAGAGAGCGATCGCAGACAGAGAGCGATCGCAGACAGGGAGCGATCGCAGACAGGGAGCGATCGCAGACAGGGAGCGATCACAGACAGAGAGCGATCACAGACAGAGAGCGATCACAGACAGAGAGCGATCACAGTCAGAGAGCGATCGCAGACAGGGAGCGATCACAGACAGAGAGAGATCGTAGACAGAGAGTGATCACAGTCAGAGAGCGATCACAGACAGAGAGCGATCACAGTCAGGGAGCGATCACAGACAGGGAGCGATCGTAGACAGAAAGCGATCACAGACAGAGAGCGATCACAGTCCGGGAGCGATCACAGTCAGGGAGCGATCACAGACAGAGAGAGATCGTAGGCAGACAGAGATCGTAGGCAGACAGAGATCGTAGGCAGACAGCGATCGCAGACAGAGATCGATCGCAGACAGAGAGCGATCACAGACAGGGAGCGATCACAGACAGAGAGAGATCGTAGACAGAGAGAGATCGTAGACAGAGAGCGATCGCAGACCGAGAGAGATCGCAGACCGAGAGAGATCGCAGACCGAGAGAGATCGCAGACCGAGAGAGATCGCAGACAGAGAGAGATCGCAGACAGAGAGAGATCGCAGACAGAGAGCGATCACAGACAGAGAGCGATCGCAGACAGGGAGCGATCGCGCACAGGGAGCGATCGCAGACAGGGAGCGATCGCAGACAGGGAGCGATCGCAGACAGGGAGCGATCGCAGACAGGGAGCGATCGCAGACAGGGAGCGATCACAGACAGGGAGGGATCACAGACAGGGAGCGATCACAGACAAGGAGCGATCACAGACAAGGAGCGATCACAGACAGGGAGCGATCACAGTCAGGGAGAGATCGTAGACAGAGAGAGATCGTAGGCAGACAGCGATCACAGACAGAGAGAGATCGTAGACAGAGAGCGATCACAGACAGGGAGCGATCGTAGACAGGGAGCGATCACAGACAGGGAGCTTTCGTAGACAGGGAGCTATCGTAGACAGGGAGCGATCGCAGACAGAGAGCGATCGCAGACATAGAGCGATCGCAGACAGGGAGCGATCGCAGACAGGGAGCGATCGCAGACAGGGAGCGATCGCAGACAGAGAGCGATCGCAGACAGGGAGCGATCGCAGACAGGGAGCGATCGCAGACAGGGAGCGATCGCAGACAGGGAGCGATCGCAGACAGGGAGCGATAACAGACAGGGAGCGATCGCAGTCAGAGAGCGATCGCAGTCAGAGAGCGATCGCAGACAGAGAGCGATCGCAGACAAGAGCGATCGCAGACAGAGAGCGATCACAGAGAGCGATCACAGACAGAGAGCGATCACAGACAGAGAGCGATCACAGACAGGGAGCGATCACAGACAGAGAGAGATCGTAGACAGACAGCGATCACAGACAGAGAGCGATCACAGACAGAGAGCGATCACAGACAGGGAGCGATCGTAGACAGAGAGCGATCACAGACAGAGAGCGATCACAGACAGGGAGCGATCACAGACAGGGAGCGATCACAGACAGGGAGCGATCGTAGACAGAGAGCGATCACAGTCAGAGAGCGATCACAGACAGAGAGCGATCACAGACAGAGAGCGATCACAGACAAAGAGCGATCACAGTCAGAGAGCGATCACAGACAAAGAGCGATCACAGACAGAGAGCGATCACAGTCCGGGAGCGATCACAGTCAGGGAGCGATCACAGTCAGGGAGCGATCACAGTCAGGGAGCGATCACAGACAGAGAGAGATCGTAGGCAGACAGCGATCACAGACAGAGAGAGATCGTAGACAGAGAGCGATCACAGACAGGGAGCGATCACAGAAAGGGAGCGATCGTAGACAGGGAGCTTTCGTAGACAGGGAGCTATCGTAGACAGGGAGCTATCGTAGACAGGGAGCTATCGTAGACAGGGAGCTATCGTGGACAGGGAGCGATCGCAGACAGGGAGCGATCGCAGACAGGGAGCGATCGCAGACAGAGAGCGATCGCAGACAGAGAGCGATCGCAGACAGAGAGCGATCGCAGACAGAGAGCGATCGCAGACAGAGAGCGATCGCAGACAGGGAGCGATCGCAGACAGGGAGCGATCGCAGACAGGGAGCGATCGCAGACAGGGAGCGATCGCAGACAGGGAGCGATCGCAGACAGGGAGCGATCGCAGACAGGGAGCGATCGCAGTCAGAGAGCGATCGCAGACAGGGAGCGATCGCAGACAGAGAGCGATCACAGTCAGGGAGCGATCACAGACAGAGAGAGATCGTAGACAGACAGCGATCACAGACAGAGAGCGATCACAGACATAGAGCGATCGCAGACAGAGAGCGATCGCAGACAGAGAGCGATCGCAGACAGAGAGAGATCGTAGACAGAGAGCGATCGCAGACAGAGAGCGATCGCAGACAGAGAGCGATCGCAGACAGAGAGCGATCGCAGACAGGGAGGGATCGCAGACAGGGAGGGATCGCAGACAGAGAGCGATCGCAGACAGAGAGCGATCGCAGACAGGGAGCGATCACAGACAGGGAGCGATCACAGACAGAGAGCGATCACAGACAGAGAGCGATCACAGACAGAGAGCGATCACAGACAGAGAGCGATCACAGACAGAGAGCGATCGCAGTCAGAGAGCGATCGCAGACAGGGAGCGATCACAGACAGAGATCGTAGACAGAGAGCGATCACAGTCAGAGAGCGATCACAGACAGAGAGCGATCACAGTCAGGGAGCGATCACAGTCAGGGAGCGATCACAGTCAGGGAGCGATCGTAGACAGAGAGCGATCACAGTCAGAGAGCGATCACAGACAGAGAGCGATCACAGTCAGGGAGCGATCACAGTCAGGGAGCGATCGTAGACAGAGAGCGATCACAGTCAGAGAGCGATCACAGACAGAGAGCGATCACAGTCCGGGAGCGATCACAGTCCGGGAGCGATCACAGTCCGGGAGCGATCACAGTCAGGGAGCGATCACAGTCAGGGAGCGATCACAGACAGAGAGAGATCGTAGGCAGACAGCGATCGCAGACAGAGATCGATCGCAGACAGAGAGCGATCGCAGACAGGGAGCGATCGCAGACAGGGAGCGATCGCAGACAGGGAGCGATCGCAGACAGGGAGCGATCGCAGACAGGGAGCGATCGCAGACAGAGAGCGATCGCAGACAGAGAGCGATCGTAGACAGACAGCGATCACAGACAGGGAGTGATCACAGACAGAGAGCGATCACAGACAGGGAGCGATCACAGACAGAGAGAGATCGTAGACAGACAGCGATCGCAGACAGAGAGCGATCGCAGACAGAGAGAGATCGCAGACCGAGAGAGATCGCAGACCGAGAGAGATCGCAGACAGAGAGAGATCGCAGACAGAGAGTGATCGCAGACAGAGAGCGATCGCAGACAGAGAGCGATCGCAGACAGAGAGCGATCGCGCACAGGGAGCGATCGCAGACAGGGAGCGATCGCAGACAGGGAGCGATCGCAGACAGGGAGCGATCGCAGACAGGGAGCGATCGCAGACAGGGAGCGATCGCAGACAGGGAGCGATCGCAGACAGGGAGCGATCGCAGACAGGGAGCGATCGCAGACAGGGAGCGATCGCAGAAAGGGAGCGATCGCACACAGGGAGCGATCGCAGACAGGGAGCGATCACAGACAGGGAGCGATCACAGACAGGGAGGGATCACAGACAGGGAGCGATCAAAGACAAGGAGCGATCACAGACAGGGAGCGATCACAGTCAGGGAGAGATCGTAGACAGAGAGACATCGTAGACAGAGAGCGATCGCAGACTGAGAGCGATCGCAGACTGAGAGGGTTCGCAGACAGAGAGCGATCACAGACAGAGAGCGATCGCTTACAGAGAGCGATCGCAGACAGGGAGCGATCGCAGACAGAGAGCGATCGCAGACTGAGAGGGTTCGCAGACAGAGAGCGATCACAGACAGAGGGCGATCACAGACAGAGGGCGATCACAGACAGAGGGCGATCACAGACAGGGAGCGATCACAGACAGGGAGCGATCGTAGACAGAGAGCGATCACAGTCAGAGAGCGATCACAGACAAAGAGCGATCACAGACAGAGAGCGATCACAGACAAAGAGCGATCACAGTCAGAGAGCGATCACAGTCAGAGAGCGATCACAGACAGAGAGCGATCACAGACAGAGAGCGATCACAGTCCGGGAGCGATCACAGTCCGGGAGCGATCACAGTCCGGGAGCGATCACAGTCAGGGAGCGATCACAGTCAGGGAGCGATCACAGTCAGGGAGCGATCACAGACAGAGAGAGATCGTAGGCAGACAGCGATCACAGACAGAGAGAGATCGTAGGCAGACAGCGATCACAGACAGAGAGAGATCGTAGACAGAGAGCGATCACAGACAGGGAGCGATCGTAGACAGGGAGCTATCGTAGACAGGGAGCTTTCGTAGACAGGGAGCTATCGTAGACAGGGAGCTATCGTAGACAGGGAGCTATCGCGGACAGGGAGCGATCGCAGACAGAGAGCGATCGCAGACAGAGAGCGATCGCAGACAGAGAGCGATCGCAGACAGGGAGCGATCGCAGACAGGGAGCGATCGCAGACAGGGAGCGATCGCAGACAGGGAGCGATCGCAGACAGAGAGAGATCGCAGACAGAGAGCGATCGCAGACAGAGAGCGATCACAGACAGAGAGCGATCACAGACAGAGAGCGATCACAGTCAGAGAGCGATCACAGACAGAGAGCGATCACAGTCAGGGAGCGATCACAGTCAGGGAGCGATCACAGTCAGGGAGCGATCACAGACAGAGAGAGATCGTAGGCAGACAGCGATCGCAGACAGAGATCGATCGCAGACAGGGAGCGATCGCAGACAGGGAGCGATCGCAGACAGGGAGCGATCACAGACAGGGAGCGATCACAGACAGGGAGCGATCACAGACAGGGAGCGATCACAGACAGAGAGCGATCACAGACAGAGAGCGATCGTAGACAGGGAGCGATCACAGACAGAGAGAGATCGTAGACAGACAGCGATCACAGACAGAGAGCGATCGCGGACAGAGAGAGATCGCAGACCGAGAGAGATCGCAGACAGAGAGCGATCGCAGACAGAGAGCGATCGCAGACAGGGAGCGATCGCAGACAGGGAGCGATCGCAGACAGGGAGGGATCGCAGACAGGGAGGGATCGCAGACAGGGAGCGATCGCAGACAGGGAGCGATCGCAGACAGGGAGCGATCGCAGACAGGGAGCGATCACAGACAGGGAGCGATCACAGACAGGGAGCGATCACAGACAGGGAGCGATCACAGACAGGGAGCGATCACAGACAGGGAGCGATCACAGACAGGGAGGGATCACAGACAGGGAGCGATCACAGACAGGGAGCGATCACAGACAGGGAGCGATCACAGACAGGGAGCGATCACAGACAGGGAGGGATCACAGACAGGGAGCGATCACAGACAGGGAGCGATCACAGACAGGGAGCGATCACAGACAGGGAGCGATCACAGACAAGGAGCGATCACAGACAGGGAGCGATCACAGACAGGGAGGGATCACAGACAGGGAGCGATCACAGACAGGGAGCGATCACAGACAGGGAGCGATCACAGACAGGGAGGGATCACAGACAGGGAGCGATCACAGACAGGGAGCGATCACAGACAGGGAGCGATCACAGACAGGGAGCGATCACAGACAAGGAGCGATCACAGACAGGGAGCGATCACAGTCAGGGAGAGATCGTAGACAGAGAGACAGAGAGACATCGTAGACAGAGAGCGATCGCAGACTGAGAGGGTTCGCAGACAGAGAGCGATCGCAGACTGAGAGGGTTCGCAGACAGAGAGCGATCACAGACAGAGGGCGATCACAGACAGAGGGCGATCACAGACAGAGGGCGATCACAGACAGAGGGCGATCACAGACAGAGGGCGATCACAGACAGAGGGCGATCACAGACAGAGAGCGATCACAGACAGGGAGCGATCACAGACCGAGAGGGATCGCAGACAGAGAGCGATCGCAGACAGAGAGCGATCGCAGACAGAGAGGGTTCGCAGACAGAGAGGGATCGCAGACAGAGAGGGTTCGCAGACAGAGAGGGTTCGCAGACAGAGAGGGATCGCAGACTGAGAGGGTTCGCAGACAGAGAGCGATCGCAGACTGAGAGGGTTCGCAGACAGAGAGCGATCACAGACCGAGAGGGATCACAGACAGAGGGCGATCACAGACAGAGGGCGATCACAGACAGGGAGCGATCACAGACCGAGAGCGAACACAGACAGAGAGCGATCACAGACAGAGAGCGATCACAGACAGAGAGCGATCACAGACAGAGAGCGATCACAGACAGAGAGCGATCACAGTCAGGGAGCGATCACAGACAGGGAGCGATCACAGACAGAGGGCGATCACAGAGGGCGATCACAGACAGAGAGCGATCACAGACAGGGAGCGATCGCAGACAGAGAGAGATCGCAGACAGAGAGAGATCGCAGACAGAGAGAGATCGTAGACAGGGAGCGATCGCAGACAGGGAGCGATCGCAGACAGAGAGCGATCACAAACAGGGAGCGATCACAGACGGGGAGCGATCACAGACAGGGAGCGATCACAGACAGGGAGCGATCACAGACAGGGAGCGATCACAGACAGGGAGCGATCACAGACAGAGAGCGATCACAGACAGAGAGCGATCACAAACAGGGAGCGATCACAGACAGGGAGCGATCACAGACAGGGAGCGATCACAGACAGGGAGCGATCACAGACAGGGAGCGATCACAGACAGGGAGCGATCACAGACAGAGAGCGATCACAGACAGAGAGCGATCACAGACAGAGAGCGATCGTAGACAGAGAGAGATCACAGACAGAGAGCGATCACAGACAGGGAGAGATCACAGACAGGGAGAGATCACAGACAGAGAGCGATCGCAGACAGGGAGCGATCGCAGACAGGGAGCGATCGCAGACAGGGAGCGATCGCAGACAGAGAGCGATGGCAAACTGGGAGCGATCACAGACAGGGAGCGATCACAGACAGAGAGCGATCGCAAACTGGGAGCGATCACAGACAGAGAGCGATCGCAAACTGGGAGCGATCACAGACAGGGAGCGATCACAGACAGAGAGCGATCACAGACAGAGAGCGATCACAGACAGAGAGCGATCACAGACAGAGAGCGATCACAGACAGGGAGAGATCACAGACAGGGAGAGATCACAGACAGAGAGCGATCACAGACAGAGAGAGATCGTAGACGGAGAGAGATCGTAGACGGAGAGCGATCACAGACAGAGAGCGATCGCAGACAGAGAGCGATCGCAGACAGAGAGCGATCGCAGACAGAGAGCGATCGCAGACAGAGAGCGATCGCAGACAGAGAGCGATCGCAGACAGGGAGCGATCGCAGACAAACAGGGAGCGATCGCAGACAGGGAGCGATCGCAGACAAACAGGGAGCGATCGCAGACAGGGAGCGATCGCAGACAGGGAGCGATCGCAGACAGAAAGCGAACGCAGACAGAGAGCGATCGCAGACAGAGAGCGATCACAGACAGAGAGCGATCACAGACAGGGAGCGATCACAGACAGGGAGCGATCACAGACAGGGAGCGATAACAGATAGGGAGCGATCGCAGACAGAGAGCGATCACAGACAAGAGCGATCACAGTCAGGGAGCGATCACAGACAGAGAGAGATCGTAGACAGACAGCGATCACAGACAGAGAGCGATCACAGACAGAGAGCGATCACAGACAGAGAGCAATCACAGACAGAGAGCGATCACAGACAGAGAGAGATCGCATACAGAGAGCGATAACAGACAGGGAGCGATCGCAGTCAGAGAGCGATCGCAGTCAGAGAGCGATCGCAGTCAGAGAGCGATCGCAGACAGAAAGCGATCGCAGACAGAAAGCGATCGCAGACAGAAAGCGATCGCAGACACAGAGCGATCGCAGACAAGAGCGATCACAGACAGAGAGCGATCACAGACAGGGAGCGATCACAGACAGAGAGAGATCGTAGACAGACAGCGATCACAGACAGAGAGCGATCACAGACAGAGAGCGATCACAGACAGAGAGCGATCACAGACAGAGAGAGATCGTAGACAGACAGCGATCACAGACAGAGAGCGATCACAGACAGAGAGCGATCGCAGACAGAGAGCGATCGTAGACAGGGAGCGATCACAGACAGGGAGCGATCACAGACAGAGAGAGATCGTAGACAGGGAGAGATCGTAGACAGGGAGCGATCGCAGACAGGGAGCGATCGCAGACAGGGAGCGATCGCAGACAGGGAGCGATCGCAGACAGAGAGCGATCACAAACAGGGAGCGATCACAGACAGAGAGCGATCACAGACAGAGAGCAATTTCAGATAGAGAGCGATCGCAGACAGGGAGCGATCACAGACAGAGAGCGATCACAGACAGAGAGCGATCGTGGACAGAGAGAGATCACAGACAGAGAGCGATCACAGACAGGGAGAGATCACAGCCAGAGAGAGATCGTAGACAGAGAGCGATCGCAGACAGGGAGCGATCGCAGACAGGGAGCGATCGCAGACAGGGAGCGATCGCAGACAGGGAGCGATCGCAGACAGAGAGCGATCGCAAACTGGGAGCGATCACAGACAGGGAGCGATCACAGACAGAGAGCGATCACAGACAGAGAGCGATCACAGACAGAGAGCGATCACAGACAGGGAGAGATCACAGACAGGGAGAGATCACAGACAGAGAGAGATCACAGACAGAGAGCGATCACAGACAGAGAGAGATCGTAGACGGAGAGCGATCACAGACAGAGAGCGATCACAGACAGAGAGCGATCGCAGACAGAGAGCGATCGCAGACAGAGAGCGATCGCAGACAGAGAGCGATCGCAGACAGGGAGCGATCGCAGACAGGGAGCGATCGCAGACAGGGAGCGATCGCAGACAAGCAGGGAGCGATCGCAGACAGGGAGCGATCGCAGACAAGCAGGGAGCGATCGCAGACAGGGAGCGATCGCAGACAAACAGGGAGCGATCGCAGACAGGGAGCGATCGCAGACAGAGAGCGATCGCAGACAGAGAGCGATCGCAGACAGAGAGCGATCGCAAACAGAAAGCGAACGCAGACAGAGAGCGATCACAGACAGAGAGCGATCACAGACAGGGAGCGATCACAGACAGGGAGCGATCACAGATAGGGAGCGATCGCAGTCAGAGAGCGATCGCAGACAGAGAGCGATCGCAGACAGAGAGCGATCGCAGACAGAGAGCGATCACAGACAAGAGCGATCACAGACAGAGAGCGATCACAGACAGGGAGCGATCACAGTCAGGGAGCGATCACAGTCAGGGAGCGATCACAGACAGAGAGAGATCGTAGACAGACAGCGATCACAGACAGAGAGCGATCACAGACAGAGAGCGATCACAGACAGGGAGCGATCACAGACAGAGAGAGATTGTAGACAGGGAGCGATAACAGACAGGGAGCGATCGCAGTCAGAGAGCGATCGCAGTCAGAGAGCGATCGCAGTCAGAGAGCGATCGCAGACAGAAAGCGATCGCAGACAGAAAGCGATCGCAGACAGAGAGCGATCACAGACAAGAGCGATCACAGACAGAGAGCGATCACAGACAGGGAGCGATCACAGACAGAGAGAGATCGTAGACAGAGAGCGATCACAGACAGAGAGCGATCACAGACAGAGAGCGATCACAGACAGGGAGCGATCACAGACAGAGAGAGATCGTAGACAGACAGCGATCACAGACAGAGAGCGATCACAGACAGAGAGCGATCACAGACAGAGAGCGATCGTAGACAGAGAGCGATCGCAGACAGAGAGAGATCGCAGACAGAGAGAGATCGCAGACAGAGAGAGATCGCAGACAGAGAGCGATCACAGACAGAGAGAGATCGTAGACAGAGAGCGATCACAGACAGAGAGCGATCACAGACAGAGAGCGATCACAGACAGACAGAGATCGCAGACAGAGAGCGATCACAGACAGAGAGAGATCGTAGACAGAGAGCGATCGCAGACAGAGAGCGATCGCAGACAGAGAGCGATCGCAGACAGAGAGCGATCGCAGACAGAGAGCGATCGCAGACAGAGAGCGATCGCAGACAGAGAGCGATCGCAGACAGAGAGCGATCGCAGACAGAGAGCGTTCGTAGACAGAGAGCGTTCGCAGACAGAGAGCGTTAGCAGACAGAGAGCGATCGCAGACAGGGAGCGATCGCAGACAGGGAGCGATCGCACACAGGGAGCGATCGCAGACAGAGAGCGATCACAGACAGAGAGAGATCACAGACAGGGAGCGATCGCAGTCAGAGAGCGATCGCAGACAGGGAGCGATCACAGACAGAGAGAGATCGTAGACAGAGAGCGATCACAGTCAGAGAGCGATCACAGACAGACAGCGATCACAGACAGACAGCGATCGCAGACAGAGAGCGATCGCAGACAGAGAGCGATCGCAGACAGAGAGCGATCGCAGACAGAGAGCGATCGCAGACAGAGAGCGATCGCAGACAGAGAGCGATCGCAGACAGAGAGCGATCTCAGACAGAGAGCGATCACAGACAGAGAGAGATCACAGACAGAGAGAGATCGTAGACAGAGAGCGATCACAGACAGAGAGAGATCGTAGACGGAGAGCGATCGTAGACAGAGAGCGATCACAGACAGAGAGAGATCGTAGACAGAGAGCGATCACAGAAAGGGAGCGATCGTAGACAGGGAGCGATCGTAGACAGGGAGCTTTCGTAGACAGGGAGGTATCGTAGACAGGGAGCGATCGTAGACAGGGAGCGATCGTAGACAGGGAGCGATCGCAGACAGGGAGCGATCGTAGACAGAGAGCGATCACAGACAGAGAGCGATCACAGTCAGGGAGCGATCACAGTCAGGGAGCGATCACAGACAGGGAGCGATCACAGACAGGGAGCGATCACAGTCAGAGAGCGATCACAGACAGAGAGCGATCACAGTCCGGGAGCGATCACAGTCCGGGAGCGATCACAGTCAGGGAGCGATCACAGTCAGGGAGCGATCACAGTCAGGGAGCGATCACAGTCAGGGAGCGATCACAGTCAGGGAGCGATCACAGTCAGGGAGCGATCACAGACAGAGAGAGATCGTAGGCAGACAGCGATCGCAGACAGAGATCGATCGCAGACAGAGAGCGATCGCAGACAGGGAGCGATCGCAGACAGGGAGCGATCGCAGACAGGGAGCGATCGCAGACAGGGAGCGATCGCAGACAGGGAGCGATCGCAGACAGGGAGCGATCGCAGACAGGGAGCGATCGCAGACAGGGAGCGATCGCAGACAGAGAGCGATCGCAGACAGGGAGCGATCGCAGACAGGGAGCGATCGCAGACAGAGAGAGATCGCAGACAGAGAGCGATCGCAGACAGAGAGCGATCGCAGACAGGGAGCGATCGCGCACAGGGAGCGATCGCAGACAGGGAGCGATCGCAGACAGGGAGCGATCGCAGACAGGGAGCGATCGCAGACAGGGAGCGATCGCAGACAGGGAGCGATCACAGACAGGGAGGGATCACAGACAGGGAGCGATCACAGACAAGGAGCGATCACAGACAAGGAGCGATCACAGACAGGGAGCGATCACAGTCAGGGAGAGATCGTAGACAGAGAGAGATCGTAGGCAGACAGCGATCACAGACAGAGAGAGATCGTAGACAGAGAGCGATCACAGACAGGGAGCGATCGTAGACAGGGAGCGATCACAGACAGGGAGCTTTCGTAGACAGGGAGCTATCGTAGACAGGGAGCGATCGCAGACAGAGAGCGATCGCAGACATAGAGCGATCGCAGACAGGGAGCGATCGCAGACAGGGAGCGATCGCAGACAGGGAGCGATCGCAGACAGGGAGCGATCGCAGACAGAGAGCGATCGCAGACAGGGAGCGATCGCAGACAGGGAGCGATCGCAGACAGGGAGCGATCGCAGACAGGGAGCGATCGCAGACAGGGAGCGATAACAGACAGGGAGCGATCGCAGTCAGAGAGCGATCGCAGTCAGAGAGCGATCGCAGACAGAGAGCGATCGCAGACAAGAGCGATCGCAGACAGAGAGCGATCACAGAGAGCGATCACAGACAGAGAGCGATCACAGACAGAGAGCGATCACAGACAGGGAGCGATCACAGACAGAGAGAGATCGTAGACAGACAGCGATCACAGACAGAGAGCGATCACAGACAGAGAGCGATCACAGACAGGGAGCGATCGTAGACAGAGAGCGATCACAGACAGAGAGCGATCACAGACAGGGAGCGATCACAGACAGGGAGCGATCACAGACAGGGAGCGATCGTAGACAGAGAGCGATCACAGTCAGAGAGCGATCACAGACAGAGAGCGATCACAGACAGAGAGCGATCACAGACAAAGAGCGATCACAGTCAGAGAGCGATCACAGACAAAGAGCGATCACAGACAGAGAGCGATCACAGTCCGGGAGCGATCACAGTCAGGGAGCGATCACAGTCAGGGAGCGATCACAGTCAGGGAGCGATCACAGACAGAGAGAGATCGTAGGCAGACAGCGATCACAGACAGAGAGAGATCGTAGACAGAGAGCGATCACAGACAGGGAGCGATCACAGAAAGGGAGCGATCGTAGACAGGGAGCTTTCGTAGACAGGGAGCTATTGTAGACAGGGAGCTATCGTAGACAGGGAGCTATCGTAGACAGGGAGCTATCGTGGACAGGGAGCGATCGCAGACAGGGAGCGATCGCAGACAGAGAGCGATCGCAGACAGAGAGCGATCGCAGACAGAGAGCGATCGCAGACAGGGAGCGATCGCAGACAGGGAGCGATCGCAGACAGGGAGCGATCGCAGACAGGGAGCGATCGCAGACAGGGAGCGATCGCAGACAGGGAGCGATCGCAGACAGGGAGCGATCGCAGTCAGAGAGCGATCGCAGACAGGGAGCGATCGCAGACAGAGAGCGATCACAGTCAGGGAGCGATCACAGACAGAGAGAGATCGTAGACAGACAGCGATCACAGACAGAGAGCGATCACAGACATAGAGCGATCGCAGACAGAGAGCGATCGCAGACAGAGAGCGATCGCAGACAGAGAGAGATCGTAGACAGAGAGCGATCGCAGACAGAGAGCGATCGCAGACAGAGAGCGATCGCAGACAGAGAGCGATCGCAGACAGGGAGGGATCGCAGACAGGGAGGGATCGCAGACAGAGAGCGATCGCAGACAGAGAGCGATCGCAGACAGGGAGCGATCACAGACAGGGAGCGATCACAGACAGAGAGCGATCACAGACAGAGAGCGATCACAGACAGAGAGCGATCACAGACAGAGAGCGATCACAGACAGAGAGCGATCGCAGTCAGAGAGCGATCGCAGACAGGGAGCGATCACAGACAGAGATCGTAGACAGAGAGCGATCACAGTCAGAGAGCGATCACAGACAGAGAGCGATCACAGTCAGGGAGCGATCACAGTCAGGGAGCGATCACAGTCAGGGAGCGATCGTAGACAGAGAGCGATCACAGTCAGAGAGCGATCACAGTCAGGGAGCGATCACAGTCAGGGAGCGATCGTAGACTGAGAGCGATCACAGTCAGAGAGCGATCACAGACAGAGAGCGATCACAGTCCGGGAGCGATCACAGTCCGGGAGCGATCACAGTCAGGGAGCGATCACAGTCAGGGAGCGATCACAGTCAGGGAGCGATCACAGACAGAGAGAGATCGTAGGCAGACAGCGATCGCAGACAGAGATCGATCGCAGACAGAGAGCGATCGCAGACAGGGAGCGATCGCAGACAGGGAGCGATCGCAGACAGGGAGCGATCGCAGACAGGGAGCGATCGCAGACAGGGAGCGATCGCAGACAGAGAGCGATCGCAGACAGAGAGCGATCGTAGACAGACAGCGATCACAGACAGGGAGTGATCACAGACAGAGAGCGATCACAGACAGGGAGCGATCACAGACAGAGAGAGATCGTAGACAGACAGCGATCGCAGACAGAGAGCGATCGCAGACAGAGAGAGATCGCAGACCGAGAGAGATCGCAGACCGAGAGAGATCGCAGACAGAGAGAGATCGCAGACAGAGAGTGATCGCAGACAGAGAGCGATCGCAGACAGAGAGCGATCGCAGACAGAGAGCGATCGCGCACAGGGAGCGATCGCAGACAGGGAGCGATCGCAGACAGGGAGCGATCGCAGACAGGGAGCGATCGCAGACAGGGAGCGATCGCAGACAGTGAGCGATCGCAGACAGGGAGCGATCGCAGACAGGGAGCGATCGCAGACAGGGAGCGATCGCAGAAAGGGAGCGATCGCAGACAGGGAGCGATCACAGACAGGGAGCGATCACAGACAGGGAGGGATCACAGACAGGGAGCGATCAAAGACAAGGAGCGATCACAGACAGGGAGCGATCACAGTCAGGGAGAGATCGTAGACAGAGAGACATCGTAGACAGAGAGACATCGTAGACAGAGAGCGATCGCAGACTGAGAGCGATCGCAGACTGAGAGGGTTCGCAGACAGAGAGCGATCACAGACAGAGAGCGATCGCTTACAGAGAGCGATCGCAGACAGGGAGCGATCGCAGACAGAGAGCGATCGCAGACTGAGAGGGTTCGCAGACAGAGAGCGATCACAGACAGAGGGCGATCACAGACAGAGGGCGATCACAGACAGAGGGCGATCACAGACAGAGGGCGATCACAGACAGGGAGCGATCACAGACAGGGAGCGATCGTAGACAGAGAGCGATCACAGTCAGAGAGCGATCACAGACAAAGAGCGATCACAGACAGAGAGCGATCACAGACAAAGAGCGATCACAGTCAGAGAGCGATCACAGTCAGAGAGCGATCACAGACAAAGAGCGATCACAGACAGAGAGCGATCACAGACAAAGAGCGATCACAGTCAGAGAGCGATCACAGTCCGGGAGCGATCACAGTCCGGGAGCGATCACAGTCCGGGAGCGATCACAGTCAGGGAGCGATCACAGTCAGGGAGCGATCACAGTCAGGGAGCGATCACAGACAGAGAGAGATCGTAGGCAGACAGCGATCACAGACAGAGAGAGATCGTAGACAGAGAGCGATCACAGACAGGGAGCGATCGTAGACAGGGTGCTTTCGTAGACAGGGAGCTATCGTAGACAGGGAGCTTTCGTAGACAGGGAGCTATCGTAGACAGGGAGCTATCGTAGACAGGGAGCTATCGCGGACAGGGAGCGATCGCAGACAGAGAGCGATCGCAGACAGAGAGCGATCGCAGACAGAGAGCGATCGCAGACAGGGAGCGATCGCAGACAGGGAGCGATCGCAGACAGGGAGCGATCGCAGACAGGGAGCGATCGCAGACAGAGAGAGATCGTAGACAGAGAGCGATCACAGTCAGAGAGCGATCACAGACAGAGAGCGATCACAGACAGAGAGCGATCACAGACAGAGAGCGATCACAGTCAGAGAGCGATCACAGACAGAGAGCGATCACAGTCAGGGAGCGATCACAGTCAGGGAGCGATCACAGTCAGGGAGCGATCACAGACAGAGAGAGATCGTAGGCAGACAGCGATCGCAGACAGAGATCGATCGCAGACAGAGATCGATCGCAGACAGGGAGCGATCGCAGACAGGGAGCGATCGCAGACAGGGAGCGATCGCAGACAGGGAGCGATCGCAGACAGGGAGCGATCGCAGACAGGGAGCGATCGCAGACAGAGAGCGATCGCAGACAGGGAGCGATCGCAGACAGGGAGCGATCGCAGACAGAGAGAGATCGCAGACAGAGAGCGATCGCAGACAGAGAGCGATCGCAGACAGGGAGCGATCGCGCACAGGGAGCGATCGCAGACAGGGAGCGATCGCAGACAGGGAGCGATCGCAGACAGGGAGCGATCGCAGACAGGGAGCGATCGCAGACAGGGAGCGATCACAGACAGGGAGGGATCACAGACAGGGAGCGATCACAGACAAGGAGCGATCACAGACAAGGAGCGATCACAGACAGGGAGCGATCACAGTCAGGGAGAGATCGTAGACAGAGAGAGATCGTAGGCAGACAGCGATCACAGACAGAGAGAGATCGTAGACAGAGAGCGATCACAGACAGGGAGCGATCGTAGACAGGGAGCGATCACAGACAGGGAGCTTTCGTAGACAGGGAGCTATCGTAGACAGGGAGCGATCGCAGACAGAGAGCGATCGCAGACATAGAGCGATCGCAGACAGGGAGCGATCGCAGACAGGGAGCGATCGCAGACAGGGAGCGATCGCAGACAGAGAGCGATCGCAGACAGGGAGCGATCGCAGACAGGGAGCGATCGCAGACAGGGAGCGATCGCAGACAGGGAGCGATCGCAGACAGGGAGCGATAACAGACAGGGAGCGATCGCAGTCAGAGAGCGATCGCAGTCAGAGAGCGATCGCAGACAGAGAGCGATCGCAGACAAGAGCGATCGCAGACAGAGAGCGATCACAGAGAGCGATCACAGACAGAGAGCGATCACAGACAGAGAGCGATCACAGACAGGGAGCGATCACAGACAGAGAGAGATCGTAGACAGACAGCGATCACAGACAGAGAGCGATCACAGACAGAGAGCGATCACAGACAGGGAGCGATCGTAGACAGAGAGCGATCACAGACAGAGAGCGATCACAGACAGGGAGCGATCACAGACAGGGAGCGATCACAGACAGGGAGCGATCGTAGACAGAGAGCGATCACAGTCAGAGAGCGATCACAGACAGAGAGCGATCACAGACAGAGAGCGATCACAGACAAAGAGCGATCACAGTCAGAGAGCGATCACAGACAAAGAGCGATCACAGACAGAGAGCGATCACAGTCCGGGAGCGATCACAGTCAGGGAGCGATCACAGTCAGGGAGCGATCACAGTCAGGGAGCGATCACAGACAGAGAGAGATCGTAGGCAGACAGCGATCACAGACAGAGAGAGATCGTAGACAGAGAGCGATCACAGACAGGGAGCGATCACAGAAAGGGAGCGATCGTAGACAGGGAGCTTTCGTAGACAGGGAGCTATTGTAGACAGGGAGCTATCGTAGACAGGGAGCTATCGTAGACAGGGAGCTATCGTGGACAGGGAGCGATCGCAGACAGGGAGCGATCGCAGACAGAGAGCGATCGCAGACAGAGAGCGATCGCAGACAGAGAGCGATCGCAGACAGAGAGCGATCGCAGACAGGGAGCGATCGCAGACAGGGAGCGATCGCAGACAGGGAGCGATCGCAGACAGGGAGCGATCGCAGACAGGGAGCGATCGCAGACAGGGAGCGATCGCAGACAGGGAGCGATCGCAGTCAGAGAGCGATCGCAGACAGGGAGCGATCGCAGACAGAGAGCGATCGCAGACAGAGAGCGATCGCAGACAGAGAGAGATCGTAGACAGAGAGCGATCGCAGACAGAGAGCGATCGCAGACAGAGAGCGATCGCAGACAGAGAGCGATCGCAGACAGAGAGCGATCGCAGACAGGGAGGGATCGCAGACAGGGAGGGATCGCAGACAGAGAGCGATCGCAGACAGAGAGCGATCGCAGACAGGGAGCGATCACAGACAGGGAGCGATCACAGACAGAGAGCGATCACAGACAGAGAGCGATCACAGACAGAGAGCGATCGCAGTCAGAGAGCGATCGCAGACAGGGAGCGATCACAGACAGAGATCGTAGACAGAGAGCGATCACAGTCAGAGAGCGATCACAGACAGAGAGCGATCACAGTCAGGGAGCGATCACAGTCAGGGAGCGATCACAGTCAGGGAGCGATCGTAGACAGAGAGCGATCACAGTCAGAGAGCGATCACAGTCAGGGAGCGATCACAGTCAGGGAGCGATCGTAGACTGAGAGCGATCACAGTCAGAGAGCGATCACAGACAGAGAGCGATCACAGTCCGGGAGCGATCACAGTCCGGGAGCGATCACAGTCAGGGAGCGATCACAGTCAGGGAGCGATCACAGTCAGGGAGCGATCACAGACAGAGAGAGATCGTAGGCAGACAGCGATCGCAGACAGAGATCGATCGCAGACAGAGAGCGATCGCAGACAGGGAGCGATCGCAGACAGGGAGCGATCGCAGACAGGGAGCGATCGCAGACAGGGAGCGATCGCAGACAGGGAGCGATCGCAGACAGAGAGCGATCGCAGACAGAGAGCGATCGTAGACAGACAGCGATCACAGACAGGGAGTGATCACAGACAGAGAGCGATCACAGACAGGGAGCGATCACAGACAGAGAGAGATCGTAGACAGACAGCGATCGCAGACAGAGAGCGATCGCAGACAGAGAGAGATCGCAGACCGAGAGAGATCGCAGACCGAGAGAGATCGCAGACAGAGAGAGATCGCAGACAGAGAGTGATCGCAGACAGAGAGCGATCGCAGACAGAGAGCGATCGCAGACAGAGAGCGATCGCGCACAGGGAGCGATCGCAGACAGGGAGCGATCGCAGACAGGGAGCGATCGCAGACAGGGAGCGATCGCAGACAGGGAGCGATCGCAGACAGTGAGCGATCGCAGACAGGGAGCGATCGCAGACAGGGAGCGATCGCAGACAGGGAGCGATCGCAGAAAGGGAGCGATCGCAGACAGGGAGCGATCACAGACAGGGAGCGATCACAGACAGGGAGGGATCACAGACAGGGAGCGATCAAAGACAAGGAGCGATCACAGACAGGGAGCGATCACAGTCAGGGAGAGATCGTAGACAGAGAGACATCGTAGACAGAGAGACATCGTAGACAGAGAGCGATCGCAGACTGAGAGCGATCGCAGACTGAGAGGGTTCGCAGACAGAGAGCGATCACAGACAGAGAGCGATCGCTTACAGAGAGCGATCGCAGACAGGGAGCGATCGCAGACAGAGAGCGATCGCAGACTGAGAGGGTTCGCAGACAGAGAGCGATCACAGACAGAGGGCGATCACAGACAGAGGGCGATCACAGACAGAGGGCGATCACAGACAGAGGGCGATCACAGACAGGGAGCGATCACAGACAGGGAGCGATCGTAGACAGAGAGCGATCACAGTCAGAGAGCGATCACAGACAAAGAGCGATCACAGACAGAGAGCGATCACAGACAAAGAGCGATCACAGTCAGAGAGCGATCACAGTCAGAGAGCGATCACAGACAAAGAGCGATCACAGACAGAGAGCGATCACAGACAAAGAGCGATCACAGTCAGAGAGCGATCACAGTCCGGGAGCGATCACAGTCCGGGAGCGATCACAGTCCGGGAGCGATCACAGTCAGGGAGCGATCACAGTCAGGGAGCGATCACAGTCAGGGAGCGATCACAGACAGAGAGAGATCGTAGGCAGACAGCGATCACAGACAGAGAGAGATCGTAGACAGAGAGCGATCACAGACAGGGAGCGATCGTAGACAGGGTGCTTTCGTAGACAGGGAGCTATCGTAGACAGGGAGCTTTCGTAGACAGGGAGCTATCGTAGACAGGGAGCTATCGTAGACAGGGAGCTATCGCGGACAGGGAGCGATCGCAGACAGAGAGCGATCGCAGACAGAGAGCGATCGCAGACAGAGAGCGATCGCAGACAGGGAGCGATCGCAGACAGGGAGCGATCGCAGACAGGGAGCGATCGCAGACAGGGAGCGATCGCAGACAGAGAGAGATCGTAGACAGAGAGCGATCACAGTCAGAGAGCGATCACAGACAGAGAGCGATCACAGACAGAGAGCGATCACAGACAGAGAGCGATCACAGTCAGAGAGCGATCACAGACAGAGAGCGATCACAGTCAGGGAGCGATCACAGTCAGGGAGCGATCACAGTCAGGGAGCGATCACAGACAGAGAGAGATCGTAGGCAGACAGCGATCGCAGACAGAGATCGATCGCAGACAGAGATCGATCGCAGACAGGGAGCGATCGCAGACAGGGAGCGATCGCAGACAGGGAGCGATCGCAGACAGGGAGCGATCGCAGACAGGGAGCGATCACAGACAGGGAGCGATCACAGACAGGGAGCGATCACAGACAGAGAGCGATCACAGACAGAGAGCGATCGTAGACAGGGAGCGATCACAGACAGAGAGAGATCGTAGACAGACAGCGATCACAGACAGAGAGCGATCGCGGACAGAGAGAGATCGCAGACCGAGAGAGATCGCAGACAGAGAGCGATCGCAGACAGGGAGCGATCGCAGACAGGGAGCGATCGCAGACAGGGAGCGATCGCAGACAGGGAGGGATCGCAGACAGGGAGGGATCGCAGACAGGGAGCGATCGCAGACAGGGAGCGATCGCAGACAGGGAGCGATCGCAGACAGGGAGCGATCACAGACAGGGAGCGATCACAGACAGGGAGCGATCACAGACAGGGAGCGATCACAGACAGGGAGCGATCACAGACAGGGAGGGATCACAGACAGGGAGCGATCACAGACAGGGAGCGATCACAGACAGGGAGCGATCACAGACAGGGAGCGATCACAGACAAGGAGCGATCACAGACAGGGAGCGATCACAGTCAGGGAGAGATCGTAGACAGAGAGACAGAGAGACATCGTAGACAGAGAGCGATCGCAGACTGAGAGGGTTCGCAGACAGAGAGCGATCGCAGACTGAGAGGGTTCGCAGACAGAGAGCGATCACAGACAGAGGGCGATCACAGACAGAGGGCGATCACAGACAGAGGGCGATCACAGACAGAGGGCGATCACAGACAGAGGGCGATCACAGACAGAGGGCGATCACAGACAGAGAGCGATCACAGACAGGGAGCGATCACAGACCGAGAGGGATCGCAGACAGAGAGCGATCGCAGACAGAGAGCGATCGCAGACAGAGAGGGTTCGCAGACAGAGAGGGATCGCAGACAGAGAGGGTTCGCAGACAGAGAGGGTTCGCAGACAGAGAGGGATCGCAGACTGAGAGGGTTCGCAGACAGAGAGCGATCGCAGACTGAGAGGGTTCGCAGACAGAGAGCGATCGCAGACTGAGAGGGTTCGCAGACAGAGAGCGATCACAGACCGAGAGGGATCACAGACAGAGGGCGATCACAGACAGAGGGCGATCACAGACAGGGAGCGATCACAGACCGAGAGCGAACACAGACAGAGAGCGATCACAGACAGAGAGCGATCACAGACAGAGAGCGATCACAGACAGAGAGCGATCACAGACAGAGAGCGATCACAGTCAGGGAGCGATCACAGACAGGGAGCGATCACAGACAGAGGGCGATCACAGAGGGCGATCACAGACAGAGAGCGATCACAGACAGGGAGCGATCGCAGACAGAGAGAGATCGCAGACAGAGAGAGATCGCAGACAGAGAGAGATCGTAGACAGGGAGCGATCGCAGACAGGGAGCGATCGCAGACAGAGAGCGATCACAAACAGGGAGCGATCACAGACAGGGAGCGATCACAGATGGGAGCGATCACAGACAGGGAGCGATCACAGACAGGGAGCGATCACAGACAGGGAGCGATCACAGACAGGGAGCGATCACAGACAGAGAGCGATCACAAACAGGGAGCGATCACAGACAGGGAGCGATCACAGACAGGGAGCGATCACAGACAGGGAGCGATCACAGACAGGGAGCGATCACAGACAGGGAGCGATCACAGACAGAGAGCGATCACAGACAGAGAGCGATCACAGACAGAGAGCGATCGTAGACAGAGAGAGATCACAGACAGAGAGCGATCACAGACAGGGAGAGATCACAGACAGGGAGAGATCACAGACAGAGAGCGATCGCAGACAGGGAGCGATCGCAGACAGGGAGCGATCGCAGACAGGGAGCGATCGCAGACAGAGAGCGATGGCAAACTGGGAGCGATCACAGACAGGGAGCGATCACAGACAGAGAGCGATCGCAAACTGGGAGCGATCACAGACAGAGAGCGATCGCAAACTGGGAGCGATCACAGACAGGGAGCGATCACAGACAGAGAGCGATCACAGACAGAGAGCGATCACAGACAGAGAGCGATCACAGACAGAGAGCGATCACAGACAGGGAGAGATCACAGACAGAGAGCGATCACAGACAGAGAGAAATCACAGACAGAGAGAGATCGTAGACGGAGAGCGATCACAGACAGAGAGCGATCGCAGACAGAGAGCGATCGCAGACAGAGAGCGATCGCAGACAGAGAGCGATCGCAGACAGAGAGCGATCGCAGACAGAGAGCGATCGCAGACAGAGAGCGATCGCAGACAGAGAGCGATCGCAGACAGGGAGCGATCGCAGACAAACAGGGAGCGATCGCAGACAGGGAGCGATCGCAGACAAACAGGGAGCGATCGCAGACAGGGAGCGATCGCAGACAGGGAGCGATCGCAGACAGAAAGCGAACGCAGACAGAGAGCGATCACAGACAGAGAGCGATCACAGACAGAGAGCGATCACAGACAGGGAGCGATCACAGACAGGGAGCGATCACAGACAGGGAGCGATAACAGATAGGGAGCGATCGCAGACAGAGAGCGATCACAGACAAGAGCGATCACAGTCAGGGAGCGATCACAGACAGAGAGAGATCGTAGACAGACAGCGATCACAGACAGAGAGCGATCACAGACAGAGAGCGATCACAGACAGAGAGCAATCACAGACAGAGAGCGATCACAGACAGAGAGAGATCGCATACAGAGAGCGATAACAGACAGGGAGCGATCGCAGTCAGAGAGCGATCGCAGTCAGAGAGCGATCGCAGTCAGAGAGCGATCGCAGACAGAAAGCGATCGCAGACAGAAAGCGATCGCAGACAGAAAGCGATCGCAGACAGAGAGCGATCGCAGACAAGAGCGATCACAGACAGAGAGCGATCACAGACAGGGAGCGATCACAGACAGAGAGAGATCGTAGACAGACAGCGATCACAGACAGAGAGCGATCACAGACAGAGAGCGATCACAGACAGAGAGCGATCACAGACAGAGAGAGATCGTAGACAGACAGCGATCACAGACAGAGAGCGATCACAGACAGAGAGCGATCGCAGACAGAGAGCGATCGTAGACAGGGAGCGATCACAGACAGGGAGCGATCACAGACAGAGAGAGATCGTAGACAGGGAGAGATCGTAGACAGGGAGCGATCGCAGACAGGGAGCGATCGCAGACAGGGAGCGATCGCAGACAGGGAGCGATCGCAGACAGAGAGCGATCACAAACAGGGAGCGATCACAGACAGAGAGCGATCACAGACAGAGAGCAATTTCAGATAGAGAGCGATCGCAGACAGGGAGCGATCACAGACAGAGAGCGATCACAGACAGAGAGCGATCGTGGACAGAGAGAGATCACAGACAGAGAGCGATCACAGACAGGGAGAGATCACAGCCAGAGAGAGATCGTAGACAGAGAGCGATCGCAGACAGGGAGCGATCGCAGACAGGGAGCGATCGCAGACAGGGAGCGATCGCAGACAGAGAGCGATCGCAAACTGGGAGCGATCACAGACAGGGAGCGATCACAGACAGAGAGCGATCACAGACAGAGAGCGATCACAGACAGAGAGCGATCACAGACAGGGAGAGATCACAGACAGGGAGAGATCACAGACAGAGAGAGATCACAGACAGAGAGCGATCACAGACAGAGAGAGATCGTAGACGGAGAGCGATCACAGACAGAGAGCGATCACAGACAGAGAGCGATCGCAGACAGAGAGCGATCGCAGACAGAGAGCGATCGCAGACAGAGAGCGATCGCAGACAGGGAGCGATCGCAGACAGGGAGCGATCGCAGACAAGCAGGGAGCGATCGCAGACAGGGAGCGATCGCAGACAAGCAGGGAGCGATCGCAGACAGGGAGCGATCGCAGACAAACAGGGAGCGATCGCAGACAGGGAGCGATCGCAGACAGGGAGCGATCGCAGACAGAGAGCGATCGCAGACAGAGAGCGATCGCAGACAGAGAGCGATCGCAAACAGAAAGCGAACGCAGACAGAGAGCGATCACAGACAGAGAGCGATCACAGACAGGGAGCGATCACAGACAGGGAGCGATCACAGATAGGGAGCGATCGCAGTCAGAGAGCGATCGCAGACAGAGAGCGATCGCAGACAGAGAGCGATCGCAGACAGAGAGCGATCACAGACAAGAGCGATCACAGACAGAGAGCGATCACAGACAGGGAGCGATCACAGTCAGGGAGCGATCACAGTCAGGGAGCGATCACAGACAGAGAGAGATCGTAGACAGACAGCGATCACAGACAGAGAGCGATCACAGACAGAGAGCGATCACAGACAGAGAGCGATCACAGACAGGGAGCGATCACAGACAGAGAGAGATTGTAGACAGGGAGCGATAACAGACAGGGAGCGATCGCAGTCAGAGAGCGATCGCAGTCAGAGAGCGATCGCAGTCAGAGAGCGATCGCAGACAGAAAGCGATCGCAGACAGAAAGCGATCGCAGACAGAAAGCGATCGCAGACAGAGAGCGATCACAGACAAGAGCGATCACAGACAGAGAGCGATCACAGACAGGGAGCGATCACAGACAGAGAGAGATCGTAGACAGAGAGCGATCACAGACAGAGAGCGATCACAGACAGAGAGCGATCACAGACAGGGAGCGATCACAGACAGAGAGAGATCGTAGACAGACAGCGATCACAGACAGAGAGCGATCACAGACAGAGAGCGATCACAGACAGAGAGCGATCGTAGACAGAGAGCGATCACAGACAGAGAGAGATCGCAGACAGAGAGAGATCGCAGACAGAGAGAGATCGCAGACAGAGAGAGATCGCAGACAGAGAGCGATCACAGACAGAGAGAGATCGTAGACAGAGAGCGATCACAGACAGAGAGCGATCACAGACAGAGAGCGATCACAGACAGACAGAGATCGCAGACAGAGAGCGATCACAGACAGAGAGAGATCGTAGACAGAGAGCGATCGCAGACAGAGAGCGATCGCAGACAGAGAGCGATCGCAGACAGAGAGCGATCGCAGACAGAGAGCGATCGCAGACAGAGAGCGATCGCAGACAGAGAGCGATCGCAGACAGGGAGCGATCGCAGACAGAGAGCGTTCGTAGACAGAGAGCGTTCGCAGACAGAGAGCGTTAGCAGACAGAGAGCGATCGCAGACAGGGAGCGATCGCAGACAGGGAGCGATCGCAGACAGGGAGCGATCGCAGACAGGGAGCGATCGCACACAGGGAGCGATCGCAGACAGAGAGCGATCACAGACAGAGAGAGATCACAGACAGGGAGCGATCGCAGTCAGAGAGCGATCGCAGACAGGGAGCGATCACAGACAGAGAGAGATCGTAGACAGAGAGCGATCACAGTCAGAGAGCGATCACAGACAGACAGCGATCACAGACAGAGAGCGATCGCAGACAGAGAGCGATCGCAGACAGAGAGCGATCGCAGACAGAGAGCGATCGCAGACAGAGAGCGATCGCAGACAGAGAGCGATCGCAGACAGAGAGCGATCGCAGACAGAGAGCGATCGCAGACAGAGAGAGATCACAGACAGAGAGAGATCGTAGACAGAGAGCGATCACAGACAGAGAGAGATCGTAGACGGAGAGCGATCGTAGACAGAGAGCGATCACAGACAGAGAGAGATCGTAGACAGAGAGCGATCACAGAAAGGGAGCGATCGTAGACAGGGAGCGATCGTAGACAGGGAGCTTTCGTAGACAGGGAGGTATCGTAGACAGGGAGCGATCGTAGACAGGGAGCGATCGTAGACAGGGAGCGATCGCAGACAGGGAGCGATCGTAGACAGAGAGCGATCACAGACAGAGAGCGATCACAGTCAGGGAGCGATCACAGTCAGGGAGCGATCACAGACAGGGAGCGATCACAGACAGGGAGCGATCACAGTCAGAGAGCGATCACAGACAGAGAGCGATCACAGTCCGGGAGCGATCACAGTCCGGGAGCGATCACAGTCAGGGAGCGATCACAGTCAGGGAGCGATCACAGTCAGGGAGCGATCACAGTCAGGGAGCGATCACAGTCAGGGAGCGATCACAGTCAGGGAGCGATCACAGACAGAGAGAGATCGTAGGCAGACAGCGATCGCAGACAGAGATCGATCGCAGACAGAGAGCGATCGCAGACAGGGAGCGATCGCAGACAGGGAGCGATCGCAGACAGGGAGCGATCGCAGACAGGGAGCGATCGCAGACAGGGAGCGATCGCAGACAGGGAGCGATCGCAGACAGGGAGCGATCGCAGACAGGGAGCGATCGCAGACAGGGAGCGATCGCAGACAGGGAGCGATCGCAGACAGGGAGCGATCACAGACAGAGAGCGATCACAGACAGAGAGCGATCGTAGACAGACAGCGATCACAGACAGGGAGCGATCACAGACAGAGAGCAATCACAGACAGGGAGCGATCACAGACAGAGAGAGATCGTAGACAGACAGCGATCACAGACAGAGAGCGATCACAGACAGGGAGCGATCACAGACAGAGAGAGATCGTAGACAGACAGCGATCGCAGACAGAGAGCGATCGCAGACAGAGAGAGATCGCAGACCGAGAGAGATCGCAGACCGAGAGAGATCGCAGACAGAGAGAGATCGCAGACAGAGAGCGATCGCAGACAGAGAGCGATCGCAGACAGAGAGCGATCGCAGACAGAGAGCGATCGCAGACAGGGAGCGATCGCGCACAGGGAGCGATCGCAGACAGGGAGCGATCGCAGACAGGGAGCGATCGCAGACAGGGAGCGATCGCAGACAGGGAGCGATCGCAGACAGGGAGCGATCGCAGACAGGGAGCGATCGCAGACAGGGAGCGATCGCAGACAGGGAGCGATCGCAGACAGGGAGCGATCACAGACAGGGAGCGATCACAGACAGGGAGGGATCACAGACAGGGAGCGATCGCAGACAGGGAGGGATCGCAGACAGGGAGCGATCAAAGACAAGGAGCGATCACAGACAGGGAGCGATCACAGTCAGGGAGAGATCGTAGACAGAGAGACATCGTAGACAGAGAGCGATCGCAGACTGAGAGGGTTCGCAGACAGAGAGCGATCGCAGACTGAGAGGGTTCGCAGACAGAGAGCGATCACAGACAGAGGGCGATCACAGACAGAGGGCGATCACAGACAGAGGGCGATCACAGACAGAGGGCGATCACAGACAGAGGGCGATCACAGACAGAGGGCGATCACAGACAGGGAGCGATCACAGACAGGGAGCGATCGTAGACAGAGAGCGATCACAGTCAGAGAGCGATCACAGACAAAGAGCGATCACAGACAGAGAGCGATCACAGTCAGAGAGCGATCACAGTCAGAGAGCGATCACAGACAAAGAGCGATCACAGACAGAGAGCGATCACAGTCCGGGAGCGATCACAGTCAGGGAGCGATCACAGACAGAGAGAGATCGTAGGCAGACAGCGATCACAGACAGAGAGAGATCGTAGACAGAGAGCGATCACAGACAGAGAGAGATCGTAGACAGAGAGCGATCACAGACAGGGAGCGATCACAGAAAGGGAGCGATCGTAGACAGGGAGCTTTCGTAGACAGGGAGCTATCGTAGACAGGGAGCTATCGTAGACAGGGAGCTATCGTGGACAGGGAGCGATCGTAGACAGGGAGCTATCGTGGACAGGGAGCGATCGCAGACAGGGAGCGATCGCAGACAGAGAGCGATCGCAGACAGAGAGCGATCGCAGACAGAGAGCGATCGCAGACAGAGAGCGATCGCAGACAGGGAGCGATCGCAGACAGGGAGCGATCGCAGACAGGGAGCGATCGCAGACAGGGAGCGATCGCAGACAGGGAGCGATCGCAGACAGGGAGCGATCGCAGACAGAGAGAGATCGTAGACAGAGAGCGATCACAGTCAGAGAGCGATCACAGACAGAGAGCGATCACAGTCAGGGAGCGATCACAGTCAGGGAGCGATCACAGTCAGGGAGCGATCACAGACAGAGAGAGATCGTAGACAGAGAGAGATCGTAGGCAGACAGCGATCGCAGACAGAGATCGATCGCAGACAGGGAGCGATCGCAGACAGGGAGCGATCGCAGACAGGGAGCGATCACAGACAGGGAGCGATCACAGACAGAGAGCGATCACAGATAGAGAGCGATCGCAGACCGAGAGAGATCGCAGACAGAGAGAGATCGCAGACAGAGCGAGATCGCAGACCGAGACAGATCGCAGACCGAGAGAGATCGCAGACAGAGAGAGATCGCAGACAGGGAGCGATCGCAGACAGGGAGCGATCGCAGACAGGGAGCGATCGCAGACAGGGAGCGATCGCAGACAGGGAGCGATCGCAGACAGGGAGCGATCGCAGACAGGGAGCGATCGCAGACAGGGAGCGATCGCAGACAGGGAGCGATCGCAGACAGAGAGCGATCGCAGACAGAGAGCGATCGCAGACAGAGAGCGATCGCAGACAGGGAGCGATCGCAGACAGGGAGCGATCGCAGACAGGGAGCGATCGCAGACAGGGAGCGATCGCAGACAGGGAGCGATCGCAGACAGAGAGCGATCGCAGACAGAGAGCTATCGCAGACAGGGAGCGATCACAGACAGGGAGCGATCACAGACAGAGAGCGATCACAGACAGAGAGCGATCACAGACAGGGAGCGATCGCAGTCAGAGAGCGATCGCAGACAGAAAGCGATCGCAGACAGAGAGCGATCGCAGACAGGGAGCGATCACAGACAGACAGCGATCGCAGACAGGGAGAGATCATAGACAGAGAGCGATCACAGACAGAGAGAGATCATAGACAGAGAGCGATCACAGACAGAGAGAGATCGCAGACAGAGCGAGATCGCAGACAGAGCGAGATCGCAGACAGAGCGAGATCGCAGACAGAGACAGATCGCAGACCGAGAGAGATCGCAGACCGAGAGAGATCGCCGACCGAGAGAGATCGCAGACAGAGAGAGATCGCAGACAGGGAGCGATCGCAGACAGGGAGCGATCGCAGACAGGGAGCGATCGCAGACAGGGAGCGATCGCAGACAGGGAGCGATCGCAGACAGGGAGCGATCGCAGACAGGGAGCGATCGCAGACAGGGAGCGATCGCAGACAGGGAGCGATCGCAGACAGGGAGCGATCGCAGACAGGGAGCGATCGCAGACAGGGAGCGATCGCAGACAGGGAGCGATCACAGACAGGGAGCGATCACAGTCAGGGAGAGATCGTAGACAGAGAGACATCGTAGACAGAGAGCGATCACAGACAGAGAGCGATCACAGAAAGAGAACGATCACAGACAGAGAGCGATCACGGACATAGAGAGCGATCACAGACAGAGAGCGATCACGGAGAGAGAGCGATCACGGACAGAGAGAGATCGTAGACAGAGAGAGATCACAGTCAGGGAGCGATCGCAGACAGGGAGCGATCGCAGACAGGGAGCGATCGCAGACAGGGAGCGATCGCAGACAGGGAGCGATCGCAGACAGGGAGCGATCGCAGACAGGGAGCGATCGCAGACAGAGAGCGATCGCAGACAGAGAGCGATCGCAGACAGAGAGCGATCGCAGACCGGGAGGGATCACAGACAGGGAGGGATCACAGACAGGGAGGGATCACAGACAGGGAGGGATCACAGACAGAGAGCGATCACAGTCAGGGAGAGATCGTAGACAGAGAGCGATCACAGACAGAGAACGATCACAGACAGAGAACGATCACAGACAGAGAGCGATCACAGACAGAGAACGATCACGGACAGAGAGAGATCGTAGACAGAGAGCGATCACAGTCAGAGAGCGATCACTGTCAAGGAGCGATGACAGACAGGGAGCGATCACAGACAGGGAGCGATCACAGACAGAGAGAGATCGTAGACAGAGAGCGATCACAGACAGAGACAGATCACAGACAGAGAGCGATCGCAGACAGAGAGCGATCGCAGACAGAGAGCGATCGCAGACAGGGAGCGATCGCAGTCAGAGAGCGATCGCAGACAGAGAGCGATCACAGACAGGGAGCGATCACAGACAGAGAGCGATCGCAGACAGGGAGCGATCGCAGACAGGGAGCTATCGTAGACAGGGAGCGATCGTAGACAGGGAGCGATCGTAGACAGGGAGCTATCGTAGACAGGGAGCTATCGTAGACAGAGAGCGATCACAGACAGGGAGCGATCACAGTCAGGGAGCGATCACAGTCAGGGAGCGATCACAGTCAGGGAGCGATCACAGTCAGGGAGCGATCACAGTCAGGGAGCGATCACAGTCAGGGAGCGATCACAAACAGAGAGCGATCGTAGACAGAGAGCGATCGTAGACAGAGAGCGATGGTTGACAGAGACCGATCGTAGACAGGCAGCTATCATAGACAGAGAGAGATCACCGACAGAGAGGGATCACAGACAGGGAGCGATCACAGACAGAGAGCGATCACAGACAGAGAGCGATCGTAGACAGAGAGCGATCACAGAACGAGAGCAATCACGGACAGAGAGCGATCACAGAACGAGAGCGATCACAGAACGAGAGCGATCACGGACAGAGAGCGATCACGGACAGAGAGCGATCGTAGACAGAGAGCGATCGTAGACAGAGAGCGATCGCAGACAGGGAGCGATCGCAGACAGGGAGCGATCACAGACAGAGAGCGATCACAGACAGAGATCACAGACAGAGAGAGATCACAGACAGAGAGAGATCGCAGACAGAGAGCGATCACAGACAGAGAGCGATCACAGAAAGAGAGAGATCGTAGAGAGAGAGCGATTACAGACAGAGAGCGATCGCAGACAGAGAGCGATCGCAGACAGAGAGCGATCGCAGACAGAGAGCGATCGTAGACAGAGAGCGATCGCAGACCGAGAGGGTTCGAAGACAGAGAGCGATCGCAGACCGAGAGGGTTCGCAGACAGAGAGCGATCACAGACAGAGGGCGATCACAGACAGAGAGCGATCACAGTCAGGGAGCGATCACAGTCAGGGAGCGATCACAGTCAGGGAGCGATCACAGACAGGGAGCGATCACAGACAGAGAGCGATCACAGACAGAGAGCGATCACAGACAGAGAGCGATCACAGACAGAGAGCGATCACAGACAGAGAGCGATCACAGACAGAGAGAGATCGTAGACAGAGAGCGATCGCAGACAGAGAGCGATCACAGACAGAGAGCGATCACAGAAAGAGAGAGATCGTAGAGAGAGAGCGATTACAGACAGAGAGCGATCACAGACAGAGAGCGATCGTAGACAGAGAGCGATCGCAGACCGAGAGGGTTCGAAGACAGAGAGCGATCGCAGACCGAGAGGGTTCGCAGACAGAGAGCGATCACAGACAGAGGGCGATCACAGTCAGGGAGCGATCACAGTCAGGGAGCGATCACAGACAGGGAGCGATCACAGACCGAGAGCGATCACAGACAGAGAGCGATCACAGACAGAGGGCGATCACAGACAGAGGGCGATCACAGACAGAGAGCGATCACAGACAGAGAGCGATCACAGACAGAGAGCGATCACAGACAGAGAGCGGGATCACAGACAGAGAGAGGGATCACAGACAGAGAGAGGGATCACAGACAGAGAGAGGGATCACAGACAGAGAGGGTTCGCAGACAGAGAGCGATCGCAGACCGAGAGCGATCGCAGACAGAGAGCGATCGCAGACTGAGAGGGTTCGCACACAGAGAGCGATCACAGACCGAGAGGGATCACAGACAGAGGGCGATCACAGACAGAGAGCGATCACAGACCGAGAGGGATCACAGACAGAGAGCGATCACAGACAGAGGGCGATCACAGACCGAGAGGGATCACAGACAGAGAGCGATCATAGTCAGGGAGCGATCACAGACAGAGGGCGATCACAGACAGGGAGCGATCGCAGACAGAGAGCGATCGCAGACTGAGAGGGTTCGCACACAGAGAGCGATCACAGACCGAGAGGGTTCGCAGACCGAGAGGATTCACAGACAGAGAGCGATCACAGACCGAGAGGGATCACAAACAGAGGGCGATCACAGACAGAGGGCGATCACAGACAGAGGGCGATCGCAGACAGAGGGCGATCGCAGACAGAGAGGGATCGCAGACAGAGAGCGATCACAGACAGAGAGAGGGATCACAGACAGAGAGAGGGATCACAGACAGAGAGCGATCGCAGACCGAGAGGGTTCGCAGACAGAGAGCGATCGCAGACAGAGAGCGATCACAGACAGAGAGAGATCGTAGACAGGGAGCGATCGCAGACAGGGAGCGATCGCAGACAGAGAGCGATCGCAGACAGGGAGCGATCGCAGACAGAGAGCGATCGCAGACAGGGAGCGATCGCAGACAGAGAGCGATCGTAGACAGAGAGCGATCACAGACAGAGAGCGATCACAGACAGAGGGCGATCACAGACAGAGAGCGATCACAGACAGAGGGCGATCACAGACAGAGAGCGATCGTAGACAGAGAGCGATCACAGACAGAGAGCGATCGCAGACAGAGAGCGATCGCAGACAGAGAGCGATCGCAGACAGAGAGCGATCACAGACAGAGAGCGATCACAGACAGAGAGCGATCGTAGACAGAGAGCGATCACAGACAGAGATCGATCGTAGACAGAGATCGATCGCAGACAGAGAGCGATCGCAGACAGGGAGCGATCACAGACAGGGAGCGATCACAGACAGGGAGCGATCACAGACAGGGAGCGATCTCAGACCGGGAGCGATCGCAGACCGGGAGCGATCGCAGACAGGGAGCGATCACAGACAGAGAGCGATCAGAGACAGTGAGCGATCAGAGACAGTGAGCGATCGTAGACAGAGAGCTATCGTAGACAGGGAGCTATCGTCGACAGGGAGCTATCGTCGACAGGGAGCTATCGTCGACAGGGAGCGATCGTAGACAGGGAGCGATCGTAGACAGAGAGCGAACGTAGACAGAGAGGGATCGTAGACAGAGAGGGATCGTAGACAGGGAGCTATCGTAGACAGAGTGCGATCGTAGACAGGGAGCTATCGTAGACAGAGAGCGATCGCAGACAGAGAGCGATCACAGTCAGGGAGCGATCGCAGACAGAGAGCGATCGCAGACAGAGAGCGATCGCAGACAGAGAGCGATCGTAGACAGAGAGCGATCACAGTCAGAGGGCGATCACAGTCAGAGGGCGATCACAGACAGAGAGCGATCACAGACAGGGAGCGATCACAGACAGGGAGCGATCACAGACAGGGAGCGATCACAGACAGGGAGCGATCACAGACAGGGAGCGATCACAGACAGAGAGCGATCACAGACAGGGAGCGATCACAGACAGAGAGCGATCACAGACAGAGAGCGATCACAGACAGGGAGCGATCACAGACAGGGAGCGATCACAGACAGGGAGCGATCACAGACAGGGAGCGATCACAGACAGGGAGCGATCACAGACAGGGAGCGATCACAGACAGGGAGCGATCACAGACAGAGAGCGATCGTAGAGAGAGAGAGATCACAGGCAGAGAGTGATCACAGACAGGGAGAGATCACAGACAGGGAGAGATCACAGACAGAGAGAGATCACAGACAGAGAGCGATCGTACACAGGGAGCGATCGTAGACAGGGAGCGATCGCAGACAGGGAGCGATCGCAGACAGGGAGCGATCGCAGACAGGGAGCGATCGCAGACAGGGAGCGATCGCAGACAGGGAGCGATCGCAGACAGGGAGCGATCGCAGACAGGGAGCGATCGCAGACAGGGAGCGATCGCAGACAGGGAGCGATCACAGACAGGGAGCGATCACAGACAGGGAGCGATCACAGACAGGGAGAGATCACAGACAGAGAGAGATCGTAGACAGAGAGCAATCACAGACAGAGAGAGATCGTAGACAGAGAGCGATCGCAGACAGAGAGCGATCGCAGACAGAGAGCGATCGCAGACAGAGAGCGATCGCAGACAGAGAGCAATCGCAGACAGAGAGCGATCGCAGGCAGTGAGCGATCGCAGACAGGGAGCGATCGCAGACAGGGAGCGATCGCAGACAGGGAGCGATCGCAGACAGGGAGCGATCGCAGACAGAGAGCGATCGCAGACAGAGTGCGTTCGCAGACAGAAAGCGAACGCAGACAGAGAGCGATCGCAGACAGAGGGCGATCGCAGACAGAGGGCGATCGAAGACAGAGAGCGATCACAGGCAGAGAGCGATCACAGACAGAGTGCGATCACAGTCAGAGGGCGATCACAGTCAGGGAGCGATCAGAGACAGAGGGCGATCACAGTCAGGGAGCGATCACAGACAGAGGGCGATCACAGTCAGGGAGCGATCACAGACAGAGGGCGATCACAGTCAGGGAGCGATCACAGACAGAGAGCGATCACAGACAGAGAGCGATCACAGACAGAGAGAGATCACCGACAGAGAGTGATCACAGACAGGGAGCGATAACAGACAGAGAGCGATCACAGACAGAGAGCGATAACAGACAGAGAGCGATCACAGACAGAGAGCGATCGTATACAGAGAGCGATCACAGACAGGGAGCGATCACAGACAGAGAGCGATCACAGACAGAGAGCGATCACAGACAGAGAGCGATCACAGACAGAGAGCGATCACAGACAGAGAGCGATCGTAGACAGAGAGCGATCGTAGACAGAGAGCGATCGTAGACAGAGAGTGATCACAGTCAGGGAGCGATCACAGACAGAGAGCGATCGCAGACAGAGAGCGATCGCAGACAGGGAGCTATCGTAGACAGGGAGCTATCGTAGACAGGGAGCTATCGTAGACAGAGAGCGATCGTAGACAGAGAGCGATCGTAGACAGAGAGCGATCGTAGACAGAGAGCGATCACAGTCAGGGAGCGATCACATTCAGGGAGCGATCACAGACAGAGAGAGATCACCGTCAGAGAGTGATCACAGACAGGGAGCGATCGTAGACAGAGAGTTATCGTAGACAGAGAGCTATCGTAGACAGGGAGCTATCATAGACAGAGAGCGATCACAGACAGAGAGCGATCGTAGACAGAGAGCGAACGTAGACAGAGAGGGATCGTAGACAGAGAGCGATCGTAGACAGGGAGCTATCGTAAACAGAGTGCGATCGTAGACAGGGAGCTATCGTAGACAGGGAGCTATCGTAGACAGAGAGCGATCACAGACAGAGAGCGATCACAGACAAAGAGCGATCACAGTCAGGGAGCGATCACAAACAGAGAGCGATCACAAACAGAGAGCGATGGTAGACAGAGAGCGATGGTAGACAGAGAGCGATGGTAGACAGAGAGCGATGGTAGACAGAGACCGATCGTAGACAGAGACCGATCGTAGACAGAGAGAGATCACCGACAGAGAGTGATCACAGACAGGGAGCGATCACAGACAGAGAGCGATCACAGACAGGGAGCGATCACAGTCAGAGAGCGATCGCAGACAGAAAGCGATCGCAGACAGAGAGCGATCGCAGACAGGGAGCGATCACAGACAGACAGCGATCGCAGACAGGGAGAGATCATAGACAGAGAGCGATCACAGACAGAGAGAGATCGCAGACAGAGAGAGATCGCAGACAGAGCGAGATCGCAGACAGAGCGAGATCGCAGACAGAGCGAGATCGCAGACAGAGCGAGATCGCAGACAGAGCGAGATCGCGGACAGAGACAGATCGCAGACCGAGAGAGATCGCAGACCGAGAGAGATCGCAGACAGAGAGAGATCGCAGACAGGGAGCGATCGCAGACAGGGAGCGATCGCAGACAGGGAGCGATCGCAGACAGGGAGCGATCGCAGACAGGGAGCGATCGCAGACAGGGAGCGATCGCAGACAGGGAGCGATCGCAGACAGGGAGCGATCGCAGACAGAGACCGATCGCAGACAGGGAGCGATCGCAGACAGGGAGCGATCGCAGACAGGGAGCGATCGCAGACAGGGAGCGATCGCAGACAGGGAGCGATCACAGACAGGGAGCGATCACAGACAGGGAGCGATCACAGACAGGGAGCGATCACAGTCAGGGAGAGATCGTAGACAGAGAGACATCGTAGACAGAGAGCGATCACAGACAGAGAGCGATCACAGGCAGAGAACGATCACAGACAGAGAGCGATCACGGACATAGAGAGCGATCACAGACAGAGAGCGATAACGGACAGAGAGCGATCACGGACAAAGAGAGATCGTAGACAGAGAGAGATCGTAGACAGAGAGCGATCACAGTCAGGGAGCGATCACAGTCAAGCAGCGATCACAGACAGGGAGCGATCGCAGACAGGGAGCGATCGCAGACAGGGAGCGATCGCAGACAGGGAGCGATCGCAGACAGAGAGCGATCGCAGACAGGGAGCGATCGCAGACATGGAGAGATCGCAGACAGGGAGCGATCGCAGACATGGAGAGATCGCAGACAGGGAGCGATCGCAGACAGAGAGAGATCGTAGAGAGAGAGAGATGGTAGACAGAGAGCGATCGCAGACAGAGAGCGATCGCAGACAGAGAGCGATCGCAGACAGAGAGCGATCGCAGACAGAGAGCGATCGCAGACAGAGAGCGATCGCAGACAGAGAGCGATCGCAGACAGAGAGCGATCGCAGTCAGAGAGCGATCGCAGACAGAGAGCGATCGCAGACAGAGAGCGATCGCAGACAGAGAGCGATCGCAGACAGGGAGCGATCACAGACAGGGAGAGATCATAGACAGAGAGCGATCACAGACAGAGAGAGATCATAGACAGAGAGCGATCGCAGACAGAGAGAGATCGCAGACAGAGCGAGATCGCAGACAGAGCGAGATCGCAGACAGAGCGAGATCGCAGACAGAGACAGATCGCAGACCGAGAGAGATCGCAGACCGAGAGAGATCGCCGACCGAGAGAGATCGCAGACAGAGAGAGATCGCAGACAGGGAGCGATCGCAGACAGGGAGCGATCGCAGACAGGGAGCGATCGCAGACAGGGAGCGATCGCAGACAGGGAGCGATCGCAGACAGGGAGCGATCGCAGACAGGGAGCGATCGCAGACAGGGAGCGATCGCAGACAGGGAGCGATCGCAGACAGGGAGCGATCGCAGACAGGGAGCGATCGCAGACAGGGAGCGATCGCAGACAGGGAGCGATCGCAGACAGGGAGCGATCGCAGACAGGGAGCGATCGCAGACAGGGAGCGATCGCAGACAGGGAGCGATCACAGACAGGGAGCGATCACAGACAGGGAGCGATCACAGACAGGGAGCGATCACAGTCAGGGAGAGATCGTAGACAGAGAGACATCGTAGACAGAGAGCGATCACAGACAGAGAGCGATCACAGAAAGAGAACGATCACAGACAGAGAGCGATCACAGACAGAGAGCGATCACGGAGAGAGAGCGATCACGGACAGAGAGAGATCGTAGACAGAGAGAGATCACAGTCAGGGAGCGATCACAGTCAAGCAGCGATCGCAGACAGGGAGCGATCGCAGACAGGGAGCGATCGCAGACAGGGAGCGATCGCAGACAGGGAGCGATCGCAGACAGGGAGCGATCGCAGACAGGGAGCGATCGCAGACAGGGAGCGATCGCAGACAGAGAGCGATCGCAGACAGAGAGCGATCGCAGACCGGGAGGGATCACAGACAGGGAGGGATCACAGACAGGGAGGGATCACAGACAGGGAGGGATCACAGACAGGGAGGGATCACAGACAGAGAGCGATCACAGTCAGGGAGAGATCGTAGACAGAGAGCGATCACAGACAGAGAACGATCACAGACAGAGAACGATCACAGACAGAGAGCGATCACAGACAGAGAACGATCACGGACAGAGAGAGATCGTAGACAGAGAGCGATCACAGTCAGAGAGCGATCACTGTCAAGGAGCGATGACAGACAGGGAGCGATCACAGACAGGGAGCGATCACAGACAGAGAGAGATCGTAGACAGAGAGCGATCACAGACAGAGACAGATCACAGACAGAGAGCGATCGCAGACAGAGAGCGATCGCAGACAGAGAGCGATCGCAGACAGGGAGCGATCGCAGTCAGAGAGCGATCGCAGACAGAGAGCGATCACAGACAGGGAGCGGTCACAGACAGAGAGCGATCGCAGACAGGGAGCGATCGCAGACAGGGAGCTATCGTAGACAGGGAGCGATCGTAGACAGGGAGCGATCGTAGACAGGGAGCGATCGTAGACAGAGAGCGATCGTAGACAGGGAGCTATCGTAGACAGGGAGCTATCGTAGACAGAGAGCGATCACAGACAGGGAGCGATCACAGTCAGGGAGCGATCACAGTCAGGGAGCGATCACAGTCAGGGAGCGATCACAGTCAGGGAGCGATCACAGTCAGGGAGCGATCACAGTCAGGGAGCGATCACAGTCAGGGAGCGATCACAGTCAGGGAGCGATCACAGTCAGGGAGCGATCACAGTCAGGGAGCGATCACAGTCAGGGAGCGATCACAAACAGAGAGCGATCGTAGACAGAGAGCGATCGTAGACAGAGAGCGATGGTTGACAGAGACCGATCGTAGACAGGCAGCTATCATAGACAGAGAGAGATCACCGACAGAGAGGGATCACAGACAGGGAGCGATCACAGACAGAGAGCGATCACAGACAGAGAGCGATCGTAGACAGAGAGCGATCACAGAACGAGAGCAATCACGGACAGAGAGCGATCACAGAACGAGAGCGATCACAGAACGAGAGCGATCACGGACAGAGAGCGATCACGGACAGAGAGCGATCGTAGACAGAGAGCGATCGTAGACAGAGAGCGATCGCAGACAGGGAGCGATCGCAGACAGGGAGCGATCACAGACAGAGAGCGATCACAGACAGAGATCACAGACAGAGAGAGATCACAGACAGAGAGAGATCGCAGACAGAGAGCGATCACAGACAGAGAGCGATCACAGAAAGAGAGAGATCGTAGAGAGAGAGCGATTACAGACAGAGAGCGATCGCAGACAGAGAGCGATCGCAGACAGAGAGCGATCGCAGACAGAGAGCGATCGTAGACAGAGAGCGATCGCAGACCGAGAGGGTTCGAAGACAGAGAGCGATCGCAGACCGAGAGGGTTCGCAGACAGAGAGCGATCACAGACAGAGGGCGATCACAGACAGAGAGCGATCACAGTCAGGGAGCGATCACAGTCAGGGAGCGATCACAGTCAGGGAGCGATCACAGACAGGGAGCGATCACAGACAGAGAGCGATCACAGACAGAGAGCGATCACAGACAGAGAGCGATCACAGACAGAGAGCGATCACAGACAGAGAGCGATCACAGACAGAGAGAGATCGTAGACAGAGAGCGATCGCAGACAGAGAGCGATCACAGACAGAGAGCGATCACAGAAAGAGAGAGATCGTAGAGAGAGAGCGATTACAGACAGAGAGCGATCACAGACAGAGAGCGATCGTAGACAGAGAGCGATCGCAGACCGAGAGGGTTCGAAGACAGAGAGCGATCGCAGACCGAGAGGGTTCGCAGACAGAGAGCGATCACAGACAGAGGGCGATCACAGACAGAGAGCGATCACAGTCAGGGAGCGATCACAGTCAGGGAGCGATCACAGACAGGGAGCGATCACAGACC